>NC_091014.1:3660000-3960000 GCF_041296385.1 Aphelocoma coerulescens | reverse complement strand
TGTTTATCTGGTGACAAGTCAGTCCTGTGCGACAAACAAGAAGTCATGATGTGCAGCCTGCAGGCTTCAGTGTCTCCCAGAACTCATGATTCACAGGAACAGGATGCACAGGAACAATTGTATTCCCCTGGAAGCTCTAGACAGACACGTATACCTGAATTTTGCCATTTAATATTGTTTGGATTTGGTTCTGAGAAAGGTGTTCTGTATATTGGGATATATGGAGGGGAGAGGTTGGCTAGGGATCCAAAGCCTCTGGGAAGTAAATCGTAGTGTTTGTGTAGAAGAGGGATAACTTACATGGATTTGAGAGCAAACCTTGTCTCGTTTTTATGAAGAACAAAGTGCAAGAAAATATTACAGCTCTGAGCTGGAAAAAAAATTGCATGTTTCCTTGTTCCTCCTAAGTCTTGAGGAAATTGTCAAGTAATGGCTGGATTTTTATCTGGTAGCACCTTTCTCTCCTTCAGTTTTTCTTTAGAAGGTAGTTATGACTCAAAAAGCCTCAAACTGTTTGGGTGTTTTGGCTACTTTGGTTTGAGAAAAATCTTAAAAACCTCAAACCCCAGCTCCCAGAAATTATGGGCTAAATGTCACTCTGAAGGTTTTTGAGCCATTAGCAGTGAAGTGAATGGATTTCAGTAACCCTGTCTGGAGATGTGTGTTGTCTAAAACCCCCAAACTGATTGGCTTGTGCAAGTTAAATATTTTTGTGCACAATGTTTGTCCTAATCCTTTCTGGGTAACCTGCAATTGGCTGGCAAAGTAAAGACTTGGATTATCAGGGAGGCAGAGCTTACTTAGCTTTAACCACCGTGCACTTGGTGTTGTTACATCCAAAATGCGTCACGACTTGCTGCAAAGGGCTTGAAAATAGTACAAAGTTAGTTTTTTTGGCTGTAATTTTTGTAAACATGGACATTGAAGTGAGAGGTCTCTGGGGCAAAGGAAAATGCTTCATTTAAAAACTTCCACCTGGCACTTTTTTTTTTTTTTTTGACAGGAGTCTTGAAATTTATTTTAAACTCCTGATTCATTGGGAACAGCTGACAGACCTGAGCAGGCCTAGATCTGATCCTCAGTGCCTCACAGGAGCTTTGGAGACCTTTTTGGTCAGCAGTGCTCTCCTGACAAGGAACATAAGGAGTGCGCTGGCGTAGGTCTGGCATTGGGTACAGAATCCACCTAGAAATCCTCCTTTTTTTTCCCTGGTGGTGTCAGACAGGTGGTGATTCAGCTTCCAAAACAAGCTGCTGCTGGTTTGCAACGCAAGTAGAGTGAATGTGGAAACATTTCTGGGAAGCAAGCTGGAGTATTTCCAAACCGATGTCCCGTGGAAGACAAGAAGCATTATTAAAAGAGGCTGAAGGCACAGTAGGGGAGAAGTGTCATATCTTGACAAGTGCAGCCTGTGGGTGTAGAGCATGGGAGAGAGGTTAAATCACCCTTTCAGATCCTATGTGGTGTAATTCATCCTTTTGAGCTATTTATGTCCAATTATCTATTGGCTGCCATCGGGATAAATACGGTTTTGGTTTCTGTCTTGCAGACCCAAGGCTGTAACAATAACCAAAAAGCTGTGTTTCTGTCTGGTTTTGTGGCTGAGTCACTGTGGGATTTCTTACAGCACATGCATTTGTTCTATTAGGGCTGGCTTTTCTGAATCAGAATTTATGAGATCTCAAGCTTCAGGCCTCTCGTGTGTTGTCCCAGCTTCATAAATGCTGAAGAAGTGGGAGTTAAGAACCCTGCTATTAAACCCAGAATAAACCACTTTTCTTTCTATATACGTTGAGCAAACTTCTGGCTTTCCTCGATTACCTAATGTGGGGAGAGAGTTGCTGGTTTTGGCTCTGAGGTGAAAGTAAAATCTGCCCTGTTTTCAAAGTATTTATTTGGAAAAACTTGCACAGCTGAGTTTATGGAAGTTTTATATTTTCAGACCAAACTCGTCACCTTTCAGGAGCTCTTGAATGCCCTTGTTTTCCTGTTAGATAGTCTCTAAATAGAGCATTCATCTTCTCCCAGGAAATACTTGCTGGCTTGGGTTTTAATTAAAACCTGGATTTCAGTCACGACAAACTACAGGATGCCAGGAAACACTTTAAAATTTTCTCTGAACCTTGTGTCATGCTTAACAAAGATTTTTACCTTTTTCTAAGTAAGTAGGGATGTGTTCAGTAAGGATCATTCTTTTTGCCTATGTAGGATCCAAGGTGACAATTTTTATATACCTACAAAGGGCTTTTGTATAAATAAGCGGGGGCAGCATTCATCATCTATTAAATTCCTATTGTTTTGTTTCTAGGTAATGCATTAATACAGCAGAAACATTTGTCAGGAAGAGCTTGTGTGTTGAGATGGTGGGTGCTGGGTGGGATGGAGCCAGGCAAACAGTGCTCAGGGGGTCTCATGGTTTGTTGTGCTACAGAAGGTGAGGTAGGTGTTTCAGAGGAGACGTTTGAAGAACAGCAGCACCAAGTTCCTCACGTGCCAAGCCCTTCCGACACTGGAGAGCAGTCCCAGGGAGTGTGGGTGTTATGAGTCTCATTTACAAAAAATTGGTGTTTGTGATAGACTGCTAGTATCTAAGCAAGATTAGGAACTGGCCTCTGGGTGCTGAAGAGGTGGGAGGCACAAGGGGAATGTGGGTAAAGTGCTGGAGGTGGTGCTGCTCACAGAAATGCTGCACTTGGCACATCTGGCCTGGGTTCTAACGCCTCTTCTGTTGCTCTTCTTGCTTAACTCTCTGAAGAGAATGTAAACTATTATTTTGTTTTCATCCAGTGCTTGGTTGTCCCATATCACAGCATTTAAACAATCTGGTCTGCTTCCCTTCTCTTCTCAGATGAAGCTCCAGAGATGCTGTCTGACCTAGTTTTAACTTAACGTCCGCTAAAATGGTTGAATTTTATATGCCCTGGCAACTTTCCTTTTGCCTAAATAAGGGGGAGGGATTCTATTCTTAATTAAATACACCACACTGGAGATTTATAGACACTTGGCACGACCTGGCAGGCAAACTGGATAATTCCTGATTGATCTAGTAGCAAGTATTCTTTTTATTTTAGTGCTTGCACATTTAGTTCATTAACAAACTAACAAAAGTTTAACAAACTAACAAAAGTTTAACAAACTAACTGACATATAATGGGGAATTCACTGAAAATGAAGGCTTTGGAGTGGCATACTGGATTGAGTTAGGCTGAAGTTACCCACATTAAAAGTGATTTTGCTATAATGGAAGGATAAATGTTTTATCCAGCAAAATTTTTTGTTTTGCAGATGGCTTATTCAATCAGTATATCAGTCAGCAAGAGTACAAACCTCGCTGGGGGCAGATTATCCCCAAAAGCACCAAAGGTAAGGACATTTCTTAAGATAGAACTCATGTACTGCCAGTTCTGTCTTGTTCCTTTGAGAATATGGAGCAAGAAAATGATGCAAGAAAGTCTCTAGGAGAGTTCTAGGGAATGGTTTCTTCTCTGAAGAAATTGCATTTGTCTGCAAATTCAGTGAAACTCAGTCTGGTCTCTGGTTGAGTAAGGAACACTGCAGGAATACAAGTGGTAACTTTAAGGATAGATCATCAGTTTAGTAACAAATCCCAGAATACTGGTTAAACATGAGATCAGTTATCTGTGTTACTGGATTTCGCACGTGGAATTGATGTGACTTCAACTTAAAGTGAAGAGTTGAGAAATAAATACATTATCTTAACAGGGACTATTTTAAATGAGGTGGATCTTTTGAAGTCTTGATCTGTTACACAGTAAATCCAAGTTGCAGAATCTTTTCCCTTCCTCTCTGCCTTGAGAGGAGACTTGTAGCAGCATCCCTGACTACACAGTACAAAAATCACTGTCGTAGAGCAAATGTAGGATCCAAGGTGACAATTGCCAAATGTGGAGCACTGTCACCAAGCCCCTTGGGAGGGGTTATCTATGTCACCTGTCCTGAATGCTTAAGATACATAAAGTGGTTGGAAAGCTGCTTTAATTGGACAATTGGAATTCCCTTATATGTGAAAATAGCTGGTGCAAAGCTGGCTGTGCTCTACCTCTGCATCACCTCCTGCTCCCATTCCAGGGGTTCATTTCCCTGTCATTTGAGTATCTGTTCTCACAGCTCAGCCCTCAGGCAGCTCTGAAGTGGGGAGAGATGGAAGGGGAGCCAAAGGCTGGCTGTGTCCTCCCTGCTGGAGAGGTGCAAGGACAGCTCAGAGCTCTTTTGTGTGCACCGAGTGTGTCAGGAACACTGGAGCTCCTTTCAAGGCACTGGGAGTTGCAGTATTCACTTCTGCTTTCTGTACTGTCAGTCACCAGATAATTCAATATAGAGCTTTGTACAATTTTATAATACACAAAAAATATTACCTGGAAAAAAAATGATGTGGTAGTGTTGAAAGAAGGGTGAGTTACTTAGTTTCTCTGCTTCTGTGTTGAGGTTGTATCTTTCTTTGGTTTAAAAATCTTATAATGGAAAACTCTCCCTTCCCTCTTTTTGTGAAGGTGACGGGGAAGACAGTCGGCCAGGGATGAGAGGTGGCCATCAGATGGTTATAGATGTGCAGACAGGTGAGTAGTTGTTACATTTCTTAACTAAATAATTTAATCAGTTATTTTCCAGGTTAGTATGCAAATGTGTTTTTCTTCAGACACTGTGTTAGCTTCAGGTTTTGAGAAAAAAAAATCGAACTTTCTAACAGTTGGGTTAAATGCTCTGCTTCCTCTCTGGATCCATATTCCAGCTGCCTTTCCCTTTCTTCCCTATTAATTCTGTGTTATGCCTTAGCCATTGTCTTGTCTTAACTAAGAAACCAAGAACAATTGGTTTTAATTTTTTGTTTGTCCTACCATCTTAGAGCAGGAGTTCAAACAAGAGAAGAGAAATTAAGAATAATAATTTCCCTTATCTGCTACAGGCTCAAGCAGTAGATCTGATGTGTTGAAACATTCCTTGTATTTTGGTTGGAGTGGCTTCTGATTTCCACAGTGTGCAAGAAACTCCTGTTAAATATAATCCTTTAGATATCCTTTGCAAAATTGTTTCCTGTAGTAGTTTAAGGAATGGTTCAGCCTCTGTTTCAGAGAATCTGCAGAGAAAAGAAAGTGGGGTGGTGTATCAGGAACAGTTCCAGTGATTGTTGTTCTGCATAATTTTCTGTATCTTTGTCTTTTATTTAATCAGATTTCTGTGGTATGTCAGTCCTTACTAGAACAAGGAAGCATCTGCCTGAGTCTTTGCTGTGTGAGTGAAAGGATTGTTCTTGGGAAGGGAGAAACAAGACCAGGGTGTGGGTATTGGACAGGAATGTAGGGTGGCATTGAAGGAGTTGGCAGAAAAATGCCCATGGCTGTATCTGCTGTGGTCACAGGACGGGGACAGAGCATGTGACAGGATAGGACCTTCCAGAGTAATTTGCTAAGTCATAGTGAACAAGCAAAAATCCAGCAGTAGCTGCAGCCTCTGGCTTTTGCTCGGAGTAGTTACTGCTCTGGAGGAAGCACTCGAGTTATTCTGTGTATGAGACTAAACTTTTTTCATGTGGTGGGAGAGGTTTGAGATTGATTAGAACAAAACGCTGCTGGAGGATTTGCCGGTGTTTGTCTGTGCAGAGGCTGGGAACGCTCCCTAGTGGCCTCAGGAATTAGTAGTGAGTGTCTCACAAGAGTGGGGAAGAAACACGATCCTTGTTAACTTGGAAATGATAGTCCTGCACACCTCCTGAAAATAAAATATCCATGGTAGTGCGAGCCTTCCTTTCCATTCCTCTTGGTTTTCTTAAGGCCCAGTAAGGTTGTTAGCTCTGCCTTTGACTTTCACTCTGCTTTAACAAGGCAGTAAAGCTCATCCATATATTTTTCAATATTTCTTGATATATTTTATATGTATTATATATACTTTGGATATATTTGCATGTTTCATATCTATTAATATTTATATTATTTATGGAAATCTGTATCATGTGTATTGCAAATGTATCAAATATATACCATTTTTTGTTTTTTACTTGCACAAAAGTGGATGAACAGCACCCACAGATGTGGAGTCCTGGATCCTCCTCCCTTTCTCATGCTGGTTCTTTCTTGCTGCAGCTCTATTCAGAGGTGGTGGGATACCATCCCAGAGTTTCCCTGCAGGCTCTTTGGGAAGTTGCTCTTAGTTTTGCATCCGGGTCCACTGAGGCTTGTAAGAGCTGAAATGCTTTTGAGATGATCAGTTTTTGCCATTTAATTTGGCTCGTGACAGGCTAGGGGAAGTTCTTGGGGCTGTTTCCCATTGCTGATTGCTGGAATTTTCCTTTTGGATATAGGTAGAGTTTAACGAGCTGGTGGGAATTTAGCCAGTTATGTCAGGATGCATTTTATAGACTGGAGCTGGAAAGCTCCCTGGCTAACCTTGGACAGATCCAGTGTTAATGGAAAAGGGAGCAGTCAGTGGTGTACTCTTCCCTTCAAAGACATCCTCCCTCCTTACTCACACACTTGCTGAGTGAGTTTTTTTTAGAAGACTTTGGCAACTGAAGAGAAATCGTCTCACTTTGCGTTCCTTGTTAGAAGAGTGAGTGCCTTCTCAAAAATCAGTATTTTCTTCAACTTGAATCTTTTGGAAATGAAGTGAAACATCAAGATCATACTTACAAGGGGATTCTGAAGTTCCATATCACATAGAATAAGCGTTGGAAGCAAATTTTCGTCTATGATGGCCAGACCTGCTGTAGGTATCAGTGAACTATAAATGGTTCAATGCTTTGATTAACCTCAAGGAAATTTTAACCAGTTATTACTGACTAGAAAAATAATTTTAATTTAATAGTATGGAGCTTGCTGGATGCACATGCTGGTGTTAAGATAGAGGATATGGGTTGGCGAGTAGCTGAGCTAGATCTTAAGTTGCTGATAGTGCATGGAGTCACTGAGACTTTGTTTATCAGTTTCAGGTAGAACATGGATTAACTTGGTCTAAACTTTAGCATGGTTTATCTTTCACTTAGAGCAGGCTGAAAGTAACTGAAAGAGAATTTAGCATCTCTGCTGGCAGCCAGTAACTTGTGCTGGAGCTCATTTCCATCTGATACTCCTGTTCTTAATACCTGCCTGTTATGATCCAGTTTTAAGGTTCTTAGAAATGCTTCTGGCTGAATTAAGGTGCAAACGAGACCATATGCCAGTGACAATAGTAAGGGTTTTATTTGATGGTCAATATGAGAGAGAGAGAAACATGTAGAAAATAGGTGGGGGGGACAGAAAGAGTGACCAGGACAGAATAAGGAAAATATCACCCCTCTGTGGATCCCAGCGATGTCCCGTTGATCCTCTCCAGCTGGTCTCTCGGTGGTGAAGGTCTCCCAGAAGGCACAGAGTCCCATGGGTGCACATGCTCAGGCTGGGTGGGCACGTCCGGCCATGTCCCCCTGGGGTGGGGTCAGTCTCTCACAGCAGACTCTGGGTCTGTTGCATCATGTGCAGCCCTGGGGGGCCAAGCCTCTCATGTGGATGTCCCGTGGATGTGGCCTGTGGGGTTGAAGGTTCCACAGCTGGGCCAGTTTGTGTAATTGGAGGATGGGTGTTTATTGCCTCTCACCAGAGGTTGCACCATGCACCCAAAACCTCCTCCTCCCCCCTTGGTTGGGGGGAGTCTGTGTAAACCTGGCTTCTGTGAGCTGTGCTCTCCTCCACCCCAAACTCAGCCAGGGTAGTTGCAGCTGGTGGCTTTGCCCTTTTGTGGATGCACACCTTTCCCTCAGCCTGAGATGACTGAACAATGGGTTTCCCTTTATCTAATCAACAGTTTGACTTTCAGTTCAAAGACCCACTCTTCAGGGAAGCTTCTTCGGTTGTAGCTTCTTTATAATGAGCAAAACTTTATATCAATGTTTGAGGCATGAACTATTTTCAGTCTCTGACACTGCCACAGCTGACTGAGTAAGTGCAGTGTTCCTGATGCTTTGGAAAACTCATAAAGCAGTTTGAAATTGAACTGTAGGCATTGTGGGATGCAGAACTGAGAATGCAGCCTAATGTCTTCCTATATTAAAAAAAAAAAGAAAAATTAAAAATGGGAAGTTAGTTATTCTCACAGTGTCCTCCATGCTTTTAATTCCATTAGCATTCAGACTGGAATGACTCTGGATGGCAGAATTAGGAAGTTGGATTTGGGATACAAATGCAGATGCATTAACTGAGAGAAATTCACAGTCATAGCTGTTAGGTACTTTACAGCTTTAGGCTGCAAATGAAAACAGAAAGCTTGTGCTATTCCTGCTTTTCCCTGCAAGGTGCATTTCTCATGCAGCTCTCCATGTGGGAGGCTGGAGAGTTCTCTCTGCTTTTCTATGAGGAAGGGGAAATATTTGAGTAGTTGCAACCCAGGTACATAGATTAAAACAAAATTATCCCCCAAACAACCCCAAAACTACACAAGAGCACAGTGTTGTGTGCTGAATGTCAGACATGAGAAGCTGTTTGTGTAGGCCCTGGGGAAATATTGGAGCAGTAGCACAAAGGTTCATGTGTAAAACTGTGTTTCCAGGGAATTGACCCATAATGCAGTTTTGGATGAGGGTGTCAGCATCTGCCACTGGTTCCTTATTAACAGCTCTTTGAGTCTGCCCTTTCTGGCCTCCTTATGGGTCAGATATGGCACATGTTTCAAAATTCCAGTGCTTATTCTGGAAGAAAGTGGGAATGGGTAAGTGAATTGCCAAAAGCAAAGTTTTCAGGAGTAATGTCGGTACTTAGGAACAGTATGTGTGTTGTGTTTTGGAGATGTGGTTTATAATTCCATAGGCCAGGTGGAATTGATCTCTCCTGCTCTTACAGGGCAGACACAGTGAATGACAGTGCAGTCCATAAAGCCATGTAATTTATTTTGGTAACAATAGAAATATAGACCATGTAGAAGTCATTCTATTTTAAAAAAAGGATATTTTATGTTATGTCATGTCAGGCTTTCTTAAGTGTTCATCTTTTAGTTCATAAAGCTGAAGCCTTCTGAAGTTTTCCAATGAGCCTGTTTTAGAAATAACAGCAAAGCAACCAGGATGGTTTCTTTTCTGTCTCCATTTCTCTTCTCTTTGGCAGGCGAAACAGTTTTTTGAGGGAAACCATTAGTGAAATGCTCTTTATTGATGTAGTACCTCTGTGCTCTCACTGAAGTGCAACTGCTCTGTAATTTTGGTTGTACATCATTTTGCTTTTCGTTTCGTCAGAAGGAATTCTGTTTGCTTCCTTCCATTAGATAAATGAGGACAAATCTGTGGGTTGGGAAGAGAGGGAGATTCAGAGCAGTGGGCCCAGCGTGCCCATCGTATATGTGGGCAGCACAGCAGAAATGACAAGGCTGGTTCAAAAGCAGCATGGAAGGATGAAAAAGATGAAGAGAGAGCAGCAGACGTGAAGGATGCTGTTTTGCCTGAGGAAAACACTGCTATCCATAAGATATTTAAAGACAGGACTTGTGTACAGGATGAAGGGATCTCAGAAACAAAACACAGATGGCTTCTAAGCTCTGAAACACAAACAGCTGCTGAATCCTGGAGGTTACTCAACTTCATGGTGCTTTCACATTTGGGACTGTGTGCCTATCCTTTAAAAAAACCCTTGTATCCAGCCAGCTTGCATCCAGCTGAACTGTGGCTCAGAAATCAAGGGATGTGATACTGCAAGAAGATTTAAGGCTGATTTTATATTTGTGGTCTTAAACACTCCTCACAAAGTGGACAGCGCTGCTGGCACATAACTAAAGGTGTGGGTGCTACGTGGAGAAGTGACATCCTTTTGTAGAAGGCTTTTGTGAGATCTTAAACATTGATTTTTTTATTTCTGAGAGGAATCCTTTGTAGTTCTGGGACACTGATGCTCCAGTACAGCCCCAGCAAGTTTGGGCTGGCAGCTGACTGGGAGGGCAGTGGCTGATGAACTGGAGAACAGGGCAGTGAATCCAGGGGACCCTGAGGGGCTGCAGGAGAGAATTGAGAGGTTCTGATCCTGGCCCTGGGATGTGACAGCTGTGCAGGAGGACAGACTGGGGACTCGCTGCATGGAGGGATTTGCAAGGCGCTGGAAGTGGAACATGTGTCAGCAACGTGTCCTTGTGGCATTGAAGGCCAGCCTCTCCTGCTGGGCTGTACCAGCACAAGCACAGCCAGCAGGGAGAGGGGAGGGTGATGTTCCTCTCTTGGGTACTCGAGGACATATCTGGAGTGCTGTGCCCAGTTTGGGCTCTCTGGGAGAGTAAAGATTGTGTCAAACTGAACTGACCAAGGTGGTCAAGGCTGGAGCATGTGATGTGTGAGGAGATGCTTAGGGAGCTGGTTTTGTTTGTCTGGTAGAAAAAAGGTTCATGGGAGGATCCTAGAGATGTCTTCAGCTGCTGGTGAGAGCATGGAGATGGCCAGGCTCATTTTGGGGCGAGCAGAGGGATAGGATAAAGGACAGGAAGGGAAAATCCTGTTAGATATTAGGGGGAAAAAATTGTAATGAAGTTATCAGTCATTGCATGTCCATCCTTGGAGATACTCAAGGTATAACTGAATAATTCCCTGGGCAACATGGTCTCTGCTGAAGTTAGCCCCTCCTGTGAGGGGGTTGGGGGATGACTAATGGACCAGATGACTTGCAGAGGTGCTGTAGATCCATAATTCTTCTATATTCCATGGAGAACTGTTCTAGCAGAGACATGGAAATACCACTTGACCAAATAATGTAGTTAAATATGTCACCAGGATTGGAATGCATTCCTTGAGGAAGGCCTCCTGTACCAGAATCCCACCAAGGATTTCACCACATGGAGCAGATGGAGTTAACAAGAGTTAGAGAACTGTCCTTGAGAATGTGTGTGAACCTGGACTGAAACCACCCCAGGAATTTTGATATTTAATGTGTTAGAGAAGGCTGCTTTGCTACTTTTCTGAAAAATAGAAATTAAGGAGAGGTTGACAGGAAATATGTTGATTGTTGGGAATGCACCTTCTCTAATTTGAGGACTTCTCTGGCACCTTTTAATCATCCAGAGAGTAAGGGAATAAAAGAACTCAGACATTACAGAAACATTTTTGACTGAGCAAGCAGTTTAGAAATACTCAAAGAACATATTTAATTCAAAGTGTTGAATTTGTATTCAGAAATAAATGTAGAGGAAATAAGCTGAGGATGCTGGAGGAGAAATTTGACTTCCTAAACGTAGCTGGTAAAAGCTTTGGGTAAATATAATTGCTTTCATGTTTTTTTTCTTGTTGCCTTGCAGGTAGGTTTGAAAATTCTCCTTCTCTGCCCCTAAAGCTGAATAGAGACTTGCTTTAATAAAGCAGCATCAATTTTGCTGTGTTCCATATTGCTTGGATGCAGAGGGAGGATCCTTTCCTCCTTGAGTTCCCCCCAGTGCTACCAGAGTTATATTGGTGTGAGACTGCTGGGCCCCCCTCGAGCTGCCCCACTGCTGCTGCCTGGGGTTTGTGGCCTCTGTCCTCTTCTTTGAATATTGTCCTTTGATATCTGTCCTGGTTGGTCTCTGCATGCAGGGTGAAAAAAAATCCCTCCCGTAAGATCTGAATTAACAGCTAGAATTCAAGCAGTGATACTGGTTGGGAAATAGAGTGGAGCTTGACTTCAAAAAAACCCTTAAAATCCCCAAAAAACTCAAACCCAACCAAAGAAAACAATCAAACTCAAACCCAACCAAACAAGAACAATCCTACAAGCCACCAAACAACTATTTTTTTTTTCTTTATACCATGGGAAAACATTTACAAATTTTAGGAGAACTATAACAAATTATTTGCTTGACATTACCAGCAACAGATGCATTTATGTATTAAGAAATAAATCTTTTTAAAACACAGAACCTTCCTCTAAAGTATGCATATAGTTCTGCAGTAAGGCATGAAAGTAAAAAATTATTTTCCTTGGGTCTAGACAATGATGGAGCCTTTCTTTCATGTGAGCTACAGTTTTACTTCATGGTAAAGAATGGGTCTGGCACAGAGTTCATGTCCATTTGTGTTCAGGGTGTCGCTCTGGGGATGGTCAGCACCAGCTGGGTGCTCGTGTTCCTCTCTCAGTGCTCACATTCAATTCTGTCAGCCTGGGTTAGGTAACTTCCAAAATCTGAGTTTTCATCGGAGTCATTCAGGTTTGCTATTAAATTTCATGTGAGCCAACAAAGCCTTTCCAGGCAGGCCTGACATTTTGGCAAGGTCCCAGTAGGATTTTTAGCTGGTGCCAAATCTTTTATTTTTCTCGGCTATCAATGAAGCTGTTGTGGTAATGTGGGTTTTGTGAGCTGTGAGAATTTATGCGCACAAAGGGACCTGCTCTTTGCAGGGAACACTGGGAGCCCTGAGTCCAGGAGGAAGGGTAATTAAAGTTAATGAACCAGGGTAACCTTTCCATGGTGATGACCACTATCCTGATGGTAGGTAAGGGTCAGGGACTAGTCCCATTTTATAATCGCGCTCTAACCCTGCTCTTTAATTGGTGTTGGATTAAAAATTGGCCATTACCTCCATAATAGAAGTGGGTTTTGGATTTTAAAGGAGTTTTTCAAAGCTCTGCAAGTCTTGAGGAGCTTGTTCTTCTTGGACTTGGCTTTGTGTTGTGTTTTAATGCAGTCTAAAAATGAAGTATATTTAGCATTTGAGACCAGATAGTGCTGTTTCTATAATAGGAGCAGTTTGGTTATCTCTCTATGGCAGAACAGAAACTCCTTTCTTAAATGCTTCCCCTCTTCAAAAGCTTCATCTGGTTTTATCAGTGACTCTGGGAAGCCTTAGAACTTGTTGTACACAGAGCAGTTGTGGGTTTGAGGTGACAGCCCTGAAACACTGACTTAAATTTGTAACTCTTCTACTCACTGGCTTTCGTGGCATCAGGTAAGTTACTTTATGCAAGACATTTCCCTGGAAGAGGATTTTGTAGTTGAAGTAGATTTTTCTGTCTAAGGGATGGACCAAACAGAAAAGCTTTGCTGCTTCTATCTCAGAAGTCTTGTTGATGTATAAATCCTGCACCAAGCGGGGCACAGGCTGAGATGTCATTGATAGACTACATGCACAGGATCCAAAATGTTAAATATTGTTCATTTGTCTGTCTGGAATTTTAATCAGAAGGCTGTGGGTTTGATTGCCTCTTATGTAAATGTGGAAAGAGAAAATGACTCTGAGAATTGGCTGTCTATCAATCCTAAAATCTTCCATTACTAAACCAAACCACATTTTTGTCTTGATGACTCGTTCCATTCAAAGAGGAGTGGTGTTTTAAGTAAAAAAGAGTTTAAATTTCTCTTCTGATAGTGTCTTTGTCACAGATGTTTTGTGGGTATTAGCCTGTTTAAATACATTCTCTTTTTAAAATAAAAGTAACTTTTTTTTTTTTTTTTAATAATAGAAACTGTTTATTTGTTTGGTGGCTGGGATGGAACTCAGGATCTGGCTGACTTCTGGGCATACAGTGTGAAGGAAAACCAGTGGACCTGTATATCCAGGGATACTGAGAAAGAGGTAAGTTCTGCAAACATCCATATTTTTTAAAATACATCAGTTGTTGCCCACAAAAATGCCTCTTCTAAAGTGCTTGTGTTGAAGTTCAGCGTGAGGTGAGAGCCTCAGAGTTCAGACCTTCAAGTTCTGAAGACTTTTGAAATGCTTATGTGGGGAAAATGTTAGCTGGAGGTGGCTTTGAAGTGTTCAAGATTCCTGGAGGGGAAAAGTTTATTTCTCAAAAGCAGAAAAATCAGCTCAGTGAGTAGAGCACGAGTTAAATAATTTTGTGTGGCTGAACAATGAGACTTATCACAGAATCACAGAATGGTTTGGGTTGGAAGGGACCTTAAAGATCATCCAGTTCCAGCCCTGCTGCCATGGGCAGGGACACCTTCCACTGGAAGGTTCCAAGAACTTGCTAATGAACATTTCAGACCCGATCCTGGTGTTTGAGCTTCAGAAACAAATTGTTTATTTTTTTAGCTTCCGTCAAAAATGAATAGAAATGGACAACTACCAGATGGAAATCTAGACAGGGGTTACTGCCAAAGGCTACACAACCCTGAGAGCTTTCGTGGAATTCATTTGAACCATTTTCCTTGGCCTGTTTTGCTCAGTATTTGACAATATGAAACCTGAAATGAATCTAGCTTGGGTTACAGGGCAAGACAAAAAAAGTCCAAGACCTTTGGCTTGTGTAATTCATTCCACTGTCCACTGAAATCTTCAAGTTCTGTGTGGTTATTGTGTTTTGAGTTCATTAGTTGTCTGTCAGAGGACAACTCATGCCACCTTTTCTTGGAGGTATGAAAAGTTTGAGATCCCTCCACTTTTTGACAAACTTGGGAGTTGATTTCCTCAACTGTTTGAAAACAGTATAAAAATGTCTTGTTTCTCATTTGTATTTCCCAATTTCTTGTCATGGTTAATTTTGTAAGCTTCCTTACCAGATTAAATAACACTTTAATATTCTCATTCTTTTCATGGCAAAGGTTTTTAGAGGTCGTAATCAAGTAGGACAAATAGCCTGAGCTGAAAAAAAAAAGAATAAAATCTCACAGGCATTTCCTGTAGCCTTCAAATCTCTGTCATGTACTTACTGATTGGAACATCCTTTACAAAATGGGCAACATGATACTCTGGTTTCTGTCATAACAAAGCTGTGGAGAGGTAAAATTGTTATATTTATGTAGTGTTTAGTCAAAAAGGGGCTACTGTATTTTCTTCCTGCACAAACCAGTATGGGTCAGTCCGGTGTTTAAGGGATTCATTTCCTTTCTTGCTGGGGTCACGCCACATCCAGTTGAGTTTCTGTAAAGCTTCGCAGGCCTGGCTGGGATGTTTTCTCTTCAGGTTCCTCATGTCTGACTCCAGCAGGATAAAACTGGAATGGGAGGAAGGAAGGATGCACAAAAGGAGGGCTGTGCAGGAGACACAGTAGAAGAGTTGGGAATTGATGTGATTAAATGATTATAAAGGGATTTTGGAGGGAAAAATGTTAACAGAGTGTTACGGAAGTTCAGGAAATTCAGGTGGAAGATGGGAAGGGTCTAGGGGAGAGAGGAAGAAAGAGGAATTTTTAATAAGTGGAGACTTGTTAAATCTATGAATGTATGAGGAATTTTGAAGAAGGGATGTACTTAATAGGGAAAAATGTAAAGAAACGTGGGTGTCTTTAGAAGGGGAATTCTGGAAGGACTCTCTGTGACAAACTTGAGAGGTGGGGCCCCTGTGAGCCTCATGGAGTTCAACAAGGCCAAGTGCAAGGTCCTGCACATGGACCTTCCAGGGGTTGGAACAAGATGATCTTTCAGGTCCCTTCCCACCGAGACCATTCCATGATTCTGTGATGTATTCAGCAGTGTTCAAGAGGCCTCCTGAAGTGTAGTCCAAGGTTTTGGTGACTTTCAGAGGTACAGTGAACTGGCAGCAGCTGTACTTGGAAACCAGCAGTGAGTTGTGGTTTGTTTTTTTTGGGTTTTTTTTCCAAAGAGATCTGGATGAAACCTGATTTAGAAATGAAAAGGTCAATCTCAAATGTTGAAAAGTAAATTCAAAAACAGAGACTCCAGATGTTTCTCTAATAGGGACATCACTGTTCACAAACAATTTGCAAAAAGGAAATGTCTGTTGACATGGAATTTTAAAAAATATTCAGAGTAGATTCCAGTAGAGCTTAATCTTATTTTGTTGTATTGTGCTAGTTCTGCTTCTGGCTTTTTTATTCTAATTAATCAGTGACAGTGGTTAAATTAGCCACTCCATAATTAAACTTGGACAAGAGCAAAATATGGTGAAAATTGCATCCTGTCCAGTGTTATTGTAGGGATAATGCACAGTAATGCTTTTGGGATAAAGGTACTGGCAGCTTCTGTTGCAGTGCATTAGGAAAAGGTTGTTTGACCTTTTTAGAAAAACTTTTTTGCTGCTGTTTTTCAAAGTTTTCCAGTGAGGTGTCTCTTTGTCACCTGAAGTTGCATTTGTCTTTTTTAACAATTAGACCACTAAAGCCGATTTTCCATAGCTCTTTTTCATAGAATCATTGAATAGTTAAGTTGGAAAACCCCTCTAAGATCAGCCCCAGCTGTTCTCCCAGCACTGCCAAGGCCACCACTACACCATGTCCCCAGGTGTCACATCTACATGGCTTTTAAATCCCTCCAGGGATGGGGACTCCACCACTGCCTTGGCAGCCTCTTCCAGGGATGAACACCCCTTTCAGTGAAGAAATTTTTCCAAATATCCAAGCTCAACCTCGCCTGGTATAACTTGAGGCCGTTCCCTCTCCTCCTGTCCCTGTTCCCTGGGAGCAGAGCCTGACACCCCCCCCCCCCCCCCCCCGGCTGCCCTCTCCTGTCAGGGAGTTGTTGAGAGCAAAAAGGTCCCTCCTGAGCCTCCTCTTCTCCAGGCTGAGCCCCTTTCCCAGCTCCCTGAGCTGCTCCTGGGGCTCCAGCCCCTTCCCCAGCTCTGTTCCCTTCCCTGCACATGCTCTGCCACCTCCGTGTCTGTCTTGTATGTCTGAACAATGTGCTCAGGGTACTGCTGGAGTAGCTGATCACTTACAGCCTGAAAAACAGGGTGTGGAGGACCTGCTGGTGAACACACCACCACTGCTGATGGACAAACAGACCCCACCATCCCTTCAGAGTATTCCAGCAGGGCTCTTGCTGTCCTTGTCAAATCCTTGTCCTCAAGCCTGAATCCTTCCAGGGAGATGCTCCATGGAGCAGCTCAGGATCTCTCAGCCTACCCACAGGTTCTGTCTCTGGAGTGTGTGACAGCTCTGTGAATAAGTTGGCACAAGGCCCAGCCAAAATATATTTCATTTAAGAGTTTCTACCCTGAAAATCAAGGTGGAATGTTCTGACAGATGCTGTTGTCTTCAGGGTTTATTAGTGGCTGTAGATCAACAGACCTCTTCAGGATTAGGGAATAAATAATTTTAAAAAAACAAACCTTGTCATTCCTTGGACATTTTTATTCTAGGCCAGTGTCAGTTAATAGAGAAAGTTAATGTGTATGTTTTGATGTCTATTTCTAGTTACCAAGCAGCAGCTTTCACTTTTGAAGGGTAATTTAGTGAAATTCAGTGCAGGAGGACGATTTTAAGCGTAGGAAAGACTTCGTTTGGTGTAAATTGATAGGCATGGGGATTTTGAAATAGGATCAAAATGCTGAGGGATGTTGATGCCTCTGGAGATCAGATAAGTGAGACTAAAGTAGTGTGATAGTTGGCATATTTTGTGTGTCACTGGTATTCCTGTACCTTGTTTTAGCATTTCCTAGAGACCAGAGATGGGGGGAGCTCCCTTCAAACAGTGTCACTGCACTGATTGGTACCTTCTGTGCTGCTTCTTGGAAAATACATTGACTCATCCTCATTCTGGCTGCTTCAGAGAAAAACCCTGCTCTCAAATCAGCTCTGTGAAGGACGTGGAAATTGTGTAAATGGGTTAGGTTTAGGTGACACTGTGTTTCTCTCAAAAATTTTTGAAGTGTTTTCTTGCCAAAGGTAGAAGTGAAGGTCTTGTCATGGTTTAACTGCTTGAGAGGATAAATCTTTCCTCACAATGAAGGAAAGTGTAGGTCAACAAGTGCCTCCTGTTCCTTAGGTTCAGAATGATGTAGAGAATGGCTGTATTGTGAGGTGACAGTTTGCTGTGAACACCAAGTGCTTTTCCAGGATGCTGAAAGTAAAAGCTGACAAGTGTAGAAAGATCTCCTAATGGTGAGAGCCAGGGGGAATTTCAGCTGCTATTGTATTTCCAGTTAAATTTTCTCCAGTCTCTGCATGCATTGCCTTACATTTGTTGACATGGATGAATTTACCCAAAGCTTTCAGTGTTGTATTACCACAGGAGCATTTTGTTAAGAGTTTGTGACACCTCTGACTGTTTTTTTGGGTGTGATGCAGAAGTACATGAGCTTATAAATGTAAAGCTTTTACCCTATGCTGTTTGAAGTGTAGGAATTGAACTAGTCTCAAATATTGACTTCTTCCCACAGATGGTGATACAGTTTGGAAGACACTTCAAGTGACTTGAGGGGCTTTTTGTTTCAAATATTGTGATGTTTACGGACTTGAGATCTAATACAGTGAATGTGCCATGTCCTACTGCTGAGCAGTTCCAGTGGTACAGATGCTCAGTTGTACAAGATGCCTGGTGCCACAAAAGCACATAGGGAGAAGGCAGCTGTCCCTGAAAGAAACTTGGATACTGCAGACGTACCTCGGAGCCAACTTCCTAAATAGTGCAAATGCCTACAAAAGTAGGGACAAAGACGGCAGATGCTGAAGTGAACCAAATGAAAAGTATCCTAGGCTGATCCTAAATATCACAGGCTAATGGTTTATTTTACTCCCTATTAGTAGCATAATGGCTTAAAATGTTCTAAGCCTGTATTCTTTCCCCAGAATGTTAGAGAGAGACTTTCACGTATGCCTAACTGACATCCCCAGTGGTTTCCACTTAGGCAGCCTAAAGCACAAAGACCCTGTTGAGGGAGTAACACCTCAGCTTTTAAAAATAATTTATTTTTAAGTAAACATTTTGGTAAAGGTTTTCAGCTTTTAAAGCTAATTTATGTGTGCCTCCAATTCTGTCCTCTTAACACTGGTTTATTTGTCTTTTTTTTTAACTTTGACTTTTTTTTTTAAGGAAAAGATCATCCATATTTGAAAACAGCTCCAGGTCTTAAGTTATTCAGTTCCCTCACTGGGTGCCTGTATTTCTTGCTTCCAGCATGAAAAAAAGCCCAGAAAACTAGCCAAACTTCAGTTATTCCTCACACCAGATGTTTGAATGTGTGGAGGTCCCTTTCCTCCACATGCTGCTGTTCAAGTCAGTCTCGTGGAGAAAGAGGCATTAAATAAATGCCTTGTGCCCGGTGTTCTGGAGGCTGCACAACTTTGGCAGCCCTGGAGCTTGTGCGTGCCAGTCTTCAGGTTATACTGAATTTCCAAGTCATCATAAAGCTTTCAGTTGCAAAGTAAAACTACTTTTAGTCCTTGAAGTAATGCATCAGGCAGAGTTGATTTGTGGCGTTTATGTTCCGATAAAAATCACCACTTCAGCTGCAGCTTATGATGAGTTTAATGCTCTGATCTCTGGTCTGGAATGGAACTTTATTTTACTTACATGGCTTTATTAGGACATTATTGCATCATCCTAATGCATTTTGCAATTCCCTGTGAATAGGAGATGAGGCAGTGTAGAGTCATTCTTGGGTGGCTGTGGATGCATTTTGGGGGAAAACAACATTACCGGATTGTCAGGTAAAGATTTAGTGAAGAGGTTGATATTGGTACAAGGAATTCTGATTTATATCCTTTTGGCTTTTAAAGACACAGAAATATGCACCTGTGAGATGAGCCAGCTGGAATGTCAGGACCCCTGCATTTCACACTGAAGGGATTAAAAAGAAAGGATTTTCAAGAAATAGGAGAATATGTAGAGGTAGAAGGAAAACTTACTCTTTTGCCAGTGAGTGAAAGTAGCTTTACACACCAGTCTGCTTTGCCTTGTGAGTAGAGTAATGTCTTATTTCAGCTACACTGAGAGTTTTTACATTAATGTTACATTAACATTCCTCAGTCTGTACAAATACAGAAATCCCTAAAGAAATACTGGTTATCCCAAGGTGGTAACATAGGGGAAGCAGTCTCAAGTAGTATCCCAGACAAATCTGTAGCTAAATTGTCTGGATAATTACATGCTTGAAAATGTAGTAAGTTTTTGTGGACCTTACTACTGAGGTATCTCAGCCACTGGATTTTGGAGGTAATTATGAATTGAGCTTTCTGGAGTGTCTCAAGAGAACTTACTGGCAGAATGGGTGGTGCAATGATGTGTTGAATTCAGACCTGCCTGAAAGACCTTAGTGTGTTTAATAGGACTTAATCCATGAATTTTCCAGGGCATGCATGTGATGGAAATGTTACTGATATTGGGCTCTAGGAAATTAAACAGCCACTCTTATGACTTGCTTACTCCTTTGGGTGCAAACTACTCTTTTGTCACCTGTTTGAAACTGTCTTTACTTTCTCAGAAACATCTGAGAGCCTGTGTCTGTCAAAGGATTTAGACTTAGAATTTCATGTTTGTCTATCACTGACATCTCAAGGACAATTAATTAAAAAAAAAAAAAAATCAATTTCCAAAAGTGTAACCTTGCTGCATCCTCACCTTTGTGGCTAAACAGTTTATAAGCAACCAGTTAAATTTTTTCAGCCTTTTGGTCTGCAAGTGGGGCTGTAGCTCAGCTGAGTAGTTTGTGTCTATGGAAAAATCTCTCTTGGCTGGACCTTTGTTGGCCATTGTTACTGGTAATGAGAGGACAGCGTGAACTTGTGGTGCATGCAAAAATGACCTCATTCAACATCCTGCAATTGTTAATGGGGTTAGTTAAATTCGGCACACAAGGGATGTTGTCCTGAGGGCCCATCTCAGAGCTGGTGAAAGCTCTGGTTCTCCGGTGGGTCGTCTGTTACATTTCACCAGTGTTGCTGAAAGCAAAGCTAAGGAGTGAATGTGGAACAAACTGACAATTTACTTGGGTAAAATTTAAGAAGTTATATGTTTTTTCACATTTCACCAGTGTGAGCAGCACTTGGTTTGCAGGTGAATTGTGTCTTTTGTTAGAAATAGCACAGAATTGATGTCCTTTCGCTGCAAGGTTGCCTTGTATTGGGGTATTCCCTCAGTACTTCTCTTGTTTGCATTTGTAAGCTGAATCACAAAGGTTGAATGACTTTTATTTTTGACTGTAAACTAAAGCCTGTGCAAGACCTTCATACACATTCCTTCGACCTTCTTCACGTAAATGAAAGAATCCCAGAATGGTTTGGGTTGGAAGGGACATTAAAGATCAACTCATTCCAACCCCTGCCATGGGCACGGCCACCTTCCACTATCCCAGGTTGCTCCAAGCCCTGTCCAGTCTGGCCTTGGACACTTCCAGGGATCCAAGGGCAGCCACAGCTTCGTTGGGGAACCTGTGCCAGGGCCTCCCCACCCTCCTGAGTAGAGAGTTTCTTTCTAACAGCTAATCTAAATGTCTCCTCTTTTAGTTTAAAACTGTTCCACTTTGTCCTGTCACTATCTGCCTCTGTAAAAAGTTCCCCTTCATCTTTTTTACAACCTCCTTTTAAGTACTGAGCGGCCACAAATTATTTCCCACTCTTTGCATGCTTGAAGATGTGGAGCTTTTTCCCCTTTTCACTGTCCACGGGCTGGTAAGATGTCTTGGTGTACTGCAACATGAGATCCCTGGTGTTATGCATTGCTGGAAGGCCTTGATGGTACCTTGGTATGAAAGCAGAGAGCTCAAAAGATGCAGGAATGTGGCTCCTGCACTGGCAATTCCTCTGGCATTGGCTGCCAAAGCCATTTCTGCACTGTAGGGGAGAACTCAGGCAGCACAGCTGTCAAAGCACAATGTTGGTGCTTTGGAAAGTTCAGCTGTGAGGACACATTTGGTCTTTAGAGGTACCTTGATCAGGGCACATCAGAAGCCGGAAGATCATGTACTAATTCATTCCTTTATAAAAATACTCTCAAATTAGTTATTTCTGCAAGCAGGCTGGCAGGGAGGCTAATAAATAATAATTTAATGGGAATAGAGCATTATCTATTTGTTTTCATAGCAGTGTTCATGTGCTGCACTGAGTCTGTGCTGTGCTAAAGCTGTGCTGATCCCTGAAGGATGGAGCAAAGACTTGGAGTCAAGTTCATGTCAGACTGGAAGGTTGGGCTGTCAAGGGTCATCAAATCCAGCCTGCTGCTGTCATAAGGATCGTGTCGTATGATCTCTGAGCCTGATCATTTGACTTATAAGCTCATTGAACCGTCTTTCAAAAATAGAACATCAGGCCATTTATTTTTTTAATTCTAACTTAAGCAGGGAAAGTCTCTTTGTGGCAGACTCAGCTCAAGGCTGCGCAGCATCAACAGTGGGAAATTAGGACTGTCCCAAATGTGAGTGTGCTTTTAGGAAGGGGAGAAAAAAAATCTTCATCCTGTTTAATTTTATTGTTTTTCCACCTTGAAGAGATGTTCACACAAAAGTGTGTGCTAAAAGCTGCCTCTGAGTTTAATCTGCTCCATCATGTCTGAGTCAGATGCCCAGAGAGGACTTTGCTGGTAAATCTATCCCGTGGCATCTCTGTAGGAGGGCACCAGTAAGCAGATTAGCCATAGCTCAAATTCTGTGTCAACTGCCTGACCGAGGGTGCCTTCCCTGTCTTGGCTGTGCCTGGACTTATTAATAGTTAATTACAACTTTTTGATATCCAAACCTAGTATTTATCATAAGACATTTAACTCTCCTGTGTGAAAAATTGTGTAAATTCATGGCTTTCCAGTACTGGTCCTGAGGAGTTTTCAGCATCATGACTCTTAGACAGATTCTGGTCTATTTGTTAGGCTTCCCAAAACATTTATTGGCAGAAAATAGTTAAATTATATGTAACAGTTTTCTAGAGAAGCAGTGGCTGCCCCATCCCTGGAAGTGTCCAAGGCCAGGCTGGACAGGACTTGGAGCAACCTGGGCTACTGGGAGGTGTCCCTGCCCATAGCAGGTGGTGGTACTGGATGAGCTTTAATGTCCCTTTCCAACCCAAACCATTCCATGGTTGATGAATTTGCACGTTCTCAGAAATATTCTTTGTAACTGGTAAAGCAGCCTTAAAATTAAATTGGTATATCTGTTATTTTTATAAACAGTGGCAAGAATCATGGAATGTTGAAGGTTGGAAGGGACCTTAGAGATCATCTAGTCCCAAACCCCTGCCATGGGCAGGGCCACTTTCTGCCAGACCAGGTTGCTCCAAGCCCCATCCAACCTGGCCTTGGATGCTTCCAGGGATTATTTGCAGAGTAATTAAATGAATGGAGTGTACATTGAGCATCCAGAATCTGCTTTTTGGAGCTAAACTCCCATTTTATGCTCCTAGAAACATTCAGTCCTTTGCTGCATCTACCCCGTGTGACATCCAAAGGGTTTTAAACGACTGCTGGAGCTGTCAAGTCTTGGACATAAAAAGACACAGGTGGAACTGATTTCTGCCATCATACCGAGTAGGAAGTTGGGATGTGCTGTTTAAGGGAGGGTCTTTCACGTTGAAGAAACCCTTACAGAGGGCTCTGAGCCCTGCCATGTGCCCATGCTGGGCTGCTCTGTCCGTGAGCGTGGTTGAGATGCTCCTGTTGTGTGACTGAACGTGCTCTGGTGGTTTGGTGCTCCTGACACATCATCGGTGGTTTTGTGGGTGATGGGAACGATACATCAGCTCCCAGCTCTTTCTGTTTTGTGTTCTGGGCTGATGTGCTATCCAAATCCTCCATGCTACCATAAAAAACGCAGTAGATTAAATTATTTTATTATGTTCCTGGCGCCATTAGGTTATGAGAAACTTAAAATGCCTTCTGTGAGTAACTTGTACAGGATGGAAGTGTTTTATTTTGTCGTATGGCTGCAGTTGTTTCTCTTGCTGAATTTAGTGCTCAGCTAGAGCAAAGCAAATCTTTGCTACAGCTCAGATGAAACATTTTGGGAGCTATTAGCTGTAGACCGGCATTGATAAAGCACTAACAAGCTCTAATCTTAAAGCACATGGACTTGAATTGATGCCAAGAATAATATGCATTTCCTTTCATTTTCAAGTTTATGGAGAACTTTCCCTTTTTTTTGGTGGGGGGGAGGGGTGGAGGAGGAAATGAATTATACTCTGAAACTGGGAAATGAGAGCAATTAATCTCTGCAGTTGTGTGTAGGCAGGAGGGGACTATTTGTTGCCTGACAGGCTGCTCTCAGGACTGGAAACAAAGTAGGTTGTTTGTGTCTTTTTATGTCCTCGTCCTAGTTTGCTTTAGGACAAGAGCATTTACCTCATGATGCTTATTTTTGAACTTCATACTGGAGGCAGTGTTCACATTCCTCTCGGTCTTTTACAGGACCAAGAACGGAGAATTAGTCAGCTGTTCTTTGTTTTTATTTCCCTGACTCTTGAACAGGATCCAGGCTTGCTCCTGAGATTTTTCATCTGGATTGGTCTGAATAAAACAGATTTTTCTTGCAACTGAAACCCCTTTATTTGCAAAAGGTTATGATAACCAGAAGAAGCCAAGCTCCCCCAGTTCTTGTTTGGGATGGGCAGTGGAACCGGCTTCCTGCAGTCATGTTCACATTAAAGGAGGTTCATAGGACACTTACTTAAAAACAAACCAAAAAATGAAAGCTATCATGTTTGTGCCTTAGTGGAGCATGCCAGGATGCTGTTGCTATGATGATGCCTGCTGATTCTGGCATAAATAGTGATTTGAGCAGACCCTACCCTAAGGAGTTGAGTCCCAATCCTTTCTCCCCTGTATAGGAACAAATCAATTATTCTAAGGAGGCGGTGTTGTCTCTCGGTGCTGTTGTGTTGCTTTTTGAAAACGTTTTGTAAGTTAGTCCTTAAGTGGGATAATTGCTTTCAGCATTTGCAAGTTAAATGAAGAAAGCTCTAATTAGATTTTATAAAGTGGCTTAGCATGTTGAGAAGGCTTTTCATAAAGTATACTGTGTATTCACTTGGCATTGCACAATTGAATTTCGTGTAGCACTGACGAAACCTAAAAATCCTATTTGGCCCTGGGTGCTTAAAGGATTGAAAGCCTGTTTTAAGTGCTCCTGGCCATACAGACTGTCTTCCTTTCCCCACCATCCCACCCTCACCAGGACGTTTATCTGTGTTGTAGAGACCAGAGAAGTTGCATCAACACCAACCTGTTTGAGGAAGAGCCTTAGAGCTGGGCATAAAGCTTGGTATTTTGTAGCACTTCCAAATGGGACTCTGCACATGCTGTTTAATCTGTTTTAGCTGTTATTGTGCTCTGCTGATTGTATGGTGGGGCTGGGTGGCACAGAGCCACTTTGTTCAGGTCAGTCCTGGCTCTGTGTGGGCACTTATTGAGTCCCACACAAACCCAGCAGTGCCTGTGCTTAGTCGTTTTTGGTATTGTTTGGTGTCCTGTAGGTTAGAAATGTGATATGCTAATGCTTTCCTCTTGCCATCACAGCCTTGGCAGGCAGCTGAGGCACTGGCCAAAGCAGCACAACGCACTGCTTGCCATCTTAGCCCAGTCACAAGCCCCTTTCACGTGTGGTTTCTGCAGAATGTCTGCCAGTAGCTTTCTGATGAGAACTGGAAGGAGTCCCCAGAGCCAGTGTTTGTTCAGGTCGTTTGGGTGCTGTTGGTGGATGTGACTTTTAGAGTCTTACAGAAGATGGGCTCTGTTTGGGAAGGGACACCTCTGCTACCTCGGTCAATCAGGTCGTGAAGCCTCATCTGCAAAAATGTTGATTTCATGTGTCAACAACTTAGAAGAAACCAGATCTAAAGTAAAGCATTGAATCATAGAATCACAAAATGATTTGGGTTGGGAGAGACCTTAAAGACCCTCTAGTTTCACCTCCCTGCCATGGACAAGGACACCTTCCACTAGGCCAGGCTGCTGAGGGCCCCATCCAGCCTGGCCTTGAACACTTCCAGAGATGAGGAGTCTTGCATGGGTTTGTTAGGAGTTCAGATAACCACAGAAGCAACTGATCAAAACTGTGACTTGGTGCTAAGGCCTGAATTTGAAGAAGGCTGTAGAGATGTCTGTTAAGATCCACTCAGCTTGGGACACGAACTCATGGATCATGACCGGCCTACATCCTGGCAGGGAGACAGAAGGTTGTTCCTTTGCCCTCTAGCCATGCTTGATCTCTTCAACCTTAGGTTAGAGAGTCATCTCTGTCATGGTCAGTTTTTCTCACTAGTTGCTTTTAAAGGGTCAGATTCTTTGAACATTTGTGGAATCAACAAACTTTCCCATTTGAATTTACTGGATTGCTGTGTCCATGACAAGTTGTGGCAGTGTGTTCCTTTTGTGAACAACAGGCTGCTGTTGTAACCACATGGAGCACATGGCTTTGCATGAACGCTCACAGCCACCCACGGGCTCTTGATTCATCACATGTGCCTTGAAGCGTTTTACTCATTTGCAGTGTCTTTCTAAATGGACATTGTGTCCCTCTTTGAAGTACATACAAACTGCAAGGACTGCCATGGTCAAGCTGAACTCAGAAGTGAACACAGGTTTAGACCTTCCCCCTTTTCTGCCTCAAATGTCAAACTAGCATGTACCATTGTTAATGGAGTTATTTACTCATTTTGGTAAACATGTAGGCTAAGGAGGAAACTTTTGGCAGGTTCCATGTGATCTTGTGAGTGGTGTGCAGGCAGAACTCCAGTTTTCTTTGAGAACAGATTTTGAATTGGATGAAGTTTCCTGTATTACAAGAGATAGCTCATGCTATGGCAGGCTCTGCAACTTGGTGAAGCTGAAGTTCTTGAGTGAGCTTGAGGTGATGAAGATTCTGTGTTCGTAGAGATGGAATGTTAATACCTTAAGAGATCTTTTAAAAAGTAGATGTGGCCAGGATGTAATTCAAGAAAAAAGGTATTTGTCATGAATTCTTTTCTCATTTTAAAATAGTCATGGGAAATCTGTATGTTGTGTATTTAGTGTAGCAACCGTGTTGTTGGTGCCAGTGCCTTGAAATGGGAATTGAGTTGTGAAGTGTCTCAGCCTTGTGTCTGTGTGCAGACAAATTTTGGTTGATGATGTAGCTTTTTGAGGCAAGGCAGGGTCTGGAAATTGCTAAATTGGAGATTTACTCTTGAAAGTGCCAAAGACATCATTTGAATGAGTTTGGGAGGATTTAATTTAGTCCACATAGAGGTCAGGGAGTAGGGGATGATTCTTAAATTGTCCAGTTCAATTAAAAAACTGCAGTGACGTGTCAGAGGGGAGGCTCAGAAAGCACAAGGTGGGTCCTCACATCTCACCTACAAGGCAGCTGTGCCAAGGCAAATACGTGCTCATTGGCAGAGGACTGGTGCCATATCCCTCAGTGTCCCAGCTCCATGGCTTGGGATGGACTTTGCACACTGGGGTGACTTATTTGTGAACCAGGGGCTGCCTTTGTGAGTGTACAGATTGGTGCTTCACATGCTAAGGCACTCCCCTGTGTGTTTGGAACAGGGTCCTCTGCAAGATACTGTTTTTGTATTTTCTAAGAACAAAGTAAATTGTGTTGTTGCCTTCTGTGTCATCTTCTTCCATGTGACCAAAGGCAATCAATGAGCTTTTGCTGCATTTCAGGATTTTATGCTAATACTTCACTGCTATCAGTACTTTTTATTTTTTTTTTTCAGAAAAGAAAATTATCTTAATTGCCATGAAGTAACTAATCCTCAAAGCTGTAATCATTGCCGACATAATGCTTCATATTTACCAAATATGAACAATTCAGTTCACCTCTTCACGTGGTCTTTTGAGTTACTGTAAACAGTTTCCTGGAACCATTGCCTAATCAAGAAATTGAATTCTGTAACATGAATAGTGCAGGCTTTTGACAACAAAGATGTAATGCTTCCTTTCTTCTTTTAGGCAATTTAGTGATGTGCATTCCATTAGTGTACTTTAAATTTCAGTAGAATTTGAGTGAAAGCGTACAATTATGCAGATTTTTTCATAAGGCAGTACTTGGTAGCACATGGAGCAACTATTGTGCTGATTATTTGGTGTGATATGGCTACTCTTCTTTAACTGTAAGTCTTCAATAATGATTTCAGTGATTTGCTATATCCTTGCCTACTTGCCTAATCTTTACTTTTCAATAATTTTTAATAGACTTTTTGGTATAGAATCCCAGAATGGTTTGGGTGGGAAGGGACCTCAAAGATCATCCAGTGCCACCCCTGCCATGGGCAGGGACACCTTCCACTATCCCAGGTTGCTCCAAGCCCCATCCAACCTGGCCTTGAACACTACCAGGGATCCAGGGGCAGCCACAGCTGCTCTGGGCAACCTGTGCCAGGGCCTCACCACCCTCACAGGGAAGAATTTCTTCCCTGTATCTTAATTTAAACCTGCCCTCTGTCAGTGGGAAGCCATTCTCTGTGTCCTGTCACCCAACTGTGTCAAAATAAACTATAGAATTGATCTACACTCAGGATGTGATGTTTTTCTTTTTTCTGATATTTTGCACATAAGGCTTTGCACATCTTCATTTCTAATGTTTTGGAGTACCAGAATATCACTCTCATGCTTCAAGAAAAAGAGTATGAAGGCCCTTAAAATGAGGTTTGGGAAGCAGAAAGGAAACTGCTCAGGACTGTGTATCATCATCATAATGTCATTGAATAAATTACTTCATGATTTAACTTGAGCACTCCTGGATGGATTAAGCCCATAATAATTTGACATGGGGCACTCTGTGTGTTCCTCTTGAAGATCATAACTCAGGGCAGTTTTGCTTACCGTGGGAAACTTTCTTTTAGATGGAGGCTGGGAGGGCCATATCTATTTGTGAAGGACAGGGAGTGCTTTTGTTACCTTCCCAGAGCCATTACGGGATATGATTGCTTGGGGGAGTGTCTGCTTATGATCTGTTAGAAAACAGCCTATTAATAAAACGGAGGCTCTTGTAATAGAGCACTTCTTAATCTTCTTCCTGTGTAGTTATTTATAGGCTGTGACATCTTAATTTGCCTCTCATGTGCATCGACTTCTGTTATTTTAAAAGATCAAGTAGTTTTCACACGCCTCTTGAGAATCACTTCTGGGAGAAACTGACTGTTTTCTAAGGAATCTGACAAAAAGGGGTTCAAATCATAAGTTTGTTGTGACAAGCACATTAAGCTTTTTGCTGGTGTCTTTCTAAAGGACAGAAGTTATGGGATGTGCTCTTGTAGCTATTTATATATTAATCCTGTATTTGATTGCAAGCAGATTTTCCTGAATTCCCCAAGGATTTCTAGTTGCAGCTAATACTTATTTTCCCTTAGCGACCTACCTGGAGCAATATTAAATCCATTATTCTCCTTATTTTTGGGGTCCTTTCCTTTCTCAGAGTGGTCCCAGTGCCAGGTCCTGTCACAAGATGTGCATTGACATCCAGCGCCGGCAGATATACACCCTGGGGCGGTACCTGGATTCCTCTGTGAGGAACAGCAAGTCCCTGAAAAGCGACTTCTATCGCTACGACATCGACACCAACACCTGGATGTTGCTGAGCGAGGACACCGCAGCAGATGGAGGCCCCAAGCTGGTGTTTGATCATCAGGTCAGCCACACTCATCCTCCTACTGCAAGTTCTCAGTGTTTAAAAGTCAGTTTCGATCTAGTCTCTGCGATTTCAAGGTGCTGCAGCAGGTAACAGAGCAGGGATGAGGAGGGTGGGAGCACTCAGTTAAATCCTAATAGCGTTGCTGCTCAACGCCACTGGCTGCTGGTGTTCTAATCAAATGGAGTCAGAAGAATCATAAAAACCTTTGCAGACAAATGATTTTATTAAGACACGTTTTATTAAAGCTCAAAGCACAGTTCATCTGGTTTTAATCAGTCTCCTTGAGCTGGGTTTGCAGACCTGCCTGCCCAGAGGGCCTTAGGGAGCAACTTGAAAAGCTGTGTATGGTACCTTTGGAAGAATACTCCAAGCAAGCTGCTGGAATGAGGCCAACACAGGAGCAGGATTCTTTCCAAACTGGTTACTTTAAAAACTGTAGAATGTGCTTGAGTTGTAAAGCTTGAAACACCTTAGAGGAATGGCTACTAATCCTTTAAAAGGCACATCTGTCCACGTGTTCAAATTGAAAACTTCTTTACTTATGTTGTGTTCAGTGGTTTTTGTCTACTTGAAAAAGGTATTTTGTTCTCAATTGATTTTTTTTTTTTTTTTAATGAAGCATTGCCAAGAAACAGCACATCAGTACTCATTTTTAAAGCAGCCCAAGATCTGCTTTTATTGGTACTGGCTGTTTTGTAACCAAAGCTGCTGTTTGCCAGCACAATGTGCCTTTCTGCTGACACCGAAAATTAAAGATACGCCATGTCTGCAGAACAAAAGCCAGTCAGTCTTTCTGTTCTATTAATAACCAATGCCAGTCTCTCAGGTGTTGGGGAAGAGGCACAAGGAAATTGTCAGCTGGCAAGGCTACTCTGGGTACCTTGTTTGCCTCTTGAAATGTTTCTTTTTTATCCTGTGCTGTCTCTCAGGAAAGAAGGGCCTCACTGAATTCTGTCAATCTACAGCTCTTCCTCTTCTCTCCCTCAGCACCTACTGTAATTTCAGATTTTATTTAACCTTCAGAAATGTGCTGCACTAGAAGTGTTTTGTGTAGGCTTTGCTGAATAGCATCTCTATCTTACTGTAATCTTGTCTTTTGCTTTGCCTTTTTTTTCCCCCCTCTGGTGTTCTGTAACCCTCTGCTTTGCACTTTGTCTGAAAACATCACCTGGAGTCAGGGAGTTTGGTTTGGTTTGATCTATGCTGCAATGCTTCTCTTGTGTGCCATAAGCTCAGTTCAGGTTTGAGGGTTAAATATATAAATATATTCCATGAGGAATCTTTGGCCAGGTTATGCCCTACTTTGTGTTCCAGTAATGGGGGTAACAGTAAGTGTGTGCTTGGAACGGAATCACAATAACAAATCACAGGCTGATTTTTGCTTCAGTTGTGTGGTGGGCAGTGAATTAGCAGCAGTTTTGAATTTCTTCCTTGCTCAGCTATTGCCAAAGGTGATACTCTCTTAACTCTCTGGCTATAAGGATGTAGCTTGAAAAGATCCCCATGGATTTTTTCTGTGGAAACTATGGATCTATGGAAAAGAACCCTATGAATCCTTGTGAAAGACTCTCAAGTACTTTTCTCTGAAAGCAGTAGGTTTTTTAGGTGATGAAGGGTACATTTTGTCTTTTCTTTGGCATATTAAATGGCATATAGAAATTAGGTTTGTGTTTTAAATTTCTTTTATGAGATTAAGACCTGACAACCACGAAAATGTGTGTCCTTTTCTGTTGGTTGGAGGCTCAGGAAATGTGCAGAGCAGTGTCTTAGCTTAGTAGGCATTGCTTGCAGGAGAGGAGTGTTTAAGATTAGATCAGAGTGTTAAGCTGTGCCAGCTTAAAACTGCTTCCCTGGTTCTTGCAGATGTGCATGGATTCGGAAAAACACATGATCTACACCTTTGGAGGCCGAATTCTGACCTGCAATGGCAGCGTGGACGACAGCAGAGCCAGTGAGCCCCAGTTCAGTGGCTTGTTTGCTTTTGACTGCCAGTGCCAGACGTGGAAACTCCTGAGGGAGGATTCCTGCAACGCCGGACCCGAGGATATCCAGTCCCGGATAGGACACTGCATGTTGTTCCATTCTGTGAGTATCCACACCCTACTTTGATTTATGATGTCTGACTTGAAGGAGAACATCTGGTTTTGGTTTTTCTTGCGAGTTTTGAGCTCTTTAATCTCCTGAGTGATGTGTTGTCTCAGTTAATTTGATGTTTGCTGACATTCTGATGCTGCTTTGGTAAGTGCAGCAGGTGCTAATTCAAGTTTAGGAGCTTTCATGACTCAACTGAATAAAATTTCAAGTAAAAATCAAGGTGAATTTAAGAGAGTTGATTTTAGTGGAATAATAGTAAGTAGATCCAAAGGCTGTGGTTCAGTTTGACCCAAAAATATGTTCTTTTTAAGTTAGTAGAGGAATTTAGAAGCTTCTGATCTGGTAGATACTCTTTGTTTTTACTGGAATAGGACTTACTGGGTGTGCATTGAGTTGCACAGGCCTCAGAGCCCTTGGTGCTGGAGCATCAAGCTGCTTTTTGTTGTCCTGAGCAGCTGCAAACAGCTGTAAACAGCTGGGGTTATGGACACTCCATCCAGAGCCTCATGGAAGAGCAGAGGGGTGGGGTGTATGTAGCATTTTACTCTGTACTGGGTATTAAAAACCACCTTCCATTGCCTTTCCAGTTGTGTCCATCAACCACATGTCTATTTAAGAGAAGAGAATTAAGGAGAATTAAAATAAATGTGATGTTTAAATATTTACTAATACCACCAATTCAAAACCCACCAATTTGAAGAAATTGCTGATTTTATTTCTCTTCCCCTTTCAAGTGAAGGATCAGAATTTTTATAGTGAATACTGGGCTTTCAGAGCTTTCAATTTTATTTTTGTTTTGAATGGTTCTTTAAAATCTCGTGGAAAAACATATTGCCACACAAAATTCTGCACAGGGCCTCGAGGACCTTTCAAATAGGTGCCTGTGGTAAATGTAAGAATGCTGGTTTCTGTAAGCACAGGTCATGGAAGTTTAAGTCCTTTTCTGTTTTCTCAACCATTTGAAAGAAAAATAATCTGCCTCTTACGGACTTTCCACTTGGCAGACTTGAAAGAAGCAATAAACCTGTTATTCTTGGCTTGCTCCTTGCCATTTGCCTGTACTGAATTTAGTAATCTGCTGGTACCTGGATGGTTTCTCCTACAGTCTGTCTTTTGTTCCCATTGTGTTTTTAACAGTGAATTTATGATGGCTTTTAGAGACAGGGCCTGTTAATTCCTTAATAATAAACTTGAAAGATGTGCTGCTGCTTTAATGGTATGAAGTTAAAGCATCAGTTAAAGCTGGATGAGGCAGGGCTGCAGCAGTTACCTGTGTGCAATGATTTTAAACTTAGAAGAGACATTTCTGTTCCTCTTTGATTCATTAATGACTGCCCCTGGATCCCTGGAAGTGTTCCAGGCCAGGTTGAATGGGACTTGGTGCAACCTGGGATAGTGGAAGGGGATTGGAACTGGCTGGGCTTTAATGTCACTCCTGACCCAATCCACTTATGATTCTATGATAAATATTTCTGTTAATGATCACAGTTGACCAGCATACTGTCTTGAACTTCAAAAGACTTTCCTTTTCTGCCCCCCATTCCAGAAAAATCGCTGCTTATACGTATTTGGTGGCCAGAGATCAAAGACTTACTTGAATGACTTCTTCAGCTATGATGTGGACAGTGACCACGTGGATATTATCTCAGATGGCACAAAGAAAGATTCAGGGATGGGTAAGAGGATAACTACATTATCATTTCTTTCTGTTTTTACAAATGAGAAATATCCTGTGAAAGATGAAATACTGTAAAAGGAGAGATGTGCAGGTGAAAGGCCAGGGTCAACCTGTGGGATCAGGTTGGCATCCTTAACTAACCCTCCACACCCAGGTAAACTGCACAGAATATAGGTTAAACTTATGCCAGCTCTTCTGTTCTTTCTGTCATTTGACACTCCCCTTCTTGAGCACAATACAAATAATTGATGCATGAAACCATATAGCACCTCAAAAGGAAAAAAAAACAACAGCAAAATAAGAAGTAAAAATACCTCTTCTGAAACTCTAGCAAAGACAAAAAAAAAAAAGCTGAAAAAAAAGTCTTAAAACCTGGAAAGGAGAAAGCAAATTCTTATTTTTCTGGTTTTCACTAAGTGAAAATTACCATAAGATAGAGAGATAAGCTGCAGAAAGGCAGGTAGGGTGCTCAGAGACAGAGAATTGGAGTGGAGGGACAAAAGTTATTTTGACCAGAAAAATGAGACCAATCTGTTGTCCTGTTATATTTGTAATAAATATCAGAAAGGGGCAAAAAAAGGAAGAGGAGGGAGCAAGGCTTCAGTTCTGTGTGATTCATAGCACTGGAGCTACATATCCTATGTGTAGTTCTGTATGACAGAAGTCTTCAAAAACACCCAGAAGGCCTGTAACATAACCATAAAGAACCGATTTCATACCTTTTCTCCTCAAATGACAGAGAAAAATGTTCCTTTCTTCCTGAATAGCATTTCTGCATGTATAAGCACATCATTTCCCTGTTCCAAATACTCTTGATTTTCATCCTACAAGTCAGAATTTGAAATTTGAGTTGCACTGTGTACCACTATGGGACAGAAGTTAGGAGTATTTCTCATTTTATGTATATTCAGTCCTTGTTCAGATCTTGTTTTCTCTTTTTCCAGTTACTAAAAACCCCAGGAAGGTAATTAATCTTGAATTTAGGCTGCCCTCCTCCTTTTGATCAGGCTTAGCTTTTAGCAAATAATTTTGCTGAACTTTTGAAGTGAATTATTGATGGTGACGAGTTATTGTTTGCTCATTAATTTAGTTATGCCAATTCTGGAGAAAAGTACCCAAGCTTTAATTCTCTGGAGTCATTTATTTACTCAAGTGCTTCCAAGAAAGAACCAGCTCATATTGTTGACAGTCTCCTTTATTCAGGTGCATGTTGCCTGATGCTGCTCTGCACACACCCATGCTCCCTTTGTTGTCCTTAGAGCTTTTAAAGAATTATTTTTTTTCCCCAGGAAATTAGTAGCATTCTGCCATTTTGATCTTTTCAAGCTATGCGTCTTCACAGGCAGAAGCTTGAAAACATGTTCTAAGTTGACACCTTTGTCTACTTCAGATTTAAAGAGAGAGTTTGTCAGGACACTGAGCTCTGCTTTTCATACATGAACTGCAAGGTTCAGTGAAGTAAATGAGAAATGAAGTAAGTTTTTAGCCCTTCTCCCCATTCCCACAGGCCCTGAAGTGATGAATAGAAGATTTTTTTTTTTTTTTTTTTAAATAAGAAAATGACTCACTGGAAATAATTCACGAGTAGATTTTTTTGGTTTACTGTTCTCCTGTGTGCAGAAAGTAAACAAACAGATTTGAACGTTTCCATCGCTTTTGAAAGAAAATGCTGGGATAATTTGCATTTTAACAGGAAGAGAACAAAATGCTTATTACGTTCAGACAGCAAATGTTGACAGCACTGTTTTCACCCAAAAAAAGTGAGTCTTTATTGTGCTCTTGTTAGGTAGTGATACACCATTTTGATCTGTCTGAACAAAGTGATTGCCCGCCTGGTTGCTGTGAAGTTTTAAGCTGCTCAGCGTGATGAGTCAAGTTGAGGATGCCTGACCTAAATGTTCCTATAAAGTCCCATGATTACATTTTGTTCCTGGCTCGCATGTGGCATTCAGTTCTATTCTTAGTGGTGCTATTTTGATTTTTACCCTTTCTAAAAGAACTTAATTGTGCATTTGTTTAAATATCTTGTGGAGTAGGGAGATTTTTTAAAAAGTAGTGAAATGGATAATAAGGATTATGAGTAACACAGAGTTGTTGCAGTGCTCTAAAACCATGGTAATGATATGTTGATTTTGCTGCTCTCATCTTCTGGGTGAGATATTTATGCTGTTCAGCATTTCTTTGCTTTTGTTTGTGTCTCTGATGTTGATCCTGTGACCAACTCCTTGGATGGCTGGTGTGTTCGGGAATAATGGGTGATAAGTATCACTTAAATTTTCTTAATTTGAAGTAAAAGACGTTATTCTAACAAATTCAGACATGTCTGTGATGATGTGTTGGATGTGAAGGAAGACAACAGAGGTACAAATTGGAGGAGTTTTAGTACTGTTGAATCGAGTTTGTATTTGAAGGACAGGCAGAAATCTTTATGTTGATGGACACTTTTAGAACAGTTTTATACTTTTAATTGCTTTAAAAAGCACATGAACAATACACAAACAGCAAACCTCCCTCCCCCAACAAACAAAAATGGTGCATACCTGAAGCATATGGGTGGTCTGGAGATGCCACCAGTCCTGGGTGTCCCCAAAGGCTGGACTGGGAGCTCTCCTGACTCTATTCATGCTCAATCCATGACTAATCCTGGGCAGTCATTTCAGTCTGAGGGAGCTCGTGGCAACACTTGTGGTCAAGGTTCCTGTGATAATCCCCTCTGGCCCTGACTCAGGTGGTGTGTCAGAGCTCCTGGTCAGAGGGGGAGTTCCTTCTGCAGGAGGATGCAGAGCATCTTACATCCCTTGGCATGGAGTAACTTCCAAAGTCAAATGTGAGCAAGCCTTAAATGTTCTTGTGGTTCCTTGTAATGGTGAAGTGGTTCTTAAGGGCAGCCTACAGATAGTTTTTCAGCTAGGGGTGAAGCTCCCAGGTCTCTTGTTGAGCAGGTGCTCATTTCACATACAGAACTGTGCACCTGATGGATGGAGAATTTCATGGATAAGTACCACGGACAGAGGCAACACAGCCCAGCCCAGGAAACAAGGCAAAGTCAGAAAAACATGAATCAAAGTAGACAGTACAGCTGGCTCAGCTTGGCTGGGGTCCAGCTCAGACAGGCAGCCTGAGTATCCCATTTTCATTGTCTCTTTGTGATACCTGGCATGTTTTGCCTGTGTTCAGGTAAGTCAGGTAAAGTCAGTGGCCAGCACATCCCTTGCCATGGAAGCATTTTGTTTTGTGAGGGACCTTTTGTGCTTTTCATCTTGTGAGGTGCTTCTCTGAACCAATCCCCAAACCCTTTCTTCTACCTGTGAAGATGAGGAGGGGGGCAGGTCCTAGAGTTGCTTTGCAGAGCTGCCATAGCTCAGAATTCCATTCAGATTTACTGACTAACTGTTTTTTTCCAAAATCTCAGAGAGAACCGAGTGTTGGACATTGGATTGTTGCTTTGTCAACATGACAACCAAACTGTTCAGATGGTTTCCTTAGCTGTTCCTTGGCCGACTGCCAGATGCAGTCTCATCAGGAAAAATCCAAGAGGATAATCATTATCTTGCTGTGTCAACAGCTGGCCTGGTGCTATCACTCACCACGACTTGCTCCATTAAACTCTGGGGGAGGTGCTGCTTCCGCTTTATAGGAATTACAAGGAGTGGCAAGGAATAATTTGCAGACCTACCACTTTTAAAAATGAATCCACCAGGAGGTGCCAGGTTCTGGTGAGCAGTAGTATCCATGTGATGCAGCTTTCTCCCAATTCTCTAATCACGAGGCATCACAAGGAGGGAGGATACTTGCAAATCACTTGCACTGGGATTGGCAGGCACATTTTCTGAGGGTTTCATAACTCAGGTGACACTAAAGCCCTGTCAGTGAACTTGCTTCCCTTATTTATCCTTAATGATATCCTTCAAACGCGGTCTATAGACTATAAATTTATATATTTTTTGCCATTGTTGCATTGCAAAGGGTGTTGAAAAATTTGCCGTAGTATCTCCTCAAATGTAAGAGATGAGATTTAATTTCTGAAATTCTGTCCAGTATTATGAGAACCATGTCTGTGTAACCATAAACTTGACTTTAGGTTGCCCATGTGGCTGCCCCATCCCTGGAAGTGTCCAAGACCTGGTTGGATGGGGCTTGGAGCAACCTGGGATGGTGGAAGGTATCCCTGCCCATGGCAGGGGGTGAAACTGGATGGTCTTTAAGGTCCCTTCCAACCCAAACCACCCTAGGATTCCATGAATTTCAATTTCCTGCTTTGCAAGCTCTGTCTCTGTGTAAAAGCTGTTTTCTTGCTTTGATTCTGGCAGCAGCCAAGGTTGTGCTTGAAACAACTGTAGCTGTTTGTACGCACAAGCCAAAAAATATTCAGCTGGCTGAAATGCTCACTGTGATCCATAAACCCCTGTAAGCAGGGACCATGGTAGTGGGAGCGTGGCTGTTCCATGATTAGGTGTCACTTTTGGGGAAAAGCTTTTCTCATGTGTCGTATTTAAATGGAAATTACACTGTACAGAGCTCCACAGCATCTCTTCGGAGCTTGCTCAGGAATTACTGCTTGTTTATGGAACTGGCTGTGAACTCCAGGCCTCTGTGGGTGAATGTTGTTTTCAAATATTGAGGCCATGAGCTTTTAATTTTTACTGTGTAAAAATGGATGAAAATAATAAGTTCCTGAACAAGGATTCAGACCTTTTATTTTCAGGTGGTTACTGCCCTTCTACTCTGGGCTGGTTAATGAGATTAAAGGGGAAAAAAACATTCAGTAGCACAGGAAAAGCATTCATCATCTTCCTAGACTTTTTGGGATTGTGTTGTGTTTAATGATTTCTCTCTACAGCTTTTCCTCTTCAATAAGTGATGTATTGTCATAGGAACCAAGTTAATACCACGTAGCCACGGGCCAGTGTTTAAAACATCCAGGGCTAAGTCCTCAATCACTGCGCTGTTCCTGGAGCTGGCTGCCCATGGCCAACCCCAGAGGTGCTCTGAAAGATGTGGAATTGGTGGAGATTTGCTCCAAAGCTGATCTTAAATCTCTGTGTAGAAGCAGAAGCGAGGGAACTTGCATGGAGCCTTTCCTACCACTTCATTCACCCTTTGGATCTAGTACATTGCAAGTAACAGATCTGGAAGTGCTCTGGTTCTCACCCCTTGTTATTTGACTTTTTTCTCCCAAGTCCTAAAATTAAAAAAGATATATCCTAAGCAATCAGTTACTGTCACTGTTAGTAGACTCATTTTTATAGGTTCAATTTTGTTGCCCATGCAGAATTAGATTTCCTTCCCGGCGTACATTTTGTTACCTAAATATCACAAGTATTTTTCCAATGTTTCCATCCTGTGTCCCTCTCTAATATTCCAACTATTCTCGTGTGAATTCTGTCCAACATTTCCTACCAGTCTGCTGCACTTGCAGATGGTGAACCTCTCTTACCCCCTAGTGGAAGTATTTCAGTCCTGAGGTTTTTATGGAGCCCTTTTGCTCTGTCAAGGATCAGACTTCCTTGGAAAACACCTTTTTGATGTTTCTGTTGGGTTTAAAACATCACAGCTTCTCCTGCTCACTCTGTAGTATCTTGTCTTACTGTGTATTTATTTTCAGGGACTTGTTTATCAAATTTGTGTTATGGTTTTTTTTTAATGATACTGCATCCAACTTTCTCATTTTGTCCTCCTCTGCAAAAGACCAGATGTCAACTTTTTCTAGCCTAAGGCACTACTTAAATACAGTTTCTACACAGTTGCTTAGATAGGTCACAGAGTTTATGTAAGTTACTCCTCGTCTTAGGCCCTTAGTAAATGTGGGGATTTATATTTCTGATACTTTTCTAGAAATTCTGCATTTCAAACAGTCTCAAGAAGGGATTGATTTACAACTGAGGGAAGCCTGAAATTACTTGACTTGAATCTGGGTTTGATTGCAGTTGCTGCAGATGAATTCTATTCTTAATATCAAGAGGAAGAAATCCACCAGCACTGAACTTTGGCAGCTTTTCCCTCCTTCATTATTTAAATAATAATTTCAGCTTCGGGAAATCGAGCTTAAATGAGATACAAAATTCATTTATTTAACAACATTTCAGGAGGAGGGATGGGACTTCCATAGACAAGTTTCAGATGCTTTGGGTATCAGTGGTAACAGAACAGCCATGTTTCTCATGATTATAATAATTTTCATTTCAATGAGGTATTAGTGCTCTGAAGATTTGCATGGGAGTTTTTTATGTAATATTCCCGGCATGGTCTCAAATGTTCAAAGCAGAAGATAGGGTTGCAAAGACATTTTCCATGTGCATTAGCATTGCTGGTCAAATTTAGATGGCTCTCCTGCCAGAAATGTCTCAAACAGGCCTTGAATTTAATCCTTTTGGGTCAGCAACTTAGTCTCTGACAATGCAAGCAAACACATTACACAATACTTTTCAAAAATTAGCAATTTTTACTCTATAATTGTCTTTTTGTTCTCAATTTCTTTATGGGATCACTTTCACAGTCCTCATTTGTTGTATTTAAAAATCAAGTTCTTTGTGGTTTGCTGGTAAAACAAGATGTGTAGTTGTTGTTGTGCCAGTGTTATTCCCTGATTTTTTTTTTCTTTTTTTTACCACCCATTTCCTTATAAACTAGATTAATTTTCCTTTAAAACTTTGTAGCAAAGTTGGAGGTCAGACTAGACAAGTTTATGCTGATGAGAGCTCCAAAGCCTCTTCCTCCTGTGAAATCATAAGGAAGGATTTTGTCAAAGGGACTCTGCAAATGAATTATCCAAATATATTCTAGTTTCTATTTAAATTTACATGAGAATTAAGCGTTTAAAATTTTTTTTTCCGAAATGCTTAGGTTTTGTGGTGTTGCTAAATTCTTCATTAGGGGCTAAAATTGTAGAAAACCAAATTCTACTCAAAATTTTTAAATTCCTTGATTGCTTTCCTGGCCTAACAAATGAAAAGAGTGAAGCGTGAGAATGAAACCAGTTACACAATGGGTTTCCAAAATACCATTTTGTGTATTCCCCAACAGCAATATTAAATGGTTTATTAACGTAGGGCTCTAAGCCGTGGGTGCAATTCAGTTAATTACAAGGAAGAATTTGCAAAATACAAGAGTTCTGAGAATTTTTCATGCCAAAATCTTGACCGAAGGCCAGGAACCTTTACCAGCCTTTGTAAACTGACCCAGAAAGAGAGAGGAGACAAACAGGATCTGTAAACAAAGATCACGTGCCCTTCACAAATACATTTTGGAAGGATGGTTGCCTAGGGAAACAGGAAACGGGGAATTATACAACAAACAAAAAGGACTGCCAAACAAATTTGCTGACCTTTTTTTTCAGGGAATTATGATGAAAACTGTTGGAATCGGCAGGATTTCACCATATTTCTAAATCTGAAGGTGGGACAGAAGAATAGTTTGGTGATTACACCCCGACTATTCAGAAAATACAAAAAGCTTCTTTGACATCTTGGTCCTGCAGGGTTGTGAGCTATAGAATAGTGAGGTCATCTTGAATTTTTTGGAGTTTCCCAGCTTTTGCGATGAAGCTTTCTGGAATCAATGCTTCCTTTTATGGATGAGACAATAACAAAATCACTCCATTCATATTTGTAAGGGTCATCTGGTCATTTAGTTCTATGTTAGGCACTTAATCCTCATTTCTGAGCTGGTAGTCTCCCAAATAGCTCTATCCATATCTTTCCCTAGGAAACAGCAGCTCTCAGAATGCCTTTTTTTCCTTCCAAGAGTCAGAGATAGGAAGAGAAGAAGAGAATTTGCGTTGGACTTGGCTTTAGCAGGGAAGAAGTTGGCCTCTGGATGATGATCTGCTCAATTGCAGGGGGAGGGAAACTCTTTGCTTGATGATTGGATCCCTTCCTGCATCCTCTGTTGTTTCCAGCCTGTAACTTTTATTTTCCTTTCTCAGTTCCAATGACAGGTTTCACTCAAAGGGCCACCATTGATCCCGAACTGAATGAAATCCATGTCTTGTCAGGGCTCAGTAAAGACAAGGAAAAGCGGGAAGAGAACGTAAGGAATTCCTTCTGGATTTATGACATTGTGAGGAACAGCTGGTAAGTCCTAGGTTCTGATTTCCACACTGACTTTCTTTAGAAAGCAATCCTGTCTCCCAGGGAGCTCTGTAACCTCTGTTAACCATGGAACTGTTGAAAGTTGTTGAAGACAGCTGAGTTCCCTTAAGGCACCTCTTCTTCCCATTGTCTTTAGAGGCGCCATGGCAATAATCCAAATGAGGAGAGAAATCATGTCAACATCTTTATTGGAGCCAGGTGCAGGGGATGAGGGGAAGTGAGCAGTTATAAAAGGCTTTTCCTGTAGGAAGGGTTCAAGGCCAGGGTTCAGCACCAATGCAGCACATTCAGTCCAGTGTAAGTTGTTAATGGCAGTGTACATGGTGCTAGTTCTGAGAAACTGAGGAAACTGCTGCATGTGAATGGTGGTGGAGAAGTCCCCGTGCATTCTGAGAAAATATCTCCTGGTTTGTTCACTGAGTTGTACTTGGTAGCTTGTTGCCACTGTTCCTTTCCAGAGCTGGCAGAGTTTTTGTGTTCAAGGCCTCTTCTAAAGTGGGGTCAATCACTTCAAAAGGTGTGAGTGTTGTTTTTTAAAAGTGAATTCTCAGTTATAACTTAAGTCTGCTTGGAAATCAGTGACTGAAATACCACCATTGCTGTAATCCATGGTCCAAAGCTCTACTGGGTGCAAGAGGGTTTTGTTCCATGATAAAAAAATACTTCATGCTGACAGTTCTGTAGGCAAATAATGTAATGTCTTAAGAGATCCCCAAAGCTCAGGACAAATAATTTTCTAGAATTTTTTCCTGTTTGACTTGTGCTTGAGGACTGTTTTCAGCCAAGGTGACCTCTGATTGCTGACTGAGTTCTTTGTAGAGCTAAGAATGGGATGGGATAATAGAGGACAACATAGAAGTAAGAAAATCTTTGGTATTACACATCATTTGTACCTTCCAGCCTTTCAGCAACTTTTCCTGCTTCCTGTAGGTACAACTAATAATTCCTTACTGCTTTGAATTTCAGGTCTTGTGTCTATAAGAATGACCAAGCAGCAAAAGAGAATCCAGGTAAAAGCCTTCAGGAGGAGGAGCCCTGCCCAAGGTTTGCCCATCAGCTGGTGTACGATGAGTTGCACAAGGTATGGGGTGATTTTTTTTAGTCTTTTTGCCCTTAAGATGTAGCTGTTTCCTTAAAGATGGTACCATAAATATAGCTTTCAGTTTAGTGTTAATGTTCAGATTAATATGGTGAGTAGCTCCCATTTGACTCCCCATATTTCAAAAGGAGGTGCTAAGCTACTTTTTATGTCAATATGAAGTAAACACGAGAGCTGCTCTCATGCTTCAGAGCACACAAAAGCTTCATTCATTATCCTCAGGGATTTACTCTCAACTATTGGTGACTAAATGAGAACAGAGAGTTACCCACATTTTTAGGAAAAGGTGTGTTCGAATGAACTAATCACAGCTAAGAATCCTCTGAACCAGAGGTACCTGACTTTGCAGAAGCAACTGATGCTCTTTAGCACTGTCAGCCTCCAATGGACACATTCATACTTAAATAGACTTAAAATTGGGTTTAGTGTATATGACAGCTCAGTAAACTTAGAGCTTTGTGCATATTAACTGATAAAGCACAAACCCGCAGATTAGGTTCATAAATTCATTAACTCATGAATTTAAATTACTGTGACATGCTTACTGAACCTTTCATGGATTTTTCTAAAAATTCTCCCTAGTCTGAAACAGTCTGAGTTAAAGAAAAACATATTTTAATCTTGCATTCTGTGGGATGTTAATCAAATTTGGGAAACCCAACTAGCCCAAAACTTTGACAATAGGGGGATTTTAAAGAGGAATGGGTGCAGATTCTGCATGGAGAATTTGCATTGCTTGTTGTCTTCACTGTAATGATACAGTAAATAAGTAAATACTGTTCTTCCTTTACTTCTAAGTATAAGGCACCATGAGACTGAGAGTAGTATTTTATGAGTTACTCTGAAGGTTGCTAAATCATTGCAGTTGCCCAGCTTTATCTGAAGAGCTGTTTGATGTGCTTGTTTTGAAGAGTCTTATTTTTAGAAACCTCTGTTCCAATGACCTTTCTAAACTCCTCTGATATAAATAAGGAGAGCCTACAGCAGTGGGATGCAGAATACATTGTTTTGAGTGATTATTTTTAAAGCCGTGGGGAAAGGTAGCCTGTTGGACTTGTTAGACTTCAGTATTTGAAGGTCCTTTGTAGCATGTTTAATAGCACCAGTTCAGAGTCTGAAATTACCACATGATGGGAAGAAAAATGTAGTGAAGAAATAAACAGTCCTTTTGTGACACTTCCACTCTTCTGGAAATTTGCCTCTCTCTGTAGGTCTAGATTATGCTGAACTGGGCTTGCTGTCACTTCACTTTGAGCATCTTTAGGACTTCCCACTCCCTTTGTCAGTGCTTAAGGATTTATCATGCTCATAGGTTTTTCCTAAAGAAAGAGTCTGCACAAATTTGGGATGTTTATTTATAAATATCTTAGGTATATGCTAGGGTAATGTTCTCACAGTTCAACTCTCCTTTTATCTTAAAATGTAAATGGTTTAAGAGAACTTTCTTCATCTCCAAGGGGACAAAGTGAGGCTAATAATAAGATGGAGCAACTTGTCTAAAAGGCAGAGTTTCTCCCACTAGAATAAACCTCTGCAAAGCTGCTGACATAGTAAATTGTCTTTGTTCAGTGGATGTACACAATCAATTTTTTGATCTGCCTCTCATTTCCTTAGGTTCACTACTTATTTGGAGGGAATCCTGGTAAATCCTGCTCTCCAAAGATGAGATTAGATGATTTCTGGTCTCTGAAGCTCTGTCGACCTTCGAAGGAATACCTGCTAAGACACTGCAAATACCTCATCAGAAAGCACAGGTATAGAAACAAAGGTGGTTTGCAATTTTCTTTTCCAGGTGTGTCTTTTTCCTTTTTTTTAAAGCTGCTAAGACTCAAATCTCTCATAAACTTTTTTGTGAAATGTCATTTTGTTGGTTATATGGAACTAGATGATCTTCAAGGTCCCTTCCAAACCTTTGGCAGGTTTCTTGGTTATTTTTTAAAATTATTTTAATAAAAAGCAGTGGGCCAGGGCTAAACTACAAAATTAACTTGATGCATTTTGCCTATGCTATTCTAGAACTAGAAAAATCTGGTTATTGTGTGGGGAGTCATGGGGAATTTTTAGATTCCCTTTTCACTCTGCTGCTCATCAACATGTGTTTTGGTGCTGTCACCTCCCAAGGAAGTGGAGTATGTTTTGGAAACACTGTGCTTGGAGATAGTAACAGCCTGCAAGGATGCTAATGAAGTCTGGGGGCTGGATGGCTTTGCACATCTGAGACTCAACTGTGGTGAGGTCATCAGAGTTTCTCATTCAGAAACTCCTGAAAGAGCTCACTTAGGCAGAATTCAGCTACACTGCAGTGCTTCTTGCACTCTGGATTCTTCAGAGCTGCCTTATATTTGCTATTTAGGGCAACAGCTTTTCAGAATCAAGCTTATGGTGTTGCCTTAGTCAAGAAATTGCAGCAGCAAGAGAGCCTTTCAGGACCCAGCAAATCATTTGAAGGCAGTAAATAGCTCTCCCTGCATTCTGGGGGAGAATACTTTGTTATCAGGCTCTGCCAAGAGTTGGAAGGTCAGGTTTTCCTGATGGTTTTTTATTTCTGAGGCAGCAAGTAAATTGCTGTACTCAACTCTCAGCCACTGTGGCTGGGTGAGACACTAACATTAGCCACACAGTAGATGTGAATACCTACAAGAATGAAAAAAGGCCTTGCCCAGTTATCTGTTAGGCTTATTAAACCCAGATGTGGTGGTATGGAAATGCAGCTGTGCAGCCTCCAGAGACAGCTCTGGATTATTTGTTTCTACTTGCTTAAATTGCATTTGAAGGAAATGTTGCTGTGTGTTATCTGGCAGAAATTCGGGGTTTATGCACCGTGCTGCCATTTTTGGGGTCCATGTGAGGGAGCTAAACCTGAGCAGCCAGGGATGGTGGGATGGGTGCCTGGCTGCAGCTGAATTGCTGTGGAATCACTGGCTGCCATTTACCTGCACTCCCCCAAGCTCTAGGTACCAGAACAGGTACTGGCCTTGCAAACCCACAGCAAACCCACAGCATCAGCTGGGGTCCTGTTTTTCCTTTGAACTTGTTCAGTACCAGTCAGCCAAGCTGGGCAGGTGGAAAAGAGCGAGGTGGCAGTGGTTGCACTTATTTAAAACACTTCAGCTCTCTGGACCATGGTGATGTCATCTGAGAAAATCTATGTCAGTGACTGAAACCATGTCTAGTGACCAAACTGTCAGGTGCATCAGGTGACAGACGAAGTCTTTGTGCTCCCTGTGCTGCTCAGTCACTGACATCTTTAGGCAGTTGCAAAATTCAGGCTACACATGTCCACTGTGGTATAAATAGCCAGGTAGATGACGCAAATAAAAAAATAACAATATGGAAGATGACAAACAGTGTGATGCTCCACTTGGTGGTAGGTGAGAGGAGGAAAAAAATCATTTTAAACCTCATCTTTTCTAGGCTTATGCAACCAACTCAGTGCTGCAGGGAAGTTGATCCTCTGCTCACTGAGGATGCTGAGCCCAGAATCATTTCCTGAGGGCTCTGTTCGCTTCTTGAGGGAATTCACAGAAGTTACAGTTCCTGTTCATTAAAAGAAAATGAGAAAATAATGGTGGTGGTGCACAGGATTTTTATGGAGCTGTGCTCTTTCCAAAGGTGGGATATTAATATCCCAGGGACTGAAGGGCTCAGGGCTTGGCTGTGTCTGATCTGTGAGGTGCTACTCACACCTTTGCAGAAAACAAGCTGTACTCAGTATTTTAAATTTATATATTAAGAAGTTCCTGTCCATATGCTTTTGATTATTTTTAGTAAGAATGTAATACTTTGCCCTTTTAACTCCTTTACACCCCAAAAAACCCCTCCTTCATGTTTCAGTCTGGCTTGAAATTCCAGGAAACACGAGGCTCAGCTGCCATTAACATGGAAATACTGCGATTGTTATGAGGATTTTGCTCTTTGTTGAACCAGTAGTACTTAGATCTAAAGGAAATGGCTTTGCTCAAGTTTTCTGTCTCTTCTCTGCAGGTTTGAGGAGAAAGCTCAGACTGACCCTCTCAGTGCACTGAAGTACCTGCAGAATGATTTGTATGTAACCGTGGATCACTCGGACCCCGAGGAGACAAAGGAGGTGAGGATCGATGATCCTTGTCCTAAAGAAATTTAAGCTGTGTTCTCATTGAAAGTTTTGAGCCTCTTAAACCTGGGTTTTATTCAGTTTGTAAAAGCTCTGCAGGTGCCAGACACTTTGCTATATCATGTAGTTCTCTGCACTGAAGTTCACACTGTTTTAGAAGCAGTCATTTAACAACTGCAGGTCCAGATAAAATAGCTTTTGTACTCCTAAGAGTGAAGACTAAGCCTTTGTTTTAATTCCAGTGTGCTGGTGTATATTTTGGGAGCTTTAATTGAAATGTAAACTCTCTGAAATGTCACCAGTCTGTAGTTGGTTGTGCATTGGAAAGGGAATAGAAACTTACTCATGCTGCCTTTTGGCTTCTCAACATTCAACATCTCTGGGGAGGGAAAGTTTTTTCAAAGATGATCAATATTTGTGGAAGTAGTTTATATATATACATTGCTTGCTACCCTTAAAATCTTATGTCCTTTGCCTTTTGAATATTATCCAGTAGGCATGTTCTTTATTTATTCCAGGAATTTGTTCCCATTTCCTGTTTTGATTCCAGTACTGCAGTGCATGTCACTTTACAAAACAGATTAAAGAAATAGTGAGAAGTGTCAGATAAGGTGATTGATTTGACTCTGGCATTAATTTCCACATGGAATTTGAGTTGTGCCAGCGTTCAGCTCCTGATGGGTAGATAAGGAAAAGTCCATGGTTCTTGCTGTCTTCTTTCCTTAATGACTTGGGAAGGGATTCAACAGCTCCTTTTATAAAATCATGATAGGAGGAGGGGCAGTTCTATTCCATGCTGAGTCCCTGGATTAAATCACCTAATCTGGTGGCTTTAACTTGCTACTTTAGCTAAAGAAAAGATTATACAGACACTGAAAGGTCTTGGGGGAGAATATGCTTCTTACATGTGCGCAGGATGAGATTGTACGGTTAGAACCATAAAAAAAGTTTACTCTTATCAGGATCTTGGAACTGATCACATCTGTCATAAATTCTAATCAGCTTTTATAAACATGTGATCCAACAAAACATTCAAGTGCTGTGACACTCTGTTCTTTTTAAATGGTTTCTTGTTCAAATTGTCCCATATCAAGTAATTTCAAATCATTTCCACTCATTTCTAGCATAGGAAATACAACAGATGATCCTGCTTTTCATAAGGTAGAAAAGGTCATTTTTTTCCCCCCCAATATGTACCATTTTACCAGTGTGGTAACACTTGCAGAGTCATATAGGTTGGAAAAGACCTTTAGGATCAAGTCCAGCCATTGCCCCAGCAATGCCAAGGCCACCACTAAACCATGTCCCCATGTGCCACATCTATATGACTTTTAAATACCTACAGGGATGAGGACTACACCACTTCCCCAGGCAACCTGTGCCAGAGCTGGACAACCCTTCTGGTGAATTTTTTCCTGATATCCAACCTTAACTTGAGGCCCTTTCCTCTTGTCCTATGTTTCACTACTTGGGAGTGACCCCCCCTTCCCCCTCCTGTCAGGGACTTGTGCAGAGCCACAAGGTCCCTCCTGAGCCTCCTTTGCTCCAGGCTGAGCCCCTTTCCCAGCTCCCTCAGCCTCTCCTGGGGCTCCAGCCCCTTCCCAGCTCCGTTCCCTTCTCTGGACACCCTCCAGCCCCTCAAGGTCTTTCTTGTTGTGAGTGGCCCAAAAATGAACACAGAATTCAAGGTTTCTTCTTCCTGTTTGAGCCTGTACTAACCCATACCATACAACCCCCATTCTGATGCTCTCTTCTCCCCTCCTGCTACCTCCCACTCCTGTAAGGTGTGTCCTATGTTCCCTGATGTCTCTTTTTCTCCATGTCCCACCTGTGTGCTGGTAGCCCGTCTCTCTTCAGCCAGTTACTCCTAAGGAGATCGTGCATCTCATGGCTGGCTGGGCCTTGTTATTATTCCCTGAACAGCAAACAGCTGTGGTGTCATGAGCAAGCTCCTTTCCTAGTTCCTGCTGCCTCCTGTCACCGACAGACTGAAGGAGCTGCTGCAAAAGCTGCACGTTGGGCACATCTGGCACAAGAAAGCCTTTAATATCCTGCTTTTCCTTTTCCCAGTTCAGTGTGCAGTGTTCAACTTGTCCACCTTGTAGGAATGGACAATTTACATGACTGCATGGGCTCCTCTGAGATTTGGGGGAATGTAGTAGCTGTATCATACCAAGTAGAAATAGAATAAAATGTTTGAAAAAAAGAATTACCCCTTTTCAGAGAGCACACTGGTGTTCTGAACATTAATGATCCAGTGAATGAGCTTACATAGCTCGATCCAGCTGAGTGAATATATTGTGGATTCTTTCTCTGCAGGCCTAATGTCTAGTCCAAACAAAATCCAATAGCTTCTGTCTGTCATGCTGGGCCATCGGATCAACACTCACCATTCAGCACAATTAAAGCTTCCATCCATTCCAGCCATCTCCAAAAATCATTTAACAGTTTCTGGGACCCTTTTTTTTGTTTGGGTTTTGTTTTGGTTTGGTTTTTTTAATTATGATTGTTATTCATTGTGCTGGTCATAAAGCTTTAACTTCCAAAGCTTTTTTACACTGGACAGATCTGCCAGGGTGGTGGCACAGAGCCAGCTGCTGGGCTGGTACTGACTGGGTGTATTTCCAGTTGACGTCAATTTACCTTCCGGTTATCACATCGAGTTGGCTTTTTGCTCTGGCATTGCATCTTCCAATTGCTCCTGTGCTTTCCAAAGGACTGACGCAGGCATTTTGGATTCCATATCGAATTTCAAGCACCAGTTTGATTGTGTCTCTCAGCCCAGACACCTCCATACCCTGCCTTTATTTGATTTGTATCTTGATTAATACCGAAGGCGATAGATGTGATTGGCTGCAGCCATTGAGTGCTGCAAGGCTTCTTAGTGTGGCAGAACTTTAAGGAATCAATTCCTGCCTGTTTTCCCCTCTTTCCAGGGTAACTGTTAAATTTGGGAAGGACCAGGCTGTGTAGTTTTGTCCCCAGCTTTGTGCAATAATTCTGGAGGCCAGCCTGTATGGCTTCATGTTTTATGGATGGAGATCTGGGTGGTGTTATATACCATTACAAGCAGAATTTCCCCTTGTGGTGAGGCTTGCTTGCTTTGTAATAGAAGTAATTCCTTCTAACTTAGTTAGGCAAGTCTGTTCAGCTGTTTGGAGTTGGATGCCAAGGAAAACAAACAGACTGTTCTTGAAACTTACTTTGGCTTTAGTAACCAATTTTGTTTAAAGTAGCATGAATGATTGATAGTAGGAACATACCCCAAGATTTTCATTCTGTTGCTGTGAATTTTAGGGATGCGAAGAGGACTAGATTTTTATTTCCCTTTTTTATTACTCTAAAGTCAGGTAGATGCCTGCAAGTAACAGGTATTGCTTGGGTGCTTGGTTTAGTAGCTGCAGGCTGTGTGCCAGCAATTTCTCTGCCCACAAATGCAGATCCAGTTCTCTTTAACTGTGATTCTGCTTGAAGTCCCTTAAACCTCCTCAGTCTGTTCAGTGTTTTCCAGTCAGTGGATCGTTCTTACTGGCTGTGGGTTAATAGCCCTGTCACTGTAGGAAAAGGAGGGTAAATCCCTAGAGAATGGGGAATTTTGCCCATGATTTAACAGGTTAAAAGTTATATAGAAGTGTCATTTGTTGGTGTAAAATTTTCTGCTGGCATGGGTGGTCTCTGTCACACACAGATGTGAATTTGGTGGTAGATTGCAACAGTAGGCTTTTAAAGATAAAAAGACAGTCAAAATAAATATCAAATTGAATGCCAGATTTTGTACTTAGAGAAAAACAGGTGCTGTTAAAGCACAGAAACATCAGTAGTGCATGTACAAAAGCTAAAGATGCTCCTTGAACACTGCAGTAAACATGCCCAGAGCTTTGCTGCTGTTAAATGGGCTGCAGTAGAAATCAAGATGACACAAAAAATGTCCAGTGCTTTCCAAGTATGGGAGAGCAGGATGATTTTGTACATGGAGATTCAACAACTGATGAAGCTCAATCCCATGATTGTTGTAAAACAGATACAAAGCGCAAGGAAAACTCGCAGGATGTTTTTCTTGGAGCATGGTAGGAGAAAGAGCAAGGACCTGGAGGCCAATCTGAGGCCTGACTTGCTTGTAGACTGAGACTGGAGGCCCCTGTTCAAGGCTGCTTCATACTTTCCATTCTTAAGACCTTGTCTTTAATAAATTTGACAGATAAAGCCATTGGGGCCCAGAAGTATTGTTTGAATCTGCATTAGACTGATATTTCTGGGAAAATTAAAGCTCAAATGGGAAAAATAGTTCTAAGAAGGAGGTAAGAAAAGCCTGTTTCTCTTCTTTGTGTCCTGCTGTGATTCTTTGTAAAGCCTCAGAGCCCAAGTGCTGCAGGAGCAGAGGCTTTGGAGCCAAGGAGCCTCTACAAAAACAGCGTTCAGCCTTCCCAATTTCAGCAACAGCTCCGTCCTCAAAGGGTTTGAGCCTCTCTTTGAGCCTGTGCTGGGAGTCACCAGCCCCAGAGGACTGATCAAAGCTGAGGAACTGGTTTATGCTGTGATCTGAGCACTTACACACATTACAGAGGAGGAGGAGGAGGAATTGTCTGATTCACACAACCTGCCCGGTATCCCAAATGAGAGTTAGTCATTTCCCCTTAACCATTTTGTTTGTTCAAAGGCAGAGGTGTGCAGCAAATATATAAAAATAGCCATAGTATAACCTTTTATTAGTTATCCAGATGTGTTTATCTGCAAGGAACCCCTGCCTCTGTTCAGAAGGTTGGTTGGATCTCTGAGAGGGAAGTTAATTGTGTAACAAAGGGGACTGCTGTCTTTTGTCTTTTCTTTGGAATGGATGAAGCCAGTGAGCCAGAGGGATTGTCAGAAGAAAATGGGTGGTGGTGTGATTAAAGCAGTTGGATGCTTCTGCTGGATAATTGAATTCTGGTCTTGCCTCCATAACAGAGTTGCTGTGCAATATTAAGCAAATTGTTTTTCCTAGATAGTCATTAATTGGGTGTTTCATTCTGGTGCCTGATGGGAGATATCTGAGGTGTGATTTGCTTGAGGGCTTTGCTTTTCTGTGAATTCAGAAGCTGTTGCATAACACTGCATATTTTGAAAAATCAGATACTGTTAGTTTCAAATAGATCCAAAATTAATAAGAATCAGAAGTGCCATCTGTTACAATAACAATTAATATGATAAGAAAGTCGATGAAGAAAATAATTCCTTCTTTAGAGCAGAGCTTGAACTTTGTGAAGAAAATAGCACATTGGATATCTGCTGTGAATGGTTATGTGGGAGACCTGGCGTTGAGTGAGCAGTAACTGTCCTACGCTTTGGGAAAAAAGTAGGGATCCTTTAGGAGAATATTGTAGGGTTTGGGATTGTAATACGAATGCAGAGTGAACCAGCTTAGGCTCAGCACTGTCCTTAACTGTTGTTCTTAACTTACATGCTTGACTTTTCCACCAGGAACTGCTTTTCGAGTGTGAGCTGATACAGAAATTTAATTTCAAACCAAGCTAACAACAGCCCTTAAGGTTAACTGAAGAGCGGTGCCATCAGTGGAGAAGGAAACAGGATCCTCCTTCCCCACAAAGCTGCAAAGAAACTCATAGCCGTGAAAATCCATCATGCCTGGTGCAGATCAGGCTGGAATATTTGGCAGAGGCCATTTTCAGCAGGTTCTGGTCTCAGTTCAGCAAGTTCCTGGCTGAACCCTGCTCATCTGGCCTCTTAGTCAGGCACCTGAGCCCCAGTGTGGCTTTGTGCTGCCAGCAGGGCTTTGCTGCGAGAGCCCGGGAACCCCTGGCAGCACGTGGCATCCGCTTCATCCCAGCTTTGTGTGCCACCAGGCAGCTGGCAGCGGGCCCGTGAGGTAATTGTGTGGGAGGGAAGGATGGCCAGGGCATGGCATTTGCTCTCAGAAGCTGCACAGATTTAGCCACGGGTTTTATTGGAACTTTTGGAGCTATTTATGCTGGGCAGCTGTTTAAGTATGGTGCTGCTGGGAAGCCAAGCTGCTGTCACAAATGAGGCTCACGGTGGAATCCATGTGTGGCACTGCAGTGATTTCATGTAACCAGGCCTTACACTAAGGAGGGCACTTTGCACCCTTCCCCCCACTTCTGCAAGTTGTCAATCCCTTATCTTTCTAACCTGTTCTTAAACCTTCCCACCGTACCCTCCCCAAAGGATTCAAACTTACCTGGCACACTACAGTCCTTATTTTAGCCTGTTTTTTCCCTTGACGTCGCATTGAAACTGATCTTACTGAAGTATTTCTTGCACTTAGTTGTGGATCTACTTTTTGTAGCAGCCTTCTGCATCTGTGACTTCTGGCAGTTTTGTGCTTGACTGTTGTTCTGTGGGGGCTCTGCAGCCCTGACTCCTTTGAGCTTTCTTCATAGAACTTGGTTTTCAGACCACTTAATTTTTTTTCTAGTGCTTTCCTCATATGTTGCTAATTGATACAGGGCATCCCAATATGGGCACCTTATTGTAGAGGAGATTTTAAAACCTCGATAACAGCAAGAGTATTTTATTTAAAGATTCTGCTCCTTTTCATGCATTTGTCAGTTTTATAATAAAGTGATACTGATCTATTGCAGCTCCTAAGTGCGTTTTTCACAGAGCCTCTGCACCTGTTTTGTATTGCTGATTTTTCCTCTTTATGTTGATTTGCTCTTGGCCCTGGTGAAATGCACCTCAATCCATCATTATAATTTGGATTAAGTGGAAAAACAGTTGGAAGGCTGTCTGTTCCATGCTGGCAGTCAGTCTGAGTGTGGTGTGAGGTCTGGTGATCCTGCCCTGTTCTGCCAAGCAGGTTATCACTGAAAACCCAGAGTGGTGCTGACCTTGGGGCACAGATGAATCACTCCTGATTCAAGGCTCCATTTTGATGTCAAACCATTGATGGCCACCCACAGTAAAGTTATTTGACCTGTTTGCCTTTCCCTCTTGGCTTAATCTAAGTGATGCCTTGACAATGTGCTTTAAATATCATATAAAAGTGTTAGAATTCCTATGAAAGTCAGAATGGACAAGGTCTATTGCCAAGTCCCATCCCTAGGGCCTTCTGCCTCATAGGAGAAATCAGATTGATGTGCTACAACTTGTTGTTGCCAAATTCACGTTGGCTGCTACTCATCACCTTCTCCATTCCTCCATGCCTACAAATTGTCTCTGTTCCCATTTTTTCTTGAAATTGAAATTAAACTGATGGGTATGTAATGCCTGGCTGTTCTTCCCACTCATTCCCTGAACATATTTGCTTCTCTTCTGTTTTTTTCCTCCCTTCCTTTCCTTCGAGCTGTGTGCTGAAAAGATACACAGGCAGGAGGCACAAGATTCCAAGGCTTTAGGGAATCAACTCTTTCTTTACAGACACATGACAAAGCACTAAGCTGCGCTGTTCCTTGGGTAACTGAAAGCAGCAGGCAGGGCAGAGGAAGACACTGTGGTCACCATCTATCAGTGAGACATGAAGGGAGAATAAAACCGTGAATGTGTTAATTAAAACATTTTTGTTCATGGTCCTGATGTTCCCAAACAAAGAATTTTTATTTTTAGTTAAGAAAGTATTGCCTTAAATTTGTGATACGAGATCTCTGGCAGTTCAGAAAGATTGTTGTCATTAGAATCATAGAATGGTTTGGGTTGGAAGTGATCTTAGGGATCCTTGAGTTCCAAACTCCCTGCCATGGGCAGGGGTGCCACCTACTAGATCAAGTTACTCAGGGCCCCATCCAACCTGGCCTTGAACATTGCCAGGGTTGGGGCATCCACAGCTTCTCAGGGCAGAGTTTTCTCTGTGTTCAAGAAGTTGATGCTCACTCCAGCAGTTACCCTGATTTTGTGCCATCTAATCCCCAGCTGCTGAGCCTGTACCATGTAAATCCCTGGGATTGTTATTGTGTGGAAGGGACTCTACCTTCTGCTAAAGAGGCAAAAAATTATATGTAAAAAAATGAGATTTTTAGAGCTCTCAGTCAAATACCTTTCATTGCATCAACACTGCTCTAATTCTAAGAAAAACCATCTGGCTTGTGCCAAGGTGACAAATTGTAGTGCTCATGTGAAAGTGCCTGCTGCTGTTATTCATGTGTATGGCACAGGAGTTCTGAGGATTGTGTAGAGAAAACACAGCAACTCTAAAGCTACTCAGACTTCTATGAATCCTTTGGGGTTTTTGCCTGTGTGGTTAGTAACACTTTTTTCTTTCTTTTTCCCTTTACCTCTTCTTCTGCAGTTTCAGCTTCTTGCCTCAGCATTATTTAAGTCTGGCTCGGATTTCACAACTCTTGGTGAGTATTGTGTGTCAGAGGAATTACATGATGTTCCCTTTGATAATTACTCTTAGTTTCTCCTGGTTTTTATATCAAATGTTATAGTTCCTATCAACATTGCAGGCTCTTTTCAATATGCAAAGTGCCACTACCCAGACATTTGAGAGGTTATTTATAATGACCAGCATCCAATACCTCAAGCCCATATTTAAAACATCTGTCAACATCAGTGGTTTTAAACCAGTGCCTCCTGGGATCATTTTGTGTCTCTTATTACATCTGATCCTTCGCTCTTACCCAAGTAAACAGAAGCTTTGGTCAGAATAAAGCACCTCCTGTCATGTTACTTTGGAATCTCACAGCATGGCTACGGCTCTGTTTGCTGTGATAACTGCAATTCCTGGAGTAGTTTGGTTCGCTCTGTTCTCTGCAGAATGAGTTCTTTGGGCAGAGTGTCAAGAGCGAAGAAAACAGTGGCGTGAAGGGCTGGAAACAGGAGGGCTGAGCCAAAGCCATGATTTGTTTCGCTGCTCTGTCCAGTTAACTGTTTAAGAGATCTCAGAGAGTCGTCCTGGGTGAGCTACAGGAAAGCTACAGGCAGAAATTACATCCTTGTAATGCTGGGGTGTCCTCAAGTCACTGAGCTCTTGCTCAGAGAATGGATGACTTACAGTTTTTATGGAGGCGTAATTCCCAGTCTGAGAAACCGAGGGAAAGAGAAAGCCCACTGCACTTCTGCCTAGCTGGATGAGGAAGCTCTGCTGAGTTCCTGTGGTTTGGAAGACATCAAGTTGACCCTATAAGATCAATTTTTTTAAAAGAAAGAAAACCCAAGTTTCAAAAAAGTTGGATTTTTCATAGACTCATAGAATGGTTTGGGCTGGAAGGGACCTTCAAACATCATCTCATTCCAACCCCCTCTGCCATGGGGAGGGACACCTTCCACTATCCCAGGTTGCTCCAAGCCCCATCCAAGCTAACCTTGAACACTTCCAGGCATGGGACATCTACAGCTTCTCTGGGCAGCCTGTGCCAGTGCTTCACCACCCTCAAATCTCTTCCCTAGTTTTAAGCATTTTTAAAGATGAGTTAGTTCTTCACTTGGTACAACATTTTACCCAGATTTTGGCTCTACAGATAGGAGGATATGTACGTCAAGAGGTGCTTTGAAGACCAAACAAAAACCCCAGCCCTCCTTGATTTGATTAACTTGGTTGACTAATTAACTGAAGAGTGAGTTCACTGAATTAAAAAGCATTCCTTTGAGATAGCAGCAATGGGAGTAATCCAAAGTGGAGGAAATCATTGTGTGCCTGCCCTATTGTTCTTGCTGGGGGCTTCAGTGTAGGATTTGGATAAACAATGCAAACCAAACCTTGCAGTGCTGGGGGGCAGCACTTCACAAACCAGTTTGCAAAGCTCCTGTGTGCCAATATGCAACCAGGTGCAAGTCTAGTGAGTAAATACCAACTCTTGAGTTGGGACTCCTGCTGTCAGCAGAGCTTGTCTCAAGGAAAACTCCAAGCAATCCAAGGAGCAGTTCTGGTTATGGCAGTGAAGATAATGAAAAAAGCCTGAGGACAGAAGAAATGAGGCACCAAATAAAAATAGCTGCACGGATTTTGTTTTCTGGGACATCAGAGCAGTCCCCTGAGAACTCCTGCTTCCCCCGTTTCTTCAGGGCTGTCAGTGAGCTTGACAGGCATTTGTTTATTACTTTCTATGGCATTTTGATGGCAGTGCTGGCTTGGGGTGACATAATCTCTGTATATGTGCTCACAGTAGTGGGACGGAGAGCTGGCAGCCTTGTTAGTGGAGGCAGAGGGAGGAAACTGTTAACATTTCTCCTAAATGGACAATTCCCAGCTAAACTGAATGTTTGGGATTGTGAGGACTGACTTTCCCTTTCCTTCCTCCCCCAGGATTTTCAGACGTTGACCATACATATGCCCAGAGAACTCAGCTGTTTGACACGTTAGTCAACTTCTTCCCAGACAACATGACCCCTCCTAAAGGCAACCTGGTGGACCTCATCACGCTGTAACGGAGCAATCACTGGACACATGGAAGAGGGGAAAAGCATCCATTTTCAGTATTTTAATTTTTTTACTGCATTGATTGACTGCTGGGATGAAGTTAATATAGTAACCCCTAGGTGTTTGGAAGGGGTTTTATACTTGTATGGTGAATCCCTGGAGCTTTTCCCTTGGAGTAGGTTAATAAAATGTAACTGACGTACTTCTGACTAAATATATATATTTTTTCTGACTTTGGATTTTGAGTTAGCAAATGTAAAGGTGGGGGGAAAAGAAAAAGAAATAAAACCCAGATCTTTTTGCCTATGGGGGAAAATTTGAGATTTGTGAGTTGTCTGGGATTAAAGATGATGGGTTTTATTTTGCGTTTCCTGAGGAAGAGGGGGGAAGAGGTTTTTCTTTCCTCATTTGTAGCTAGTCATGATGTATTGCTTTATCCCACAACTCCATCCTCAGCAGCTGAATGACTTGGTGGCAGGACACTGGCACGTGTTGAGGTGATGTAACTTACGTCCTGAGTCTTGTGCTCACGGTGTGTCGCGGGAAGGCGAGCGCGTGTTCTGAACCGTCTGTCTCCTCGTCCCAGAGTCGTGCTGACAGTCGTGTCTAACTGCATCTGAGACTCCATCTAAACTGACTACCTACATCCCTGTCTCCTGTTCTCTGGAGCCTTCCACTTAAACCTAGCAGGCAAGAGGGAACCTCAGAGATACCGCTGGAAAACGGGAGTGCGGTCGCCGTCCGCATGGGCCCCTTTTCAGGGGTTGATCTCTTTGCTGCTGTGCTCTTCCACTGAGAAACCCTGCGGGTCCTCGGCGAGCCTGGCAGAACTGGGTCTTCCACCACACACACCCCCAACCTCTGCAACCTGACCCTGGGTTGGGTGTAGGATTTCTGAAGCAGACTGTCTTTGTTTCCATGTACTTCTCTATGCATTTGTCCATGTGTACGTGTACAGGGCGTTGCTCCCAACAGCTTGTCTCCTTCCTGTGTAATGCAGCTCCCTTGTCAATGCATTTTAGACCTAGATCTGAATGTGAGGGAGGCCTTCTTAGCATAAATCTCTGAAAATGAGCTGATGCATATGTATAGAAAATATATTCTCCCTTTTGCTGAAAGTGTTCTTTATAAACACCGTAAGGGCTTGGTGCTGCACTGTGAGGTGGAATGAAGGACACGCATACCCAGCATTAGAAACTCTGCATTTGGTGTCCATGAGCATTCAGTACACACTGGCAGATGTAAATATTTATCTGAAACTGCAAACCCTTCTGTCCAGCAGTGTTCATGCCAGTTGGGTATCATTGCTGCACCCACTGTGGCTCCTGTTGAACTTGGTGGAAGTCCTGTGTGTGCAAAGATGATTTGGACTCTTGAAATAAAGAGTTAGTTGAGTGTCTTTTTCAGAGCTCAAGTGTCTGCTTGCTTTGATTGTATTGCCTCTTTATCATGTTCTTTGTGTGACTTTTGTAGTCCTGCTGCATTAGAAATAAATTTCAAAATCTCATACTAGTATTTAATCACTTAGAAAGGAATAGTGTTGTCAGAGGCCAGGCTTGTCTTCAGGGAGGGCTGTACAAATGAAGTGTTTTTAACCTGTCACTTGAGACTGTTCAGACACTGTGGACTTCAGTGGATGGCAAGTCAGATGTCTGGGGAAGAATCCACTCGGTGTGGGAAATGAAATCTGATGAAATTGTTTCTTTGGAACATGGCAGGTTTTTTTCCTATTGACATGGAAAGTTTTACATCACTGCTTGGCTTTGTGGTGTGCTACCTGTGCTGAGGCTTTGTTTACTAATGTAGAGTTTATACAGTACAAATGTACATACTGGGGGAATATTATGGTTGAGGTGTTGCTTCCCTTGAGATCAAACCGAGCACTTTTAATGCAACCAGCCAAAATTCTGCAACCCTCTAGTACTTAAATTTAGTGCTGCTGTGCTCCTTTATCACTTGATGTCATTGCTTGTGTATCCTCAGCTTCAGTCAGATGATTAAATGCTCTTTTTGACAGTTGCTAATTAACCAAGCTTTTGTAAACTGTTGTGTGTCCACCTTGGATGGCTAAAAGAACCCAAAAGATACACCTTGGTGGAGAAGCCCTGGCGAGCAGGCAGGGGAAGTTCAGGAACACCCAGAGCTGTGAATGGCATTGCTGGTGAGCAGTGCACCGTGTCAGGTCTGATTTGTGTGACAGGAATTCGATCCAAACTCATTGTCCTCTGTGCCAGGGGTGTGCGTGGGGCCCGGCAGCCTCAGCTCTGTGTTTTGTAGCGTCGTGCAAATCAATGATTTGTCTGAGCGAGGGGAGCGTTGCTTCTGCAGGACTGACAGTCCCAGCTAACGAGAGCACTTCAGGATGATCAAATATTGACCTGCCTTTGTCCCGAGCAGATCGATGCCGCTCGCACCAGCACAGTTCATGGATTACAGCTGGTGATTAACCAGCAGAAACTTTGCTCAGCTCTGCAGTTATTTGTTGAGCAGCAGAGGCACCATGTGGCCAAAGAGGTTAATCCAAAGGGAAGGCTTCTTGTGGCTTTGCCAAGGGTCTTTCCTTCTTTTTGTCCTTAAGGCTAGGAGTCAAATGATTTCTTTGCATTGGTGTATGCTACGTTACCGTCTTTAAAATCTAATAAAAAATTCTGAGCAGTGAAGTATAAATTTCCTTTCAAAATCAGCCAGTTGTTGTCAGGCAGTGACACAGGCAGTCTGATTTTCATAGCATGCTGATCTTTAAAGACACTGGTGATATTCCAGGAAAGCATTAGACGTGCTCATTACAGAAAGCCCAAAATACAAACAGTAAAGAAACCCACGGGATCTGAAAACAGCCACCTGAAAACGTTTCACAGCCCAGTGCATGCGAGGTTATAAATATCCAAGCTGTGCGTGAGAAGTCTTCGAACCTCACCATCGTTGCTTGCAGGCTGTGTCTGAGGCTGCTCTTTAGCTTAGACAAGACAAACATACTCTATTTGCCTTTAGATTATAAGGTGACTTTGTGTATGAACTTCATGCCACATAATCTTTGCACTACAGTGAGTAGTTTTATCTGTAAATTCTGTGTTAACCTGTAAATAAGGTATTGCGAAGGAAAGCATCGTTCCTTATCAGAGAGGAACTCATTCATCATGATTGGGGTCTTTAAAGCCAAAGTTACAAGGTTCTGGTGTGTCTTTTAAAACGAGAGGAAGTGAGGGTGGGATAAACTTGATACAGACATTCAGACTTCACTCTTGGTTTAGCTTTTTTAAAAATACCCTTTGAAATTCCTGTGTTCGGTTTGTCACTGACACTGACCCTTACAATATCCTTCAGTGGATCATCTCCTTGGATAACAAGAAATTATTCTTTATATTGTTCCTGTCAAGTGACACATTTTCTTAGAGAAATAAAGCCCTTCAGAATTAATTATTTTGGTCACTTGGATTAGGTAGAATTAAGTGAGTTTGTTAACGTTTGTCTTACACAACCCCTCACAGTAGTCACGAGGCAGAAGTTGTTAAGAGTCCTCCCAAAATTACCTCTCCAAGCACGTTTTGCTCTTGCAGTGTGACCCTAAATGTTGTCACGTGGCAGAAGGACTTTGTTACACGTTAAATGAGATTGTAGCCACCTTAGCCACCTTTTTGCCTTTTTATTTTGAGGATCCCATTAGTTAGTATTGGTCCTGGGAAGGCCTGAAGGGTGATGCAGAATGTTCCTGGAAAATAGTTGCAGTTTTTATCTTCTGGCTGTTTTTAAAGATACTTGTGATGTGTTTATTATTATAATCTCTTCCTTTTGCTGAGCATAATGAGGAGGGAGAACTTTGTCTTGGAAAAGTTTGTTTGCCCTTTCCCTGGGTGGCATCTTGCATGGGTAGTTAAGGTAGTCGTACCCAGTTGCATAAGTGAACCTCTGGAATTAGGTTTTTGTTTGCCTGGCATGGCTCTGGGTGTGCACAGGTACACGCTGGCTCAGGGATCAGGCTGGAGCTTCCTACCAGAACTTCAGTTAGCAAAATCTTACTCTTATTTTGGAAAATCAGTCTGGGGACACCCAATTGGAAAAGCTTTTCTAAGGCATTGCCTTGTGCAGTGGCAACTAGAGGGAAAGCAGAAATTTTCCTGAAGAGCGTAGAAAAGCTTCCCTTTGTGAATTGTCCTGGACAACTGTTAAATGAAATTGCTGAAACTTTTTGGTCACTGATTATAATAACCAAGCCTGAAAATTTAATGATTTAATGATTAGAGTTTAAAGATTGAGGAGTCAGTAAGCAAATTAACTGGACCCTCCTATTTGCAGGAGGGTGGCAGAGGCGTGGGGCTCGTTGCCAGGGATTGCTACAGCTCATCTGTGTGTTTCTTTAATTGGCAGCCACGAGTGTCCAGGGCTCCATGAGCTATTCCTTCTTCCAGAAGAAACTCCTTCCAAAGCCGAGTAATGACTCTGGAAGAGAGTTTTTCATAAGGCTTTGTGGAACAGCTGTTTGCTGAACCATTTTCCTGATGTATGCACATTTTTTGAAGGGAGTTTTCTCTGTCCCAAAGTCGTGTGCTGACCTGGCCCTGCTGTGCCAACCTGCTCTGGGGAGTGATGGATTCAGAGCAGTGTCCTGAGGAACGCTTCAAACTTGTTTGCTGCTCTTACTGTGGGAAAGATGAGCACTAATGCTGCTTGTTTCAAATGCAGGAGGGTGGTAGGTACCTGTAACACAAATACTGTCAGCTCTCTTGCTGCCTCCTGCATTTCAGAATCAAGAAATAAGTACTTTTGTAGAACTTACCGAGTGAACTTTAGGTTTGAGTAACTTCTGTACAACCTCCATCTCTGTACAGGCAGTAATTCTGCTGATGTAATGCTGTGCCACTTCTGGGGAAAATGGCAAAAATGAGTAGATATGTTTCCATTCAGTCCCTTTGTTTTTAAAAGTGGAAAAATGTCTTGTGAAATCTTGAATCCCTGTGTATGCTTTGAATTTTAGCTTATTAGTTGGCTCAGAGTTAAGGAATGTTTGGCTATTGTCAAGTGAAGTCCTGACGGTAAAAGCAGTTCATGTATGTCTCTGGAAGTGCTTGTGTTGTTTTATAGCTGTACTTACTACAAAAACAGAGGTGGACTCAGTTGAAAATTAAAATGATTGGTGTTTTGATTTAGGGGGAAGATTATAGAAACTCTGAGCTTGGCCTGTTTTAATAAGTACATGTGTTAATTTGGAGATGGGTCTTATTTTGTGAGAGGAGAGTTTAAGAACAACTATATGACTTGATATAGATTGCTATTAGTATATAAGCTGTAAATACTGTTGAAATGTACATGTGCTGTCAGAAGCTTGTTAGTGTATCTAAATGCCTGTGGGAGTGGGAGACCTGATCATATCCTGTCATGGAAAAGGTTATACTGGAGATTATTCAAGTTGTGGTAATGGCTTATAGGCAAAATCCCTCTTTTACTGAAAGCTTCTATTATAATGAAAAGTTGGAGTGGAAAAAGTAGGTTTACTGTACTGGAACCAGGATAAGAGTCCATGGCTCAGCGCTTGGATAAATTGACTCCAGATGCTTTTGTCCATAGGCAATGGATCCAAACGCGGTTTTGCAGTGGAAGCCAGTTAATGACCTGCTTATTGCTGCTGGAGAGTCCCACAGGGGAGCCTCACAGGGATGCCAGCAGGTATCCCTTTGGCATTCCTGCAGAGGTCACAGAGCTGGCTGGAGTTTGGGATGAGCCACGTGTGCTTCGGTTACACCCGTACAGCTCCGAGGAGGATGCGGTGGCTCTGTGGGCTGTGTGTAACTCCAGCTGTAAGGCTGAGGTGTGGAGCTCTGCAGGGCAGCCCCTTCCCCAAGCACAGATCCTGAGGATAACACATTGCTGCTTTCTGCTTTGCTTTCATGGACTCGGTTTGATAGGGGTGAACTCCAGATACTGCTGTGACCCACATTCAGTGCTCTGCTTCCAGTGGAGCTGCTGTCAGTGCATCACCTTGGTACCCTGAAATCTCAATTTATACTTGGTGCAGACACAGTTCCACGTTGCCTTGGCTTCCAGCTGTTTGCTGTAAGTCAGCACAGCTTTTACTGATGACCTGGGGAGTGTGAGTGCTGTCAGAACTCACTCGACTGCTCAGCTCCAGTGTGGCATCAGTTCATTCCCGGAAATAGGCATGTGAGTGAACAGCTCAAAACTGGCTCTATCAGGTTAGATTTTTGGGTTTGCTACTAATTGGAAAGGAAAGTCTTATCACGAGCAGGTATGATGGTCAAAGCACGACCTCTTGGTTATTCCCCCATTTATTCTGACTTTTCCTGTGTGGCTGTTCACTGCTATTAAAATTCTTCAGACTTCCCTGAGTTTAATGGGTACTTACAGAGGAATTGAAGGTTAAAGCTGTGTAGTGTTATTGAGGCATCAGTTTCTCCACATCATGCTCCGTTTGCTTCCTTTGCAAACCTCCTTCCTGCTGCCTCTGAAACAGTCAGGAAGGATCCTTGTGATTAACATTGTTCTTTCCAGGGATGTTTCTCATCCTGGGTAAGGACAGGGAAGTGTAGGAGATGATTTCCCACTGCAGCACAGACTTATTTCCTTATGCCCTTCCATGGCCCCACATTCAGTCCTGTGATACTCCTTCCTTCCCATCTCAGGGTTTATTTTGTGTGACCCCAAGAAGAAAAAGGTGATGGTACCAACCCTCAAGTTGTCCCAGGTTCCTGCACCTGCTCTTGTTATCCCAAAACTTTCACTAGTATTGGGGTGTTTGGTTTATTTCTGCAGCATAGCTGGGCAGAGGGAATGAGAAGAGAAATAGTCTTGGGTTTAATACAGGGATGCCTGATGTGAGTAGATTTGTAAGATGTGGTCTGTCTTTGTGGAAGAGCTTTGAGGAACTCTCCTAACCAGTAGCGTTGCTGTTTAGAGCTGATTTTACAATGTGAGCTGGATTGTTTGGCTCTTTTTCAGAGAGAAGTGATGCAATATTGGGGTCTTCTAGTCCTGGAGCTTCATCTCGAGCCTTGGCCCCTGTCTACCTCAAAGACACCAGAGAGGATAATACAAATTTTATTCTCTCCACAGCAATTGCAAGGAAGCCAAGTTGGGCTTAACCCTGCTCCGACAGACTGGAGGTGGTGCAGCACCATTAGCTTTTGGATCAGGTCTGGGTGCCTTAAAGGATTGTTAAAACCTAAAAGTGTTCTGAGCTTTCTGATGAAAGCTGCCAGTTGGATTAAAGGAGATTAGGTGCTTTTTAATTAATATGATGGTGGGGAGGCTAAACCACAACAGTGGCTCCAGTGGTTGCAGTCATCTCCACATCCCAAATAGCAATGGATAGGTTTTTCTCCCCAGTGACAGGAAAATATACTTTAAATATCCTGACTTAGTAACCAAGGGATTCAATCAATTACTCAGTGTTTCACTAAACAGAGAAGTGCTGCGGTGTGTGAACAGGGTCTGTTCATTAAAAAAGCCACTTTGAGGCTAAAAAGTGATTTTTTTTTTGAGGTTTTGACAAAAACTCAGCTCTTAAAAGGGGAAAATGGAGGAGAATTACTGTGCTGTTGACTTGTTTTCCCCCTCCTGTCTGCTGTGGTCATCGGGAATGCAAACTAGCAGTGGAGGGTGAATATTGCCTTCATCTCTCCCTCCTCATTCCTATCCCTCCCGTTGATGTTTTGATGTACAAAACACTCCTCACTTCAGAAGCTGCTGTGCGGGGTAGTGGAAAGGAAAACAACCCCCTCGTTATTAGTAGCTGTTACTTTGCTAAAGCTGTATTTTCTGCTGTGTCTTCCAGCACTCCCTCCTCCACAGAAGGAAATGAGGGGGTGCTGGGGAGACCGTCAGCCAGAGAAAAGAGCTTAATTATACAAACAAATGTGTTCATGAGAGTTTTGAGAATTGGAGGCCCCGAACCACGCAGACCACTTTGCTGAGGGACAGAAATTGAAAGTCTGTGGGCTCATTCCCAGTTAATTGGAGGTGACATTCCCATCCTTGTGGGCTGGTGGTATTGTACATGTTGTGCATTCAGATGCTGCGATGCAGCATGTCTCATTTTGGGAGTATTGAGCCTCGTTAAATGTTTGCCCTTTGAAACTGCTGCAGTTGCCCCTCTTAGGGGATTTGGTGGCATAGACAGGACCTGGGTAGCTTGGGGTCAAACACGGTGAGCTGGCTGGACACCATCACCTGGCTGGGGTGGGGTTTTGAGCTGTTTGTTGAGCTGTTGCCTCTGCTCTGATGGTATCACTGTAGTGTGTGATGGTTTGTTTGTCTGGACCTTCAGTGTTCATTATCTCGTCCTCTACACCCCAGTGTGGCCCCCAAAAGTTGGTTCTCCCTCCCTAATGCTGGAAGTGTGAGTGTCCACCCCCTGTCCACAATTTGGCCTCTCTGTTCTGTTTTGGCACCCAGCTTGAAGGGTTTGCACCTCCACAGCAATCCTGCAGGCTCTGGTGTCTGTCTGGATTCCCCTTGGTGTCTGTCCTGCAGTTGTTGTCTGGGACACCTGAGCACAGGAGAGCTGAGCTGAGAGGTGTGGGCAGCCCTGGGCTGGAAAGGAGCATCCACGGGGTGATGAAAGCTGTGAACTGCTCATGTGTTTTAATAGGCAAGTCAAATACTGACTGCTCCTGTGCTGAGCCCATGGTGGTTACAGGCATCTTCCCTGGACTCTGGTGATTCCCCATCCCACCCTTTTCTTTATGGGTGATCTTTGTTCAGCCTGGAATATTAATTTTCTTCCTTGGCATAAATCATCTTTGATGATTTCTGGGTTGGTGTGTGAGCCCCATGCTGTACATAAATGAATGAGTGATATGAGGAATATCTACAAATGTAGTTATGTTGTATGTAATGTACATAAGGAGAGAATGTATTTTGTTCATTTTTTTCTTAATAAAAATGTATATGCTAGCAAGGGTGTTGATTTAAGATCTGTTTGTTCTCACATCGCTTCAGGGAGTGGAAAAATGCCTGTGAAGGTCTTGTAGTGTTGGAGAGATTGTGAAACCAGTGGTGCATTATGTCTGGCCCTGTTCCTGATGTCACTGATGAGCTCAGTCAGTATCCCATAAATCCAGTGTGTTCCCAACATTCACAGGAACTTTTACTGGGGAGGAACACGGAGTTAGAACATAGGCTGCTGAAAAACGCTGATTTTTAATATCTGACTTCAACCAAATTCTTTTTTTTTTCTTTACATAAGCAGAAACTTAACGTGGGACAAAATGTTTTATTTTGGGCACTTGAAGGCCAACCGAGCTGCTGAACTGCCCACGCTGCTGCTGCCCCTCTGCTGCCCTTGGGTGATGCCTCTCCTGCTTTATGGGTGTGAGGTTTGATTGCCTCCTCCACAGCCTGCCCTGAGTCCAGGAGGGGCTGCAGGCCAGCAGTGAGTTAGGATGAAATGCAGAAATAAGGGTGAAATGCAGAAATAAGGATGAAATGCAGAAATAAGGGTGAGCTGCCTTTCCCTCTGTCAGCCTGAAGGCACCAAGCAAGTGCTCTGGCTGTGGTGGGGGTGCCCTCACATTGCCCCAGCTTCCCACCCCTCCGAGTCCTCTGGTTTTTAAATTTAATAGGTTTTCCACCACTATAATACTGCTTCTGCATAGGAAAAATACAGGCTCTCCCATGGCTGGCTGCCTTGAAGGTCTGGGTTGGTTTTGTTCCAGCTGGTCAGTGTTTTCCCATGGAGCATCTCCAGAGCACCAGCTCTGCCCTGCCCACCCCTCCCCTCACTCATCCAAAGGTACGAGTCTTTTACATAAGAACGTTTATTGACAGAAATACATGATGCTCTCAAAATATATTTGTAGGAAAATGCAAGAATAATCTCTTACAATCCAGTTCCTCAGTAAATTCCAGTGTAAATCAGACTCCTGTCCCCGTGAGAGATGCTGCTACACACAGTATGTAAGAGCTCTACTATATGTGCAAGGCTCAACAGGTAATCACCTGGGGAATTAGGTTTTCCTTCTCCAGTCCCTCACAGACTTCTGTGTGTCTTCTGTAGGCAGCAGTCACAGTATCAACCTCATCAGCTGGGTCACGGCACTGGGAGCGGGAGATAAAATGCTCCTAAAGTATTTACACATTTCCTCGTGAATCTGAAAATAGAAAAGTCTCTTGCAAGGACATCTGAGCTGCTTGCAAAGCTCTCACCGAAAGGTAAGAGCAAGAATCTCTTTGTACAACGTGTGGGATGTTAAAGCTGTTTTGGGGGAAGAGAGGAGGAGTGCAGGGAAGGGAGGAGGGGCAGGGAGGAAGGAAATGCCTTGGTAAATATTTATTTTTTTATTTATTATTTTTGGTGTGACAGTTATGGCTACAGTCTACGAAGGGAAGGGTTAAGGCCAAAGATGCTCATTGCTGCATTTCCTACCTGATTTTTTTTTTCCCCGAAAAAGAATGTTCTCAACATTAAAAAAAAAAAAAAAAAAAAGTACTGTTTTCTTTTCCTGTGGAAATAGTTCTTTTAAATAGGGGAAGGAAAATCTACTATAAAATATTAGTGGTTTAAAAATATGGTGTCTGGAAAAATAAATAAATGTACAATTCCTATTCAAATATAAATCACTGTAAGCACTTGCTGAGCAGGTAATATCTTCACTGGTCTCTGCTCAGAAAGATTTAAGGTTACTTGATCTCAAGCCTCTGTATGGTTCTCTTGGAAAGTCTTTGGACCTGCCTCATTAAAGCACTTTGGCATCTCTTTGCTGGGAAGGGGGAATCTTTAGGCACAAGCTAAAGCCTGACTGCCTGGAGATGCCCTGCCAGGGGTGTCCTTGTGGCAACTCCAGCCCCCGTGGCCACAGCATCGCTGCTGCCCTGTTTTCACTGTGTTTATTTCCTGGGAAGGACAGAAATGTGAGGTCAGGGACCTGCTGCTCACCTTTCAGGGCAGCTGGGAGGCCAAAATCCTCACCAGAGCAATTGTGGATGCCGAGGCCACTTCTCTGAGCCTCGTGGCCATGTTAAAGAGCTGAACTTGATGCTGCCAGAACAGGGGCAAAGTTGTGGCACAGAGTTAGCTGGGCAAGAGCTGTTTTCCTGCTTCATGTCAAATTTTAATCCCCTACCAGGCTGGCCTTTAGCTTTTTCTCTCTTTTTTTTTTTTTTGCTTTTAATAATTTTAAATTTTTTTTTAATTTTATTTTGTTGTTTCCCCTCCCCTCCAAAATTACTTCCCCATAGTGCAGTGCACAGGTAAGTGAAGTGTGCGGAATACATTGCTAATGAATAGCAGGAATATTTACATACAAAAATATAAAGGTTTGAACACTTCAGACTCTGCCCTTCGGTGCAGGACAGAAGGGGGAAGAGCCACTTGTATCTTCTGCCAGCACCTGTCATGGGGCTGAACAAACCACCCCGATCCTCTCCTTCCTGAGTACTCCCAACTCCACCAGGGTTTCTCCAAGCTTCCCATTGCTTGGCTCTTCTTTTTCCCTCATTCAGGGCAGCCATGGGAGCAGATCCCAGTCGGGTTGACTTGGTGGCAGAGCCCAAAGGAAATCTCCCTGTTGTGCCTTGGTTTATGGCAAGCAGGGGAGGAGGGCTGTGTTTGGGCATCGCTCTTATCTGCAGCTCCTCTGGTTTGCTGAGGGATTTGGGACAAGCACCATCCTCACGTCAGGAGAAGGACTCAGCCAAGTGACCTTCTGGTCCTCATGTGCTGGAGGAGGGTTCCCACTGGTCCCTGCCTCTGCCAGGGCTGAGCTGCTTCACCAGAGCAAAGGCATGAAACTCTCCCCAACCTTTCAGAGCCATTTAGGAGCTGTGGTGGGCAGTCAAAATCCAGAAATGGTCTCAGTCCAGCCATGTCTTTCTTCTCCCCTCTAAAGACTTCAGCAAAGGGAGACCTGGGTGACAGACCAAGGGCTGCAGGACAAAGCTCGGTCCCAGCTTTGCTGCTGAGCTGGAAGTTGCTTTGCAGGTCTCTGTTGTCTTAGTGGCTTGTGAAGAAGAACTTGAGAGTGTGGACTGAGCTTTTAAACCTCGAGGGGAGGAAACACCAAGGGCTGTACTGGTGGAGAACCCTGAATGCCACCAAGCTCCCTGGCTCCTGTTCTGCTGCTCTTTTACCTCTTCTGCTGCTCATGCAGGAAAATGTGCCCTCAAAAATCACAAACCATCACAGTGCGTGTGTCCCACAGTCTCGTGGAGGATGGATGAGGGCTGTGAGATGCTGCTGTGTAATTCCTGGAAGGCATTCTATAGGGAAATGCAGCACCAGAGCTGGACTCCTGCACCACAAAACCGCCAACATCATACCTGGACTAGAGACCAGGCATCACTCTTGCTCTCCACACCCTTCCTAAGAGAGATGAACTCAAGGAATTCCTCCTTTTCCTCTCCCTCCATCTCATCCTTTCAAAACAAGAAGCTGCTGCACCTCTCTCAGTCTCCAAGTGGGTGCAGGATCTGTTCCACAGCCCTTGGCAGCAGGGCTGAGCATCACTTGGCACTGCTGCATCCCTCCCATCCCGCTGGGTCCGGATGCATCCATTTGCCTATGGCACAACGAGGAGCTCTTGTGCGTTTTAGCTCTGAGGAGAGGATGGAAACCGGATTTAAAAGGAACAGGCTGTTCCAGCTTTTTCCACTCAATACCTGGGTGTCAGGGAGGGCAGGGTGATGACTAAACAGCGTGGGCCAGAGGATTTTTCTAGCTGTAATTGCCAGGTGCTGCTTTGCTGTCAGACGTGCTCCATCTCCCGTCCTATTTACTTTATTTCTCTTGATTTTTGAGTCGCTCCGTAGCTGGAGGATGCAGCTGGCGTGGTTGGATGTGGGATGGGAGGAGACATGCTTGGAGGAGACACCAGCAGCTCTTCAGGAGCAAAGCCACCCTGTTTGCCCATGATCAGGTCTGGTGTGGGAGGTGAATGGGAGATGGAGGATGCTTGGCCAGATGTGGCCACCAAAGTGGCTTGTGTTGATGTGCCCCAGAGGTGTCTTTTCATGTCCTTTCCTCTTCCATCCTGCACCCCATGTGGTGGCACAAGGGGCCATGATTAGTTCACTAAGGGATTTTCTGCTTTTTGGGGGGAATCTTGCCTTATTTTGGAGCTCTGTGTGTGTGTGTGTGTGTGTAGGGTTTATTGGGGTTTTTTTGGGGGGAGTGGTCATTTTTCACTTGATCGACTTCTGCATCTTATAAATGCGTGTCCTCTTCTTCCTCCAGGTCCTCCTTCATGAGGGTGTCCAGAGGAACGATCCAGCTGTCCCCCAGCTCACCGTTGAGGTTCACCTTCTTCTCCTGCATTTCAGAGGAGGTCTCCATCACCTCCAGAGTGGGGTTGTCGTGGTAGCCGTTCTCCATGGTCTGCATCTCCTCGGTCAGGCGCTGCTATGAGGAAAGAAAACCATCAACTCCACTGAACAACACCCTGGCCACGCTGTGAGCATCACCTCAGGGCTGTCACCTCCCAGCCAGCTGTGACAGCTGCCCCATACAGATTTATATAACTACATATAGAGACATCTGTGGTGAGGTTGAGGTGGGGTCAGCGAGGGGATAGCATGGAGCTGGCAAGAGGAAGACTCTGCTGATGATGGGAAGGAAGAAAGAGCAGCCAGAGACATGTGGAAAACCTCCAGGAGCAGCTGCCAGCTTCAGTTTGTTCCACCCAGGATGCTGGGAAGAGGCTGAGCATCGCTGCATCCCAACTCCTGCCTCCCTACCTCAAATCTGCTCTTCCCCTCCCCTTTCTCACCACCCCTGTCTTTGTTTAGTTGCTCTATTATTCTTCTCTTCCTTAACTCAGGGGTAGTCCCACCTGCCAGATCTTGAGCATCATCCCTCCTCATTCTGGAACTCTCTATGACAACCAGGCAGGGAAAGATGCAATCAGGCACTTTGTCACCCTGGTCCTTTGGAGTGGTGTGTTTCAGGTTCCGACTCTGCCCTTCATCCCTTGGCAGAACCCCAGCCCATCCTAATTTTGCATTCACTTGGGCTCCTTCATCCCCATCCTTCCCTAGAGGCATTCAGTGGGGAAGTGCAGTCCTTGGTCAGCCTTTTTTTGGGAAGCACAGGGCACTCGGTGGGTCCTTCGTGCCTCTCCTTCCCTGGAAGGATTCAGTGGGGAACTGCAGTCCTTGCTCAGCCCTTTTTGGGGGAGCCCTGTTAAAATCTGCCTGGATTCACAGCTTGCTCTATTACAATGCTCCTACTAAATGTCAGGAGACAGGCGTGGGAGGGAATCCATGGAGAAGGAAAGGGATGGAGAAGCAAAACTGCAGGGCTTGGTGCTGGCAGAGGGGCTGCAGAGGCACTGCTGGGCATCCCCTGTGTCACTCGTGGCAGGGGAGATGTGGGTGGAGATTGTGGGATGCTCGAAAGCAGAGGACACATCTGGGCTCTCCCAAGGGCTGCTTCCCTGTGGGATTGCTGGTCTCCCACCATGGCAAGGCACCCTCCAGCCATGCAGCGAGGGGAAGGGGGCTGTAAAGCTGGGCTTTAGTCCTGTTAAAAGCTCCTGGGCCCTACCAAGCGCCGGAGGTGAGAGCTGGGGGTGTTACGGATGCGGCGCCCGCCCCTCCGATCCCTGTGTTGGAACTCACATTAAAGATCAGGGCCACATGTCCATCATCAAACCCGGGGACATCAGGGTGGATGTTCTGGGTATTTCCAAGATAAAACAACAGGGAGGGAGGTGAGGGGGAGGGAAGGTTGGAGGAAAAAAAAAAAAAATAGAAAAAAAACTTTCAAGTCATTTTTGGAAACGAAACAGAAGGAGAACAAAAGAAACCACCCAAAAACAAAGCCAGGAAGGAGGAATGCGTTTGATTTTCAGAACTGGCTTTGGTTTTGCTACTTTGCTCTGTGCCTGGTGGGAATTTACCTCGGGAACATCCAGCTGGGACTGGTACCTGTTGCTCTGCACCAGGTTATTTTAGGGACATTGCTAAAAATACCTTATTTCTACCTGTTTTCTGAACAACATGGGGCATGTTGTGCTGTTCTCTGTCCTTGCTGGGATGTTTTTCACCCCAGCCAGGGAGATTTCATCCAAGGGGTGATGAAATCCCATAAGCTCCAGGACGACCACAGCACAGGTTAAATATTTATTGAGGTTTTGCATCCTCCCCAGTTTCTTCCCAAAAAAATCAAGCCTGGTAAGTACAAACAAGTCTGACATTGGCTCTGGTTTGCTCTTCCCTCCCTCCTGTGTTCACCTACCTTGCACTCTAAATATTTAAAGCTGTATTCCTTGTTTTCCCACGGGGCAGATGTTGGGATTGCTGAGAAAGGATGAGCTGGTCCAGGGGAAAATGATTTGAAGTAAGAGTGAAGTAGGTTTGCTTCTCCATTGGGCGGGTGGTTTACCCTGATTGTATAATCTGATTTCATAATTATTTTCCCTCTCTGTTTCTGTCTGTCCCAGAGCTAAATCCTCAGGAAGAGCAGCTGGGACCAGTGTGAACCTCGGTGCCCCAGGGCTTGGGAATGGCCAGTCCTTGCAGGTGGACTAAGATCACCCGGGATTGCTTCCTGAGATAAAACTCACATTATTTTATCTTTCTGTGCTGGTTCTTCCTTAAATCCTGCTGCTCCTGCTCTGAAATTTGGCCCTGGCCCAGCGCTTGCAAAGGCTGAGTCCTGCGGTGTCGACGCCCCTCCTGCTGATGCCCTCCTTCTTCCCTGCACACAGGGGGGCTCCCTGGCACCCCTGGGGGTGATTCTGAGCACCCAACTCAGCTCCACTACTTGTAAAAGTATTTCAAGAAATTTTTGGAGGGGCATAGCTGGTTTTTGGAATGGGGTTTTGGATTGAGAAAGCCTTTCTTATCCAAATTACAACCGAGCGTGGTGCCCACTGGGCAAGCCAGGATGTCTCCACCAGGAGAGACAGCAACACTGATGATCCTCATCTCCTGAAGATGCCTCTGGAATGAGAAAAGTCTTGGGATACCTGTCCCACCTCCCTGCCACCTCACCTGGTCCTTCTTTTGGGAGAAGCGCTGGTGGCAGCCGTAGATGGCTGCGATGAGCAGCAGGGACCCGGCCAGGGTGATGATGGTGATGATCAGGGGGGTGCTGAACTCGTCGTTGATGGTCATGTCCTCCACCATTTTGTCAGAGGTGATGTTGACGACACCAAGCTGCCACAGAAGGGACAGGTCAGGCTCCTGTGCCACCCACCTTTGGGGAACAGCCATGGGGTAGCTGTGCCATGACCAGGGACTCACTTACCTCCTCTAACTTCTCCTTCTTCTCCTTCAGCCCCTTGAAGACTTCTTCAGAGTCCAAAGGAACTGGGGGAAGAAAGAGGCTTCAGTGAGCACAAGGTGTGGAAGGGATGTGCCACCATCCCCTGGTCCGTGGGGTGACCCCCTTTCTGGAGGAGGAGGAGGATGGAGATGTGTGGGGATTAACCTAACCCTTGTAGGTGCCCCACAGCCAGACAAGGAGCCGGGATCTCTTCTGGAAGTGGGCAGCCCCAGAGCCCCCAGGCCCCACCATCCATCTCCAGTGGGTGATTTGCGAGCAAGCCCAGTGAGGGGCCATACTTGGCTCCTCAAGGATTAGTCCCCAGTGCCTGGGTGCTTTCCCTGAGGATGGATGTGGAGTCTGGACCACCCACGCAACCCCTGCTCTGATGATGAGTAAGAGCAGGATGGAGCTCAGGCCTTCCTGCCCCTCATGCTAGGGCAGCAGGATGTCTCCGTGTCCCCAGTACCCCAGTCCTAAAGCCATATTTGGGCACCCCCAGGCTGAGCTGGGTATTCCAACAGGGCTCTGTCATGGGCAAGAAGCTGCTTTCTGTGGTCTTTGGGGAAGGTTTGAACTGGGCACTTGATTTTAACCATCTGGGAAGGATTTTTCCTCCTGGAGACTGGTTCCTGCCTTGACTCAACATGGCAGAGGGATCTGGTGCGTTCCTTGGGGCACAAAGCTCATTTCTGGGATTGTTGTACCTCTCCCAGCCACTGGGATGGGGCAGCCACAGGAACAGAGTCCCTTGGCCAAGTAGTAGACCTGAGGGCTCTGCCAAGCCTCCAGCTCTGGGGTCCCCAGTTCCAGTGCCACCCTGTCCCACGTGCAGCAGGAGCGTGGGATCATACTCACGGTGCAGGACCACCCACACGGCCCAGCAGTGGGATTGGGGCTTGCAGGCCGTCAGCGTCACCGTGCACCTGTCCCTGCTGGTGTCGAACACGTGCTGGGCCGTGGAGCAGAAGCTCTCAAAGAAGGTGGTGTCGTTGCTGGCAGCCTTCCACTCAGCCTGCAGTGACAGCGAGGGTCAGCAATGCTCCCCCACCAGGGACTGCCCAGGAACATCCTGCCCCATCGCCAGCGGTGCAGGATGTCCCATCCTTGTAGAATGACCCCTTTAAGACTGGATGTGCCACTCAGTGCCATGGGCTGGTGTCGGGGTCTCCTCCCCCTGCCATGTAGCCCTGGCAGAGGGGCCCTGAGGGGACAGAGATGGCATTTCCCTGCTCCTGGTCAGCCTCGTTCCCCGTTGGTTGTTTTGTGTTCCCCTGCGTGGGCAAGGACCCTCGGGTCCCGGATTGTGAGAGTTCCTCGGCAGATCCCGGCCATGTGGCTGGAGAAATAAACATCTCTGAAACATCTAGCAAGAATATGTCCGTATATATTTCTTTTCCACGGCCTCCTGGTTTGATATAGGCGTGTTACAGTATCCCCACTGCAACATAATGGTGGAGAATTGAGGGCAGAACGATCCCCGATCCCTACAGCGGCTGACTTGTGAGTAAATTCTAGAAACTGTGGATTCCTCTTCTTGTTTTTGTTTTGCTGTTCCATCTCTAAGCTATGGAGGAACAGTGGGAAGACTCTGGGCTTTCAGAGACGCATAGGGACATTTATCTTAAACTTGAAAAGATTCTTGAACAACGATTTGAAAATTTTAGCTTAATTCAAGCTCAAAAGGAACTGAAACACTTCCTGGCATGGTTGTTTAAGAACTTTTTCTATGTTTCTCGGGATTTAATTCTTACCAAAGACTTTTGGAACACTGTTTGGACACAGTTAATTTCTGAGTCAAAATATATGCCAATGGAAGAATATTTTTGTGAATATTATTGAATTACCGAGACTGTTGAGCAATGTCAGCTGTGTCCTGGCGAAGAGAAGCCTGCCTCAGGGACCCTGCGAGTCTGGTTGACAAGGTGGTATTGGGTCATAGGCTGGACTTGGTGATCTCAGAGGTCGTTTCCAACCACACAGATTCTGTGATCTTCCCTCATCCCTTTGCGCTGCCTGCCTGCCGCCGGCCCTCCCAGGGAACAGGAAAAGTTTCAAAGTAGTTTCTTTACAAGAAGCCGAGCTCTTGGCTGCCGTTCCTCACCGGGGCCCTGCACCAGCCTTATCTGTGAGCCGCAGCTTTTGGTGTTCCAGGAATAGCAGGTCCCTGAGGGAAGCGGGGCGGGGGGGCTGGGGAGGCCAGGGGGCCGCAGCAGGAGCAGGGCAGGGCTGTGCAGCCCCACAGTTCGCCCACAGGCATCTCCAGCCTTTCTACCCTCTGTCCCCACCAACACAGGGCCCTGTCCTGCCTGGAGCTTCCCCACAGCTCTGTAGGGAAGAGCAAGAGACAGTGCCTTGCTTTTGGATAGAATTGCAGAGTGAATCGCAGAGTGCTTTGGGTTAGAAGGGACCCAAAACATCATCCAGTTCCACCCCCTGCCATGGGCAGGGACACCTTCCATGGGCCTGGTTGCTCCAAGCCCCATCCAACCTGACCTTAAACACTTCAAGGGATGGGACAGCCACAGCTTCTCTGGGCAGACTGAAGCATCCCTGGGGAGATGGTAGAGGGGTGAATGGAGCCCACACTCCCTCTAAGGTGTTCCTGAAGTTCTTTGCTTGATGCTTCGTAGCATCTGGGAGCTCAGCAGGGTAGAGGGGATCACCCTTCTGCATGCACAGGTCCTGATGTGTGGATGTGGCACTTGGGGACATGAGTTAGTGGTGGATTTGGCAGTGCTGGGTTAATGGTTAGACTTGATGATCTTAGAGGGCTTTTCCAATCTACATGATTCCATGATTCCGTGCACAGACCTGGCTCTCACAGGTCCTGTATGAGAGGTGCTGTATATACAGCTCCTGTGTGCACAAGTCCTTCGTGTGCAGATGCTCCTGTGTGTCAAAGTCCTCAATCCATGCTGAAATGAAGTACGTGGCTGGGAAAGGCTCTGCTCCTGCCTGCTCCATCACCCCAAACCCTCCCCTCCCATCCCAACAGCACCGGTGGCCGGCAGCACCCTGCTTGCTGCACTGCAGGGATGGGAGCTGCCCGGCCCGGGGACGCACCTAATCTCACCCCATCTTATCTAAATATTTGGGAAGCAGCAGTGGAGACAGGATGCACTTGCCAGGGCGGAAGGCCGGCCCCGGGTACAGTCTGAGGGCGAGCTCAGCATCGTGAGGCCACTGTCCCTTGCCTGTCCTTTCGCTTTGCACCGGGAGAATTTCCCCGGGCCCCTCTGTGGGGTTGTACCGTCCCTGGGAAAAGAGCTGGGTGGGATGTCTGCCCCCAGCCCGGGGCCGGGACAGCCCGAGGGCAGCATTCCCTGGAAAGCTGGTTCCCAGCTGGACAGGGGCTGTAGCCTGGTGATGGCGGTGGTTTTATCACGTCTGGACGCTGGGTTGTGCTCCTACGCTTGGAATGTTGAGTTATCAGTCCCTGGCTGTGCAGCAGTTGCTGCTTGGCAGAAGCAGGGAAAGCCTCTGCTGCCTCACTGCATCCTCCTTCCCCAGGCTTTGCCGCAGCTCTGCTTTCCCCAGCCCTCAATAACCTGGTTCTCCCTCTGCCATCCCATGGGGGGGAAAAAAAGACCCTGTTTTTGGGTGGGGAGGGAAATGGGATGCGAGGCTAAAACCTCGTGGTCTCACACTTCACTGGCAGCTGGTGAGCAGTGCCTAAAGCCCTTCAGAGGGTGCACTGGAGGGACTGGCCCTTTCCAGGGCTGGAGAGGGGCAGGGTGAGGCCGCTGGGCAGGCAGGGATGCCCCTGGCAGCTCCCCCTCCGCCGCCGGAGCCGCTCGCATTCCTTGGCCGGAGTTGACAGGCGCTGCCGAGCAGCTCGGATCCGGTTCCCACACTGGCGGGGACCTAAAACCAACATCCCCGAATGAGGTAACAGCGCTTGAGTCAACAAACCACCCCCGCCAGCTGCACGGGGTGAGGGGGGACCACGACCCTGCTCGGTGAGGGAGTCCCTCTGCCTGCTCCAGGGACTGTCCTGTGTCCCAGAGCAGTGGGTGGCACACAGCAATTCCAGTGGGCTCGAGTGCTCCTGCTGTGGCTTTTGCACCTCCCACTGCAGCAGGTTCTGGTGCTCCCCAGTATCCACTGACTCAGCTCCTTGGGCACATTTGTGTCCAGGTGGGGGACACGATGGAGGAGGAACCCTGGGAGATGGACATGGGGTTGTGTGGCTCAACCACAGCTCAGGCTACACCAACCACCTCTGCCATCATCACTTCTTGCTTCACCTAACTCATTTTGGGGTTGGGATGAGGAGCAGAGCATCCGTCCATCTGTCCATCCATCCATCCATCCATCCATCCATCCATCCCTCCATCCCTCCATCCATCCATCCCTTCCAAGGCAGGAACAACCCAACTGAAAATACATTTGTGAGCCAGACCTTGGGAGAAGTCATCCTATGGAACGTGAGGCATTGAGCTAATAAGACTTACTGAAAAAACTCATTAAGATCCTGCTGTAAGCAAAGGAAGGAGAAGGAGAAGGTGGGGGAACATGGATCAAACTGTTCAGCACTGCTTAAAGCATCATCTGAAGAGGAAGGATCCAGGGAACCAACCAGCCTGTGAAATACCTACAGTCCACAAAGTGGTACCAACTGTGTATTTGGCTTTTTGGGGGGATTTATGGTTTGAATTCCTTTTTTTTCTGGACAAAGTGAGGTGTGGTGGGATGAAATGTCTGCAATTCCTGGGTTCAGTCCCAACAGTTGCTGGTGTCCCCCTGTTGTTGGTGCTGCCCCACCAGCCCAGCTGTGCACAGGGTGTGTGGCTCTGCAGTGTCCTCTCCCCACCCTGTGGGATTCAGACATGTCCCCCATCACTGGTTCCCCACATTGCCCTTGATGCTTCCCTGGTTTCTTGCTGGATCTGAATTTTGAGTACAATGCCACCCTGACTCTGGCTTGTTCTCGGAGCAGGATTGGAGCTGTTTCTGGAACACTTCTCCTTATAGCACACACTTTCCTGTTTTCCCACGGGCTGTGAAACGCAAAGGATTTTTTCACTTTGCTGTCAGGATTTGGCTACAGACGTGTTTACCGGGCCTACAAAGCAGGGAAACCAGATAGTGCCATTTCTCTGTTATCTGCTCAGCTTGGGAGGCACAAAATGGGCTGCAATTTTCAGGAATACGAGTGGAAAGTTAAGGGTGAGCGTGTGGGAGGTGCTTTGGCAGCCAGGGAGGGCGATGGGATGGGGGACGCAGCTGATGGGAGGATGCACCCTTGCAGCCCTGCAGCCTCTCTGTGGCTGTTTTGGGGCATAATTGGCATTTTGTGCTAACAATGCTCTGGCTCGTTGTTACACCCAGAGGAATCAAAGGGAAACAGGGTGGGAGACTCCCTGGCTCGCCAGCTCCAGCGCTCCACAGCCCCGGAGAGGGCACAGGGGAGTGGTGGATGATGCCAGGATGTGGTGTCTGCCCATCCCTCAGCTCGCTGGTGCTTCCCAGCCTCACCATCCCTGCTTCCAAAAAGCCTCCCAGCACAGCTCCATGGGAAGGACAGCTCCAGGCAGAGCATCCCAGTGCTCAGGAGGAGGGGGGAAGCTTTCAACACCAGCATGGTCCTAAGTACTTTTAGTCTCCAAAATTGGATTTTGTCCAATCTGATTGAATCTTTTTATATATTCAATACAAAATTCGATGAGAAGCTTTCCCAGCATGAACCTGCAGCTGTGTCCAGACATTACATGGGGAAAGGAATGATCTGAGGAGGGACTGTCCTGCTGGGGCTTCATGGAAATAAGGTCCCTCCTTGGAATCATCCTCAGCATTAAGGGCAGCATCACTATGGACATCACCACTTCAGCAGGCGTGTGGGCAAGGAGCACTCACACCCAGCAGCAGCCAGAGCCAGAAGGTGACAACAGGCAGCAGGCAGGTGCTTTCCCTCCTCCAGGAGAACAGTGGGTGATGTTGGGAGGTCCAAGCCCTTTCCAGGGCTGCCAGGCAGGGCCACTGCCCAGGCACAGGGAATTTCAAGAGCTGCTGTGCTGACAGTGTGTCTGAAGGGGTTTTGTGAACACGGTGTGGCTTCACTTCCCTTCCAACTCAGCTGATTCTGTGATTCACTTAGGACAGGACTGGGAGTAACAGGACAAAGGGGAATGGTTTTAAATTAAGAGGAGAGATTTAGATTAGATATTAGGAAGAAATTCTTTACTGTGAAGGTGGTGAGACACTGGAGCAGGTTGTCCAAAGGAGCTGTGGCTGCCCCATCCCTGGAAGTGTCCAAGGCCAGGCAGGACAGAGCTTGGAGCAACCTGGGATAGTGGAAGGTGTCCCTGCCCATGGCACAGGCTGTGAGAAGGTCCCTGAAGTGCCAATTTTCCATTGCTTACACTGCCAGAAGCCAGAGCATTATCATGCCAAAACCCACCCCTGAGCCCTGCCCACAATCACTCTGTCAGGACCTCACCAGCCATTTACTGGTGTCTCTTCCCCTTTATCACCAACTTAAAACTTCTTCCTATTTGGAACTTATCAGTATAGTGCATCTTCACTACTGCAGGAAGCTCACAGCTTCCACAAGGACCATTCTGAATGTGGATATCCCTCAGGAACACCAGCAGACAGTGCCCACCCACCAGAAGGGGTCTTGGTGTGTGGTCCTGGGTTGGGCTTGCCTGTCCCCAGACTTTCCACCACATTGCACTTCTCCTTGGTCTTGCAGAGGGTCTGGAACAAGTGAAATGGAGTTTTTTCCTCTCACTTTAGGGTTCTGTGAGAGCACTGAGGAGCACAGTGAGTCTCAAACTCTGGGCTCCTGTCCTCCCCAGTTGCTCTGCAGTTGGATGCCACCCTACCCCAGTGTGAGGTACAAGATCTCACAAGTACACGGTAACTGTGGAGGAACCCCTCATTTTCTTCTTGAGTTTTGGGACAAAATTTCAGCCCCTCAGTTTAGGCAAAAAGCTTTCCTGCTAGCTTTTGCATAGGGGAAGATTTACCTTTTAAAACTTCCCGTTTATCTTTCTGTAAGAGCTGGGTGGGCTCAGCTGAGACTTCTACTTGAAGAAGACCACACTGGCCTCTTCTCCTCCTGCCACATCCCCCACTGGTGACACTGCTGAGCCTGGGTTTGCATTCACCATTTTACACTGGTTGTATCTTTGATGAAATTTCCTAATTTCTGAGCATTTTCTCACATGCTCAGAGCACCAGAGGTTAAAAGCTGAACATCCAACAGCTGCTAATTCTCCATGGCAGTCAACAAGGTGGTACTTACACAGGTTCTGGGTTCCTTCAGATAAATGGTGGGCCCAGTATGTTGCACGCTGTCTTTACAGACGAGCTGGAAAGGCAGAAGAAAAGCAATTCTCAGTGGTGCACAAAGATTGGAAGGACAGCTGGTCACCAATCCAGCAGTCCATCATTTGTTTCCTGGGAAAAGAGCCTGACCCCCACCTGGCTGCACCCTCCTGTCAGGGAGTTGTGGAGAGGGAGAAGGTCTCCCCTGAGCCTCCTTTGCTCCAGGCTGAGCCCCCCCAGCTCCCTCAGCTGCTCCTGGTGCTCCAGACCCCTCCCCTGGACACGCTCCCCTTCACCTCCATCCCCATTGTCTCTTCTCTGGAAAACTACAGGAGAAAGGGATGGGAGTAAATGACCTCTTAAGGTCCTGTCCAACCCAAACAGTTCTGTGATTCTACAGCCTGGAATTACTTTCCTGGCGGATCTCTCTCTCTCTCTGACACAGAAACAGTGAGAAGAGCTGCAGGCTTCACGTGCACGTGGGATGGCAGCTCAATTAGCCCCACTGCCAAGTGCCCTCCTTCACATTCTGGTGCTGTTACCTCGTTTGAGAAAGAAATGTTGGGGTGCTGGTGGCCAGGACTGCAGCTGTCTGTCTGTTCCCTCGGGGCTGGGGCCGATGTCTGGGCACTGGCAGGGCTCTGGGAGGCACTGGTGGGTTTGGCTGATGCAGATCCAGCATCGTGGGTACTCTGGTCTGGCTCCCCAATATGCACCAAAAAACAAGCAGAGAGACACTGACACAGTATAGAGGATGCAGCTGGCACAGCTCTGTTAGGGATCAGCTCAAATTCAGTTTTCAGCTCTAGTCCTGCATCAAAGCTCATTGTGTCAAGGGCTGGAGAGTCTTTGTTTCTTTAATTTTTTTTTAAATGAACTTTGATATGGAAAGAATATGATTACTGATTTTATTTTCTGCTGCTGAAACCCATCAGAGTGTTCTGGAAAGAGGAATCAAAGGCTATTGCATTGTTGTGTGTGGGTGGCTGGGCAATCACTTGGAAATATGGAGTGACCCTCATTTCACTTTATCTGGGGTGTCTTCCATGGAGATTTCCTCAACAGGGGCAGACCTGGCTCTCCAGGACCTGCCACCCACCTCTGTTAGGAGGGGATGTAATGCCATAACCTCTGCTGGCTGCACCTCCATGGAAAAATTCCAGGGTCACAAGCTTAGAAGTGGTGCCTGGTTCTACAGGAGACAGCCTGGGGTGTCCTGCCTGATATTCCAGAAGGGCACAAGTCCCAAATCTGTCAGCCCCATGCAGGTGTCTCTGATACCTGAGGTCACCTCTGAGGACTTGGTTAAGGTCTGTAGCATCCTAGAATTTTTTGTGCAGAGGAGTAGTGCAAGGAGCACAGCAGCCTCCTGCCTCCTCAGATCCTTTTGAAGGCAAGGACCTTCATCCCCAGCTTCCTAATTGATCCTTAAGTGGTGGCAAAGAGAATTAAAATGCCACAGGATGTTCACAGCCTGTTTGCTTCTAGGACTCCTGCCTCTTCCACAGCAAAGATGAGGGCTATTTCTCTCCCAGAAACATTCTGAAGGCTCCAGGAGAGAGTTCATTCCAAAGCCATCTGTTTCTCTTGCATTCTGTCAGCTATGTATTAAATATAAAGGGTTTTTTAGACCTCTTCAGGCTTAATGCTTGAGGTCAAATTTGAATTAACATAATTTTATATATCATCCTTCATTGGAGAACAGTCCTGTGGAGCCAGAGGGGAAAGAAGGGTAAAAGAAATATCCTTTATGAAAATACCCATTTCACCTCATTCCTGCCCACACATGAAAACATGACTTGAGAGAAGACAGTGAAGATGGGCCTGCAATAAAACCTTGGCCCATTTAGTGATGCCAACAGCTGGGAGGCTGAGTGGGGTGGAGATGGTTTTTGAGTGGCTTCTAATTCCAGGTAACTGGAAGTTGGGTCAAGAACAGCATTTTCCAGGGGAAGATAATAAAGGGCTTCAGCGTGATCACAGCTTTTATTCAGAGCCACGTGAGCTGAACCCACAATCCCAGCCAAGCCTGGAAGGCTCCATGGAGCCCTGGCAGTCCCACAGGGTGATGACTTCCCTGTAAATGCCACCAGACAAAATGCTGGTTTGGGAGGCTAAACTGTGCCTCACCGGACACTTAGGAACTAGCACGACTCTGTAAAGCTCCAGAGGTGGGAGAAAACACCTTAACGGTGTTCAGCAAGGTCCTAAGCAGCACGTGGACACTCCTAATGCTGCTTAGACAGCAGTGAGCAGCTAAAGCCCTCCCACAGCACTGATGAACGTCCTACCAAAGTCAGACTCCTTAGGGGTTGTAAACTTAGCCACAAAATCTCCTCAGTCATCTAAAGCTCGTTTTCTGTGCATGCCCAGACAGCCTTCTCTCAGCTGTCAGCTGCACCAGGGATCTTCCAAGGGCAGCATTCCGGGGGCTGTCAGGCTGCTTCCCCAGCTCTCCCGCGTCCGTCCCCAGCCCATCGCCGCCGCTCCCGTTTGCCGTCACTGAGGATCGAGTCACTGCAGTTGATGGTGCTTCAGGCACCGTTTGGTCCATCCAAAAGCCAATGCCTGTGCTTTGCCAGTTGATTCATTCCTTGAATTTCACTGACTGCATTGACTCGACCCCCACTGAGGACAACAAGGACCTAAACACCTGCTTGTCACACAGACAACTGCACTGGAAAGTCCTAAAATGAGTCAAGGTGGTGACAGCCCATCATGACAGGAGGTGTTTAGGGTAGCTGGAGGAAGAGACTACAAAAAAGCCTCCCCAGCACAAGAAACCAAGGTTCCTGTCTTCGGTTACCTGCCCCAGGAGCTGTCGTGGTGGCTGCCTCTGGGACTGTGTCTTTGCTGCCAGCTCGTGATGTCGGAGTGATGGCGAGGGACGGGAATGTAATCGGAGGGGTAACAGGCATGCCGGTGCTCCCAGGACTGGTGGAAGGGATTAGTCCCTGGACTGGAGAACTGGAAGAAGAAGGAGTTTGCTTGGTGGCACAGGGGGGATGAGAGACGGCACAATCCTTGGAGCTTTGGGAAGGGTCAATCCTCGGCACTGTGGTGCTCACGGTGGTGTTGGGCAAACGATCCAAAGGCTGTTTTCCCTGAGGCTGTGTGGGAGAGGATGTGGTAGCAGTCCCTTCAGCTCGTGGAAGACTGATGACATCAGTAGGGACAGACTTTGCAGTAGTGGTGGTCCCCAAGATTCCCGAACTGGCTGTAGTACTACTGGGCTGCTGGAAAGTAGCGGTGCTTGCAGCAGGGACGGCTGTCAGGGTAGTGGCTTTGTGTGAAGAGCTGTCCTGCCCAGATGTGTGGGTTGAGGTGGTGGTGTTGTCAGCCAATGTGGCCCCTGATGTTATGGGGGTGGTCGCTCTCACTGTGATAGGTGATGTTGCAGTGGGGGACGATGACATTCCCGCGTTGGTGGTACTGGGGGTGGTGCTTTGAGCAGTGGTTGTCACAGTGGTCGGAGTGGGTCCTTTCTGAGTCATAGTGGTGGTGGTCGTTTGAGCTGGGATAAGTGATGATGCAGAGGTGGTTGGTGAGGTCCCTGGAGTGTTTGCAGGGGTAGCCACCAGGGGGATTGCTGTGCTCACAGTGATAGTGTTTTGTCCTAGGCCTGCATCATCCTGAGACCTGACACCTGGGGAAAAATAAAAATGCCAAGGTAAACTCTGAACTAAGGAAACAGCCCTTGGTTTCCCATCAGAACAGGTATTTGTAGAAATAAACACTGGCATAAACCACGAGTCATTCACTCAGGGCTTGCCTCCTGCTCTCCAAAGTTGTATCAAATTCCATGTTCTGGTATCACGGTGTCCAGCAGGAAGGAGAGCAGAGGAGGACAAGAGGGGGAAACCTGAGGAACCTCCAAATGTAGTCAAACTCACAGGACTTCAGAGCAAGAGCTGGAGGACAAGACCTGCTGGGTCTCAGGACAGAGGTCTCCCTCAGATGGGAGGTCCACCAGCTTCCATGCAGAGCTCTGCAAGTGGTTCCCAAAATAAAGTAGATCCAGCCCTTGTAAGGAGACAGCCAAGGGATGCACTGACTGCAATTGTCCCTCCCTGTTATAAAGGTCTCTCACATCCCTGAAAGCATAAGGGGACACAGAATCACAGAATCATTAAGGTTGGAAAAGACCTCCAAGATCATTAAGCCCAACCAATTACCTCACATTATCACACACAAAGAGATCTGTGGTTGGTTTCTGAAGAATACTTTAAACTTTCAAATAATGACCCTGTTTCTCAGTGGGGGATGCAGCTGAAGGACAACTTGCCTGACAAGAGAGAGCTCTCCCACTGCAGAGAGCTCTGCAATGTGCTGCAATGCCAAAACGGGGTATTTCCACTGCTAAACCAGTATAAAAACCTGCGTCTATTCTTCTGTTTGTAATCACTGCAGGAGCTCCAGAATTGCCATGGAGAATTTCCCCAAATGGTGACTGCCAGTTCTAGGCTCTTGCTCAAATTCACCCCAGGAAAAGTTTGACCACTTTTTCACCTTTCAGGAACCATGGGCTGCGTTGAGCCACTTTATCCATGGATCCCTCTGGAGTCAAGGCAACAACCTGATTTGGGGAGAAGGTTCTTCCATTTGGGAACTGTGCAGAAGAAATGCTATTATTTTTTATTTCCCCATGAAGCACTTGTATATTATTTCCAACTCTCCAAAACAGGAGTCACACTTCCAAGGATTGATTTTTAGCCTAATGCTGCTCTCCAGAGATCTGCTTTGTTCCTCTGTGCTGGCACACAGGCAAAGTATCTTCTCTTACAGAGCCTGTCTATTGACACTGGTTGTGCATGGAAGATCTGATGAAAGGTCAAGTTTCTGGTGGGAAAATTTAACTCCACCATGTCAGGATCTGGCTTGAGAAGGGCCTGAGAAGTGGGATTTGGGATGAGGAGGCTGCAACAGGTTTGAGGTCCTGCGGGAGCTGCTTGGGAACAGAGTGGGTTTGGAGAAGGCAGAGGAGCTACAGCTGGGCCTTGCATAGCCATCCAGAAAGGGAAAGGAAAGGAAAGGAAAGGAAAGGAAAGGAAAGGAAAGGAAAGGAAAGGAAAGGAAAGGAAAGGAAAGGAAAGGAAAGGAAAGGAAAGGAAAGGAAAGGAAAGGAAAGGAAAGGAAAGGAAAGGAAAGGAATATAGAATATTTCAGTTGGAAGGGACCTACACTGATCAACTCATACAACTGCCTCACCATTTCAGGGGAATCACAGTACCATAGACTGATCTGGGTTGGAAGGGACCTTAAAGCCCATCTCATTCCAACCCCCCTGCCATGGGCAGGGACACCTTCCACCATCCCAGGCTGCTCCAAGCCCCATCCAGCCTGGCCTTGGACACTTCCAGGGATCCAGGGGCAGCCACAGCTTCTCTGGGCACCCTGTGCCAGGGTCTCCCCACCCTCACAGCCAGGAATTCCTTCCCAGGGTCCCATCTAACCCTGCTCTCTGTCACTTTAAAGTCATTTCCCCTTGTCCTGTCCCTCCATGCCCTTGTAAAAGTTCAGACCTCCTCCCAAAACACAGTTTCCCCACCAGCTACTGGGAGCAGCCACTCCTGGAAAGACAAGGTGTGAGTTTAACTGAAAGTAGCAGCATGAATTATTTTAGGAAACACTTGGCTTGCGAGAAAACATTTCCATTACATCTGCAGGAAAAGAGCTTTTGTGGAGATAAGTCATATTTCCTATAGGCTGACCACTGTCTGCAGGAGAAGAACAGGTAAGGAAGCAAAACACCATCACAGGGACCTGACAGATAAACCCCAGGTGTAGGAGATAAGAGAGAGTTTTATCTACCCACCTCCTTAGTTGTGTTATCAGTTTGTGTGGCTTGAATTGTCAGTGATGGTTGTACCAAGCTGGGGAGAGCCCAGGCATGCAGTGAGCCACAAGACAGGTCTGTCCCATAAGTACACCCATAAATAGGGTGTAAAAGTTTGACAGGGGGGTTGACAACAAAGGAGGTACAAAAAATCCCCTGAAGGTAGAAACAATAAAAGAGACATAAAGAAAGAAAGGGTTGGAAGGAAGGAAGGAGGAAATCCCCCACTGCTCTTGTTTCCTCTTCATGCCCCGGCCCCATCCCAGAGGGGCAGAAATTAAAGGCTCCAAAGAGAGGTCAAAAAGACAATTCAATTCAACTCAGTCCAAGAGAAAGGGATAGGACCATGGCTTGGCTCTATGCCAGTCCTGGTGGCCAGCTGGGAGCACCCTGTGATCCAAGGAACCAGGATCCCTGCCCCAGCACTTCCCTGTCCCACCCCAGGGAGATACAGCTAAGATTTTACCACTTTTAGCAAAAACTGAGGGCAAAATCCCAAAGCAAGGGGTTGTTCTGCTGATGGAGAGGTCTGGTGAGATCCTCTAGGCTTGTCCTGGCCAGGGTGGTAGCAGGGCCTCTTTTAGGGCACACACAAGGACACAGCCCAAAAGAAGAAACTGGGAGAAGAACCAAGACTCAAGTTGGTGCCCAAAAATCTCACTAGTGTTTTGTCTTTCTGTATCTCTGCATCCACTCCTAGTGTTCCTCTTCACTAAGGTCAAGAGATGTTAAAAGATCCATTTTATCTTCCTCATTAAGCCAGGTCCAGTGATTTAAGGGGGATCAAGCATCATGGGCTGGACCCACAACACACCAGTGGAGAGAAACTGCTGCTACAGCTGGGTGATGAGCAACAACATCCATCCCCCCACCCCTCCTGCAGGTTTTTGGGCACCTTTCAGTCAGCAAAATTTACCTTTTCTCTCCATTAAATGAAACTGTTTTCTCACTGCTGCTGCACAAGGTGCTGCTGCAGTCACGGGGCTCAGTGCCTTCCAGCAGTTTTATTGCTCTGAGCTTAATGTTGTTGTTTGTCCAGGGATTCTCTCTCACTGAAGGTTTGGGAAAAAATGTATTTCATTTAGAAAAATTGCTTTTTTTTTGGCGTCTTGCAGGATCACCATCCACAGAAGACCTGGCTTAAGCAGACCAACTGCAAACTTAATTCCAAAGCAGAAACAACTACAGAACAAGCACCACAGTCCCAGGAGTCACTGTTTTCCTTCCACACGTACTGTATCTCTTTCAAATGCCAGAAAATGTTTTTTTAATCTCTTTCTCTCCCACTGGCCACCTGTGCCAAATTTCAGTGGTGGACCCAGGGGTAATAACTGGTAATGAGCTCCTGTTTGCCTGGGCTGGTCGCCAGTATTGCCTGACAACTGTCCCCAACAGAAGAAACGAAAAGGATTTGGTTGAAGGAGGAGAAAACCCCTGGTAAGAACAGCCAGACAGGACAGGATTATGTTCAGTGCCCCTTCAGCATGAAAATTACTCACAAAAGATACAGTAAGTCCTTTTGCAGGGAACAAGTGATCCCTTCACACCGTGAGCCACGCAGATAAAAGGATTTAACGCATCTATGAGAGAGGAGGAGGAGGAGGGTGGAGGAAAGATCCTCCAAGTTATCACTCCCCTTACCCAGAGGAGACCCTCTCCAGAAGAAAGTCCACTTGAACTGGACCAGAGTCCCTCACCCTCTTTTCCAGAAGGCAGAAAAAACCCACCTGCCCCTGACCTTCCTGGCTGCATTTTGGCACGCCAAGGCCGCTTTTTTGATTTCACTTTTCTGGACCGTCACCAATTCCACATTTCAGGGAAGATGAGAGCGATTTATCAGCTACCAGGGTATTTTGAGAAGCACTGGCTGCAGAGAGTCTAAAGGCTGGTCTGCACTTCTCTTGTTGCATGTATCCCTCAGAAACCCCAGACCTCTGGTGCTGGGTGTGTGGGGTAGGTCTGTGGGAGGAGGCTGCGAGCCCGCCACTCATCCCTGAGCTCGGCAGCCAAACAGGAGGAAATGAGTCCGCTGCACAAACATGATTTCATGTCCGGATACGTGTATCCCATGACTGTGCCTGTGATATGGTGTGTCTGGGATGGGGACAGCCAGGAGGGGAGAGAACTTTCCCTTATTGCTAATTACCCACATGGGCTTGCTCGCCCCATGTGGGAGGCTGGAAGTGGTCCTGTGGGCGCTCGTGGATAGGGTTAGTGTGGGAGTTCTCTGGTCAGGGGCTGGTGGGATGTGAAAAGTCACCCAAAACGTAAAAGGAAAGCTGAGCTGATTTGTGCCAACACAGCTCCTCACGACAGCAGTTACCGACACAGTTTTGAGCTGCTGTGCACCACCTCTAACCACAGACTCATGGAATCACAGAATGCTTTGGGTTAAACAGGAGCTTAAAGACCTTCTAGACCAACCCCCTGCCTTGGGCAGGGACACCTTCCACTAGACCAGGTTGCTCTAAGCCTTGGCCTTGAACACTTCCAGGGATGGACCAGACACAGCTTCTCTGAGGGCCTCACCACCCTCCCAGGGAGAAATTTCCTACTAATATCTAATCTAATTTCCTACTAATATCTAACCTAAAGCGACTCTCTTGCAGTTTAACCACACCATGGAGTGATGCTCTGGTTGTAACCTCCATGCAGTGAGTACGTGGAATTTTGCAGGCTGGGGAAGGCACTCAGGGGAGAAGCTTTTTGGAAAGGTCAAGGCTTGGAGCACAAAATGAGAATTAAACAGGCTCAAAATGCAAAGTGAAAGGACATGTCCTATCCATCCTTCTGCAGCCCACCCCAAGCCAGCAATTAATTCTCTCTCCACGCAGCTTCTCTGATTAATTCCCTGCCCAACAGCTTCCTGCTTCCTATTTTGGTAACGCCTCCCCCTGTCTCCCCTCTGTCCACCTCGTTGAAACAGCTCAGATATTGGCTGAAATTCTATTAATAGTGAGAAAAGGAAACTCAAAAGAATAACTTAGGAAATGGTGGGTGACACACCCCACACCAGCAGGCTGAGCCCGGCTCAGAGCCTTACGCCAGCCAGCTCCTGCTCCTCCCAAGGCGGGATGAGAAAGCTAAGGAGCCTGAGCAACCCAGGGAAGGGGAAGGGATGTGAGCCAGGCCCTGAGGAAGTTCCTATTTTCCTCCCCGTTTTTGCAGCCTTTCCTGATTGAACAGGGGCAGCGGGTTGAGTTCATCAAAGGCAAAGCAGGGGCTGAGGCTCCGGGGGTGGCCTTTCCTAGGAGACAGCATTTGCCAAAGTGAATGAGGAAGCTCCTGGACTTTTCTTTGCATTGCAAGAAGCTCCTAGGAGCAAGGAGGGTTTTATCCACCCGCTGCAGTGCAGCCGTGCCTGAGGTGCAGCAGAGCCCAGTCGCTGCAGAGGAGAGGAAATCTGTCACCTCCTTTTGAAACTGTGAGAGGGATCAGATTGGCAGAATATCACAGAGCAGTGTTATTTATCCTGGAATTAAGCTGGGCTACCAGAGCAAATGGTTACTTCACAGGGTTTTTAGCTTTGCCTGTGCAGAGGCTCTTCCCTTCCATCAGCTTAGGGATAAATGCGATCCAAGCAGAGTCTTCCTGAGCTGCCAGTGGAGATTTTAGTGAGGGATATGGTACAAGGATGGTTTACACACCCTGGCACTCTCCATGCCTTAAGATGCATTTCCTAATGAGCATCACCCAACCCCTTTGCTGCCAGGCTCACCATCAGCTTTATGAAATGGCTTCACCCAGGCCAAAGATCAACTTGTCTTCCCGGGTTAGAGAATGGGGAAAGATCCAACAGCAGCTGCCAGAGCATTAGCCTCTAATCCATCAGACCAATCATCCAGTGCACACATATCCTCTCCAAACCCCTGCCAGAATAAAAACTGCTGCAGAACACTTTTGATAGAATTGCTCTGCAAAATATTAAAGATGAGACGGAATGGCTGGGTCTAATTAGTGCTGCAGGAACGCCTGGGGAGGGGCTGCATCAAAGAAGTGTGGGCAGCAGGTCAGGGGAGGGGATTCTTGGCTGTGAGGGTGGTGAGACCCTGGCACAGGTTACCCAGAGCAGCTGTGGCTGCCCCTGGATCCCTGGAAGTGTCCAAGGCCAGGCTGGATGGGGCTTGGAGCAGCCTGGGACAGTGGAAGATGTCCCTACCCATGGCAAGGGGGGTTGAAATGAGATGATTTTTAAGGTCCTTTCTAAGCCAAACCATTCTATGGTTCTATGGAACGAGTGTGCCTGGACTGTGATTTAGAGCCACCGGGTTTATTGTCAGCAGGGAACCTCCTTTGCCCTGATGTGAAAAGACTCTTGAAAAAACTCTTCAAATTGCTGCTGTTTAGACTGTGCATGGAAGTGACAGTGAGACCAAGGCAATAACGCTGACGAGTGCCCTCTTCTCTGCTGTCAAATTAAAGGAATCTGCAGCCACAGCCTTTGCCCTGAAAAACCTTCACAATAAACCCTTACTGTCTGGACTTGGAGCAGGGCAGGGGGGGAATGGATGTACTTCAAGCCCCAAGCAGATTTGCTTCATCTCCAGATGGAGAGGAGCATCCAGGGTTTCCTGCTCCACTGCCAGCCTGGAGATACCCCTTGGCAGGAGATCTGGGGCATGTCCTCACAGCATTTTAGCATAATCTTGAGGACTCTAAGTCTGCAGCATTTTGCAGTGAGTCACATCCCTACAGTAGCCAAAAGGCCACTCTGCTTCCAGAACTGGGAAAAATTCAGGTTGTCCCTATTTTTACCAAGTACAAGTAACGCTTAAGCCCAAAGAGTAGGACTTGAAGCAAACCTCACGTGAGCTTTGGCTGCTTCATCCTCTCTGTTAGATCTGCCTGGCTTTATTTTATTCACACAACAGCCTTTAAACCTCCTTGATTTCAACCAAGAAACCCACCCGCAGCCTGGTATGCTTCTCCTGCCAGGACTGCAACACATGTCCCCAGAACCCAGGTTTTGATGAACTGGCATTTTCTGATGAGAAAGCTGCTTCATTAACAAATTCCCCATCAGCTCTTTCTGCAAGTATTTGAGCCAGCTCAGCTCATCTGCTGTTTCATTTGGAAGTACGACAAATATTAAAAATAATCATCCCAAGGCACACCTCCCCACACTCCTCTTTCCCTGCAGCCCTGACTGGTCTCCTCCTCCCTCCCTTGATCCCTCTAAACACCACATTTGGGGAGGCAGAAATGGGTTCATTTGCTTCACTAATTAATAACCAGACAGTGGATTTGAGGGAGCAGGAGTATCTCAGTGTTCTTCACTCTCACCTTCTCAGAAGCTTTGTCGTTGAATTGCTCTCCATGCCACGATTGGACCACTCCTGAATTTCTCCTCAGAGTCTGGGGTTTGCCAGAAATTTGTGATCAGGTGCATTTTTCACTCAAATGGACCCAACTGGACCATCCCAGGCAGTTCTGCATCCCATGGCCAGTTCCAGCCAGAGGTGAGGAATGCCAGCAGCGGGAAGTCCAGCCTCTCTTATGGATAAACATAGGACATCCTATTTAGGATTGTGTCTCCACAATTCTTCTCATGGAAAATCTGTGGCTATCCAAGAAGTAAGTGAAGGGAAAGATGAAAAAAACACCAGAAGGAGACAGGAAGACCACTGTGGAAAATGAAATCTCTGAAATCCTTCACAGGAGGTTGTCAAGGAGGCAAACAAACACAAACACACATGCTCACCTCTATCCACGCAACCCACAGGCATTTTTCACGACTCAACCTGGAAATATCCTCTTCCATCAGCAGCTGATGGTATTTTTAAAAGGACCTGAGTGCAGCCCTGCACCCTTCCCTGGGCTGCAGAATGAGCCGGGGTCTCTGCAGCCAGAAACACCTTGTCATGGAGGAAATGGCACCGGAGCTGCTGGAGCAGAAACGTGAGGAGCATGAGCCAAAAAAGCCTCATGTCCCAGCCTGACCAGGCCCTCCACAACACAGAGCGTGGCCATGCTCCTGTCCTGCTCCTGAATCCTTTATATCATTGGAGTGGAGCTATCCCATGATGACCTTGCTGCTTTGAAGGACGATTTGTGGCCTGTATCAAGCGAGCATCAATCACCCATCGGCTGACGGACACGGTGTCTGGTACATTTAGCCCTGACACCCCTCTATTTCTGCAAAAGTCACACAGGACTTTGGAAGAAACTCAAGGTTTACACTGAGTGATGGACCAGAAAAGTCTCTCTGGATCAAGGTAAAACCCAGGTGCTTCTGCCCCAAAACAGTGGCGATGAATCAACACAACATTGAAAACCACAGGAAAACCATAAGAACAAGGAACTTTGTTGCACACTGAATATCTGGGGTTTTTCTTCAGTGTTGTAAGTCTTTAAGATGGTCTTTCAGGCTTTTGTCTTTGAACAAGTGCTAAAAAAGCCTTTTTTTTTAAAAAGAAAAGGCAAATACATCCAAAGTCTAGATCTGTCTGAATTTGGAGAGGAATCTCAGGTCCGTGGGAAGGACCTAAAGACTGGCGCTGCCAGATTGAGGGTTCCACCTTGGCCACATGAGGATCCCACCCAGCTTCACCACCTCTCTCCAGGGTGGAAGAAGGGTTGGAGGAACTTCACCACCTCTCCCCGGGGTTGAGGGCTGGGCCATAAGCTGATTCCAGCACTAAGGAGCTATGGAGCTGCCTGCAAGGTGGTGGGAAGGAGACCTTTGGAGAAGCCAACACAAGGAGCTGCTTGGCCAAAGCATCAGCTTTGCTCTTGAGGGCTGAACTGTCACATGGCAGCAGCCCCTCCTGGGGACCTGACCTCCTTTCTCCAGCCCTGCCACTCACCAACGAGGGTGTCTGAGGACACAGATTTATTCATTAAGACAGAGAAAAAGTTCCTCCCCCTGCTTTTCACCCCTGAAAGATGAATCATCCCTTGCTGGCTCTTCCTGGAGGACTTCACTCCAGACAGCTTGGGAAGGAGTGAGGATGTGAGCCCACGAGACAGGAACTGATCTTTATTCAGCCTGATGGCTTGTCTACACAGGGGTACTCAGAAAAAATTAATCTAAAATTAAAAGGAGGTATGATTTCAGAGTGGATTAGTCAAAGTGCACACAACCCACCAGGTGGCCACTCTTGTTCAGCTTTAAATCAGTCTCTATTTAATTTAGCCCAAATGAAGTAGGTTAAATCAAATCAAAGTCTCCTCAGCTCTCAAAGCTGATGATGGGGAGCTGATGCAGTTTAAGAAATATAATTCAGGAGAAATCTGGTGATGGTCCCCACAAAAACAAGCTCCTAAATGTTGCATTGACCAAACATTAGGGATGGGGCACAACTTCCTCCCCAGCTGAGGTTGCCCTAATTCTTGGGAATGGAAAGCTCTGATTGATGTCAGATTTGATGTCACATCATAGAATCATAGATTATTTTGGGTTGAAACAGATGTTTAAAATCTTGTCCAACCCTACTGCAATGAGCAGGGACATTTTCAACTAGATCTGGTTGCTCAGAGCCCGGTCCAGCTTGCTCTTGAACATTTCCAGTGCTGGGGCATCCACAGCTTCACTGGAAGAGCTGTGCCAGCATCTCAGCACTCCTTATCAAAAATCTCTTCCTTGTATCTAATCTAAATTTAAAACCATCATTCCACATCCTACTGCAACGGACTCTGTTAATAAGTTTGTTCACTTATCTTTCTTATAAGCCCCCTTAACTACAAAAAGGCCACAATCAGATCTCCCTGGAACTCAGTTTTTCTCAGTTTTTGCCACAGAGAAAGGCAGGATCACAAGAAGGCAGTGGAGAGAGCACCCTACAACTTGTCAGGTGGCATGGGGGATGAAATTCCTCGCCTTGCTCTCCTCTCCAGCTGGCTGGGTCCATATTTGGGTTCATGCTGAGCAAGGCAGGGATGGAGCTGGCCCTGAGCTACTCGTCCTGCCAGCTGAACCTCTGCCAGCTGGCCGGCACTGGGGAAGAGTCGTCACATCCAATGTCACTCAAGTTGGGTGCTGTGCATCAGAGACCTGTCTAGACTTTATCCATGGGCAATGAGGGCCACAGGCTCTCGTGGAGCAGAACTCCTGTGGGTAACTTGTGCAGCTGAATCTCTCCTCACTTCTTGGGAGTGTCACTCTAATTTTTGCAGTGAGGAAGAGGAAGGGAGGAAATATTCCCTCTCTTGTGGTGGGCGCTCTTCCTAAAGAAAAAGGATCAACCCCAAACCCAAAGAGGGACTACTGGCTTCTCTGGGACCTCACAGCCTGACAAAGCCAGGCCATGGAGAGGCATTAAAGCTGGTATTAGCATTAGAGTTCTAATGCCCAAACTTGTGCCACCAAAACCAAGGATGCCATCCCCAGCTGGAGGCTGAAGCTGCAGGCCCAGCATGCAGGAGGTCCAAGCCACAGCCCTAAGGGGCAGAAAACAAGAGGAGAGACCCTAAACCCAAAAGAATAAGGAGACCTCAGCCTGGTAACAGGCTGCTCTGGTACTAGGGGAAAAAATGGAGATGGGTGAGCGGGGAGTCAGTTTGTGCTGGCACACAGTGCTGCTGTGGCACTGCAACTCGTTGTCCCCTGCTTCTTGTACCTCCCTTTCCTCTCCACCTCCCCGAAAGATTTACAGCAGGAATCGCCCTCACGCAACAGCCTCTGCCTGCTCCTGTCACCACGGTTGTCGTGCAGAGGTTGCCAGTCTCCTGGGGCCATGCTCAGGGCAGGACTCAAACATTGCTTGCCTATCCCGAGGACAGAACGCACCAGCGGAAAAGAGATGGTGGGGACACGATAAGGCCCAGAGCCTCACCCTCCTTTGTGCTCCCAGCACTTCTGATGAGTCACAAATCAGCCCAAATTTACGCCCTCTAGCCAGAAAATTTACTTTTAAACTTTTTGGGGATCATGAGTCACACTGTGTCCCCCAGCCCATCTCACACACCACCCACCACCAGGTCAGGATGGACCCAAAGAGGAGGAGCTGAAATGTCTTGAACTGGATAATCCTTTTGTGGGTCGTTCCAGCTGGAGATATTCTGTGATTCTGTGATCTTTGGTCCATTGACACTCTAAGGTGATGTGAAACACACAAGTGATGCCAAGTGACATAGAAGCCAAGAGGCACTGGTGACTTCCTCAGGCATCCCAGCCTCTCTAAGTAAAACTTTGGGTGATTCCTGGTTAAATATTCACTGTTCAGTGCTGTTCTGGAGAGAGATTCCTCTGCAGGCACATCTGGGATACCTGCAAATCTTCACTGACATAAAAGCTTCCCCCTCACACCCCTCATGCCATGATTTTTGCAGAAGATGGATGTGAGGATCCATCCCTCCTCTGTGATCAGTCCCCCATGACCTTGGCTAGCCAGGGTTACCGAGCCAGCAGCCCGGAGGTTTCCTGTCAATGCCGTGAGGAGAGCTCCACATTTCCTTGGAATCCTTTGTGTGTTGGTGCTATTTTGGGTCCCACCATTTTTATTTTTTCTCCAGTTCCACACCCTCACCTCCCTCAGGGTGGGGTCTTCCCGGATAACTGGGAGCTCTATATATACACACGTGCATGCATGAGCACCTACATATATTTATATAGCTGGGCCTGCGAGTGGAGCCTTCGGGCATGAACTGGACACGCTGGACTTGGCAGGAGGCTCGGTGCTATTCTTTAGGTGGGGAGAGCCTCGGAAGGGAAGGACACAGCCAACCCTCCCTCCTATTCAATACTATTTAAAGACTGTCTGGCACTGAGTTTCTTTCCCACCAAATGGCTCCAGTGACGATCTGGCTTTACAGGCCTGTGTAATCTGATCAGATTCTATTGTTGGTAATTTTGTAATTGCCTCATTACTTAACTCTCCTGAAACAGCCAGTTTTACTGAAAAAAAAAATCCATTTTAGCTTTTTGTTTTGTTGTTTGTTTGTTTGTTTGATTGATTTTGTTTTTCAGGAGCACTGGGACTCAGTTTCCATTTGACGAACTTGTGTTCTTCGACAGCTCCTGCTCTGACCCTCCTTAAAATAATACACATGGTCACAGAAATCATTTATTAAAGGCACAAACAGTGAGAAATTACCTCTTCCAGTGCTGTCTCAGTGCAGGAATCTCCAGCACAGCATATTTGTAACCGAGTGGCCTCTTACGTGGAACTGGAAGCAGCACAAGTAGAGGAAGTGTCCAATGCCAGGTTGGATGGGATTTCAGCAACCTGGTCCAGAGGAAGGTATCCCTGTCCAGGGCAGGGGGGCGGAATGAGATGGTCTTTAAAGTCCCTTCCCACCCAAACCATTCTGCAATTCCATGGTCCAGGATTTACCCCCAGAGAGGAAGGATGCTCCTGTAAGCACTATATGCTGCCTCACCTCCTTGCTCAGCCACAACTCTCCAAAACAACCCTCGTTACACTTGTCAACCTCTCCCTGCCCCAGTTTCCCCATCTCTACCTGCAAGAGTGGACAGATTTTGTATAGAGGAGATGTCTTCATTTACAGGCTAATCCAGCACCTTTCTAACCGGGGCCCCAACCTTGGTCAGGTGCCAGAGCAATACAAATAATTACTAATAGTAAATCCCATGGGAGTCTATCACATTATGGTTCAACTTCCTCCCAAACAATTGCTCCTCTTCCTTGCTTTGTGTGTTCTTCAAAAGAAGCGGCTGCTGTGCTTTAGGGCTGGGACACCGGCCCTGGTAAACACACACCCAGCGTTCCTGCTCAGCTGGGCCTGGGCAGCAAAGAGGAGATAAATCTGATTTGAGACAATCACACTGCAGGCAGAAAAAGCCCTGAGGGTTTAATGGAAATGGCACCGTAGCTGCACTGAACAGCGTTTGTCTTGCAGAGTCACTCAGGGCACATTTATTCACTGTTTTCAGGATGATATTCCTCAGAGTGGCAATGAGAGCAAAAAATGTCAAGTGCCCACTGGTCTCAGGGCTCAAAACGTCTTCATTCAGAGAGTGGTGAGGGTCCTGGCAGTGAGGGAGCACTCAGCTGAGGCAAGCAGGGATTTACTGTGGGCACATCTCTTGCCAGTGCTTGGACTTCCCCTGCTTTCTGCCTATACTGTGCCACCCAAAAAGTGCCTAAAGGGAAAGATGGCCCAGAAATGGAAAGAAAAATGCCCTTGGCCCACAGCCAGTGGACCAAATTGTCCTTGTAAGGTCTACAGGGTATGGAAAGCACCCCAGTGCCATTGGTTTGGGTGCAATATCAAATTCCTGTAGGAGCTGGGAACCCAAAATATCAAGTGTCCAACAAATCTTTGATGGTAATGCAGAGAGGCCATCCCCAAGTGGCTTGAGTGGGCTTTGGGTGAGTTCTCTTGAGGTCCACGGGTCCTCATTCAAGCAGGTCTGACACACATGGTGGGATATCTCTGAGGAATCCTCTGAGGAGGTTTTCCCATTGCCAGGACCAGGAATTTAGGCCTTCATAGCAACTAGCAAAGTGGAGAAGGAAGAAAGGTCTTGCTTCTTAATCAGCCAACTGGCCTGACTTAATGCTGACAAAGAACAATGCGTATTTTGGTCATCCCTTCCAAGATGGAGCCTGCAAAAGCTTTAATTAGTCAATTAAAAGTGGCTTTGTCATAGGAGATGAGACACAACGGGGATCAGCCAGCTGGGTTCTTGGCTGCTGAATGACATTGTCTTTCCAGCCCAATGACCTCATTGTTAATGACTCAATAGGGGAACAATGTTGTCCACCCAGCAGCCCAGCAAGGAGTGAGATTCCTGTGTGGTTACAGCTGAGCAGAAGAGCATGGGAAGTTGTGGGATGTCACCGGGTTGGGGCTGCAACGCTTCGCACTCAGTAGGTTTCAACGGCGTGGTTGTGTGCTGAGAAACCCCAGCAAAAAAAAAAAGTAATATATGAAAATAATACAGCACACAACAATGGTAACTCTGCTCCCCAAAAACTGCCTGGACAGGTAGTGAGTTTGAGCATGAACAGAGTCACTGGTCAGGGAGGAAAATCCTAAACAGTATCTAGAGGAAAGCAAAGCTTACAGCAACTGCACCCAGGATGGTCTGAACAGGCCCTGTCACCTTGTGAGCTCAGGGCTTTGCTGACGTCTCCCTGCCACCAAAGTGTCTCTCTGTCACCAAAACATCTCCCTGCCATCAAAACCCTTCTCTCCAGGGCAGTGCCTGGAGGTTGTGTGGCAGGGAAGGCCACAGCAGGGCAAGGGAAGGGAGCAAAGGAAGCAGGAAGGAAGAAGGAGCTGCATCCCCTCCCTGTTGTTTATCATCCTCCTCTCTCTCCTAAGAGAGGCCATCACGTCTGTAAACACCAGGTTGAGTTCCCAGCTTGGAGGGGATCCACAGAGGTGAGTGGCAGCTTTGGGTACGGGAGGGAGCTGTGGGGCTGGGCTTGCTGATAATATCCCAATTCCTCTGCTCCTGGGATGTCAGACACCAGGTCCCGCTTTGGGCTCAGCAGGGAAACTCTGACATGTCAGCTTGGACACTTCCTTCAGGAAACTGAGCTGGAGTCATGGTGGGGTTGGAGATGGGAGGAGAGGGTGGGGACATATGGAACCCACAGAAATCCATCGGCAGAGCAGAGGAGAGAGTGGGGCACTGAACTGGGATTCAGTGGGTGCTGCTGGTTGTAATCCTGGAGCTGGGCAGTGCAGATGGAGCCCCGACACTGGTGAAGGCTGCAGCTACATCAACATTCCTGGCATGTCTGCAAGTGATCCCTGGCCAAATCAAAGCATGGCTTTGCTGCCAAAACTACCTGAAAACAGCATCCCTGATTACAGCAAGGCAGAAGAGACAGCTGAAAAATCGCCCCCCAGATTTCAAATGTGCATTTGGAGAAGCACAATCAGCTGTGCAAAAATACCCTCTTGTTGCCCTGAGCCCCATCTCATCCTGATGTCTCTGGAAATTGTAATTGCACAAAATGCTGCTGGACACCACTCAGAAATCAAGCCCCAAGCTGACCATGGAGGCAAGAAAGAGCTGAGCCATCAAAAGCAAAAGATGACTTCTAGCAATTCTTATTGATAATTCTCTGTAATTGATTGTTGTTTGCTTTAAATTCTTAGCAGCTGATTGCTTTAAATAATTAATAACTTGCAAGCCTATGTACTGCAGACACTACTCTGTGGTGCAGGCATGCTCCTGCCCCTGGTAGCCAGCACAGAATCATCACAGAATCACAGAATGGTTTGGGTTGGAAGGGACCTTGAAGATCATCTCTTTCCAGCCCTCCTGCCATGGGCAGGGACACCTCCCACTAGACCAGAGCCCCATTCAACCTGGCCTTGAATTGCTCTCCTTGTCCACCACCAGTCCCTTGCAGTACTCAGACTTCTCAACGTGGGCAACAGTGTCACTGATGAGAGGCTGAAATGCTCAAGTGATGCAAACCAACAGCACCAGGTCCTTTGCCCAGTAAGTTTGTGCACAGCAGAGCTGCCAAATAAGTAGGACACATGCTGGAATCCAGGCACTGCATTTTGGGACTGTGGATGATGCAGCAGATGGCCAGGTCCTGTGCTGCTGCAGGATTGGAATCAGCTCTCCCAAACAGGAGAAGGACAGTGTTGGAAGAAAGCAAGATGTGGATCAGGAGGGCAGCACAAACCTGTGATGGAGATGAGTTAAAGTACCAGGACATTTGGATGTTAGACCCTCACCCCTGGGAAGACAGCTCAAATCCAAATCCAAGCAGATTCAAAAGCTGATCCTTATTACTACAAAACAAATTAATTATTCCTAATCTAGATTATCAATCAGAGGGCTATGCCTTTCCCCAGTCTTGGCAGTTTCATGATGATAGCCATAGGTTGAACAGGCTGGGAAAATTTGCAACTCTTTGGCTTTGGGGAGTCCTGAGAGGTGCAGGTGGCACCAGGTTCCTGTAACAAGCCATTTCTAGCCTTTTGTGGGGAGAAAAATGGGAAACCTGCCCAGAGGCACAACTGTCCCTCTCAGCAAAGAGCAGTCTTGGTGCTTAAAACAACGGCTGAGAGATCTGAGAGCATGAGAAATAAATTCAAAGAAATATTTCCTTCAATAATCCCTCTATTTCCTTTCTAAAAAATCCCTCTAAGAAAGAAATTCCTGTGGCGGGAATGCTTCTAATTATTTCAGACATAGGCTGTGAGCATCTGGTCTTGTCAGATTTGGGCAGAGACAAAATCTTACTGCCCATTCTCTCTGCTGTCCCTCTGTGGGGTGAATGTCTCCGCTCAGACCGAGTGGAAATCCTTGCAGGAACAGCTCATGGACTGCACTTTTCTTACCCTTCCCCTCACTGTGAGGTGTGGCAGCCTTCAGGATGGGAACAAATAAATAAATAAACAAATAAAGTGCAATCCCAAAAGCGCTCTCCAAAAGCCAGCTTCAAAGGCAATTCCCCCACAGAGCACTCCTTGTGCCGCTCCTCCTCTCCCATCCACTTTATCAACACTCCTCTTCCAGCACCTCAGGGTACCAATCTGACCAGCCAAGACAGAGCTAAACCCCTGCCCCAAAACTGCTTCTGAGCTGGATTAGAAGGGAACCCTCCCCAAAAGGCCAGCTGGGCTCAGGGCATCCCCCGGCCGCTGCTCCCAGGGAAAGCAGCTTTACCTCCATCGTTGCTGCTGCCCCCACAGCGAGCCCCCTCCTAATCAGGACCCCTCCTAATCAAGACCCTTTCTAATCAGATTGGAGCCATCCTACCAGACATGCAAAAGGCTCTCACAGCAGACAAAGTGTGGAGCTGCAACCCTCCTCCTCCTCCTCCTGCAGCTCAAACACAAACACGGCCCGAAACAGCCGGCATTCCTTCGGCGTGGCTGTCCCCCCACCCAAACCCCCAAGGCACACGCAGCTTCTTTTGGTGATTTCCTGACTTCCTTGGTTTTTTTTTTCCCTCCTTGCACTATTTTATAAGGATTGGCAGTGGGATTTTCCTCTGTGAGCGCACAGCATGGAGAGTTGTATGCAGTGGGACCACTCCAGAGCTTGGCTTTGAGTCTGGTCCAAAATAACCTGCTTTACACAGTACCCCCATGAATTTCTCACCAGTAACCATCGTGCTGGGGCTCTGTACCCCCCCCAAGGCCCAGCCAACTGTCCATGGCATGTCCTGCAATGCTGGAATCTTCTGCACTGGCCAGGGATTTAGTGCAGAGGCTCCTGCAGGAGCAGGAGCTGCTGGCAGGAGAGGTCACTTTGCTTCCATCAGGGATGGTGACAAGATGCTGGAATTTTCATTTCTGATATGATCAGGGAGGAAGAGCACTGCTCCCTTGGGGTCTTCCTGTGACACCCAAACTCCTTTAAACCCCAAAAATTTTACCCAGTGCAGCTGTCAGCTACCTGTGACCAGATGCATAATAGGAGCACACAAACAGGTGGATTTTTTAAAGAAGAAAAGCATCTTCTTCCTTTTTCAGCTCATCAGTTTGGACTCCTGTGTTTCCCTCTCTAACCCTCTGTAAAGGGCATTCATAAATGCACACGCTGATCATGACATCCCCTACCTCTCTTGCCACCAACCCAACCTCACTTGTCCACTTTTCACCACCCTCTCCCCCACTCCGCCATTCTTGTGCCACTTCCTTTGCCAAAAAAAGCACTTTTTTCCCCCCAAACTGGCTACCCTTAATCACCCCCAGCAACTGAAGCCATGATTTGGAGAAACCTGGAATGGAGAGCATGGACAGTGATGGGTGACAGGCTTTGTCCTTCATTTGGCAGCTGACAGTGGGGGTTGTGTTGTCCACCCTTGTCCTCATTAGGAGTTGCTTAACACCACCCCATCCACTATCAACCTTCTCCTGGCTGGAAAACTCCCCACAAAATAATGTTTGGGGTGAGATGGTGAATTATTGTCCAGATTTTAGGAGCCACTCTCCATGGAAGAGCTTCTCAGGAGCATGGGCATCATGGGATGCTGCTCCTCCCAAGAGCCTGAGAGAGATTTGGGCTAAGGAAATGCAGAGTGAGAGCTGCAGGGACCTGCCCAGGGTCTGTTAGTGCATACTACACCTTGAACTGGGTCAAAATGCAGCTTATCAGAGACCTTTATCAGCCTAAGCTGATGTGTTGCAGCAGAAGCAGGTGCATCCCTTCCTCTGGAATGGCTTCGTGCAAAGCAGTGACAGCAGGAGTGGCAACCACAATCACCACAGGATTATTTTATTTTCCTTCTTTTTCTCCCCTCTGTGACTGTTGCCTTAAACAGAGAAGTTTCATTTGTCAAGCTTGCTGGAGAAAATGCTCTCACGTTGGATCAGCAAGGCTGGATGAGGGGAATGGGCCACAGTCCATCAAGGCCAAATCTCTTCCTAACTTTTGAGAGACCAGATTTTATCATCTAGCACCAAAAAACCCATTAAATACATTGCAGTGAGACTAAATCCAACCAGGACACCCGTGGCACTTGGGGAACTCGGATTTTCCAACACTAAGTGGGGCTGGATTTGGATGTGAGACAAAAACAGGGTAGTCAATTAAAGAAAGCCTTGTTAATTTTTGCTTCTCTTTAATTGCTTTCTGCCCACGCTATGGGCAGATGTCCAGGGTATCCAGACATTCAGCATGGGATAGCCAGACAGTCAAATTTACGTGCAAAAACCTCAGCTATCCACTGAAATTCCCTCTGCAGGTCAAGGAGAGACACATTCAGCTGCTCCACCAACAGTTAATTCCAAGCTGCGAAAACAACTGGAAACTGGCAGCCAAAAAATAAAATTGTATCCTCTCCCATTTTCAACAGTAAAAGTGAATTTTAAGAGAACGGCTCCCGTTTATTTGAAACCCTCGAGAGACACAGAACAATTCATTTCAGTCACTAACTCCATCACAGATTGATGCTCCAGATTTGCTCAGTGAGTTGCTTAGCACTAAACTCAAAAGTTTGTTGAAAAGTTTATTGCATAAGGTCCCCAGGTCCTCGGTTATTTGATGTATCTTAGAGGAATTTTAAATGCTCTTTTGCATTTGTCAATTTAACAGAAATTTCCTCTACAAGCAAAGAGTGATTTCCACCAATAAACCCTAAATTAGTTTTATTCATCATTACCAAGGATGACTCCAGAGATGCATAAATTAGAAATCAAAATAGAGAGGTCTCAGGCTATAAAATTCCTTCAACAAATATGTTCAGAGTGTGCCAGCCCGGTTAGAAAACACAGTTGAAAGGCAAGAGTGGGCTGTAAATCTCCAAGCTTTACAATGAGGAGATTCAGCCCTGCTTAAGAGATACAGCAATGAATTGTAAATGAAAAACATGATTAAAATCAAATCATTCAAATTATGACTTTCTCCTTCCGTATTTTAAGTTGTGATTAAAATTCATAATTCAAGCCACATCAATTTAAATCAAAGCACCCTGCCATAAAATGAGGTTTTGAAGCCTTTGCGAGGCTTTAATGAGAAAAAAAGATCATTCTCCTTTTAAATATGGTTAATGGGGATTTATTGGTGCCATTCATGGGCAGGAACTGTCTTAGAAGCCCACAAAATCACATGGGCTGAGAGCCTTGAGGGCTTTTTTTAGACATCTGGGAAAATTTTAAGGAAACAAAATAATTGTCTCTAATAGGGTGTTGCATTAATCTCTAAACTTTCTTTTTCGGCAGTATTCCACATGCTGCACGGGGCAGGAAAATTTATTCTTTATGTCAAAGAGATCAGCATCTCTCCTTGGCTTTTTGGCATGGGAATGACCCTGAGGCTCGGGAAAGTAGAGGTGATGGGGAGATTAACTCCTGCACGCTTGAAATTTGGGCTCAAGGCTGTGAATTTTGCTTTCTGGCTTCACAGCTGATGGGATGCCCTGTCCCATTTTGCTTATATTTTTTTGTGGTTGTCTCTCAGTTGGATCAGGATTTTTGGGAGCCCCAGAATTGCTTGTTCATCACAGCACAGGTATCACAGCTTTTTGTCATCACACAGGATTTTGGGGTGTTTACGGCGTTGCTGTGATTTGTGTGCCCTTAGAATGAGGCAGTGGAGAGAACAAACACTTCTTAGCATTGTGTCAAACCAGATCAGGGGGCTGATCCATCTAAAAATGAGACCAATATTAGAAGCAAAAACAAACAAAGAAGAAAATAAAACTGGGGGAGGCTGTTTTATGCTTTTACTGAGTGCTGCTACTTTCTCCAAGAAAAACCCACGGGAACAAATTCTTGTTTGTTTATTTGTTATTTTTATTCATTTAGGCTCCTAAACCAAACCAGGTTGCCAGCAGAGAGGTGGCTGAAAAAATGCATGGCGAGAATACTGGTTTGGAGTTAAACAATCACATCCTGCTTCGAGGCTGCTCCTTATTAACTAGCTCAGAAAACTTTCTCCCCTTACCTGTGCTTTAAACATCTCTTCTGTTGCTTGATAAATTAGAAATGTCCAGTGAGGACAACTTTACTGCTTATTTAATGTGGATATAGATATATCTCAAGGACCTTGGTTACTTGATGTTACTCCAGTAAAATCACTGCTAACCAGATCCGTGCTGGCACAGAGCATCTCTTTAAATACTCTGCTTTTTCTCACAGTCAGGGCTCACAGTATTTTGATAAGCAGCACATAATAGTCACCCTGAGAGCTCTCCACTTTCCACAGCCTGCAGCAGTATCATTTAAACTTTTCCCTTTTTTTCCCCCATTTGCCTACGTGGTGGAATGTCTTATCTCGCCCTCCTGCCTTTGGACTCCAGGGAGGAGGGGGAAAAAAAAAGTGATCTTTGCTGTTAGGTTTCAAAGAAGGACTTTCTCCTTCAGAGTTTCTCCAAGCCTTTCTGAAGAGCCTTTCAAGTCCCCTTTGTCCAAGTTAGAAATTGGGTATTTTTCTCTTTGCCTGTATCCAGCAGAAGCCACTTAGAATAAATGTCTAACAAGGCAGTCTCCTCATTTCTCTACAATAGATCTGATATATATTTAAGTACCAGAGCTTAATTTCTAAGCCAATTTCTACCTCCTCCTCCTCCAGTTAAATTTGCCAAAATCAATTAAGGCTGAGTGAGAACATTTCAGCCTTTGCCATTAATAACCGAGGCCTTATTCTTCCACTGCAAAATGACCTTCCTTCCCCCTTTCACCACCCTCTTCAGCCATGCAGCCTCAGACCAAAGCTCCCTGCACACAGAGCCTGTGAAACAGAGAAAAAGCCACTGGATTAATCCAATTTTTATGAAGGATGATAAGGATATGAACTGGACCTCAAAGCAACATCTAAAATGGGACTGACTCTGAAATTAAAAAAACTACATTTTCAATTTTGGAGGAGCTTTTAACGCAGATCCCATCTCTGCCTATTTCTAAGGATCTGCCCTGCACGTAACAGCAAGCACAGATTTGGTTTTTAAGCCCAAGGACCGTGTTCTTCTTATTTGCCTCTTCATTTTGCAGCCCTTAGGATGCACTCCTGACCCACCAGCAAGAAGTTCTTCCAAATCCCGAAACTAAATTTTTAAAATGTTTTTAAGCACATACAGACAGTGTTACACAACATAAATGTTTCCGGGGGCAGATCCTGGATATTTTTGGTGCGACATCAGACCATGTTGGGGAGCATTTATGGAAACAAGCATCTCTAGTGGACAACTCATCCCAAGACACATCTGGATTGCCTTCAGATGCAGCTGGATTCAAGGATAACTCAGCTTCAACCTTAAGTATCTTAGTTAAATATCTGAACCTGCATGGCCTTACCCTGGGTCCCTCAGTGGGAGGAGAACACAGAAGAGTCACACTGTGACTTCCAACTTTCCCTTCCTCCTCAAGTCCAGTCGTCTCAGTTTGTCCAAAGAAGAGCCCATTCCCTTCCTGCTGCTACCCAACCCCAGGACACAGAATCCTGGACATTATTCACAAATGAAGTCCTGCTGAAAGCTAAATCTCAGCCTGGCCTGTTCCCTCTGCTGGTTCCCTGTGGATGCACATCTAAAAGTAGAAGTTCCAGCAGTGCTGGAATTCCCATCGCCCAAAAAAAAAAACGTTCGCTCCCGTTCCTTCCCCCTCCCGCTCTCTGCTGGGCACTGAGACTCACACTGAGCTGACTTTAATAAGTTGTCTGAATTCTCCCTGTGTCCTTGCAATGCTTTGTCACCAAACTGCCACCGGTGTCTGCTGAGAGCGCCTGGCCTGTGGCCAAGCGAGGCGTGAGACGCACGTTATTTACGGGGCAGAAAAGGTGCCTGCAACCTGCAGAGCTGCAGGGGTGCAAAGATTTGCTAAACAGGCACATCTGGTGATGATGAAACTTCCATCAGCAAGACCTGGGACCCGACAGGCAGATGAGCAATGAAGGATATCGCTGCTTGTGGAGTTTGGAGCAGCTTCGTTTCACCTCTTGAAGGAGAAGGTTTTTTTTTTTCTCTTTAGGGTATCCTGGCATTTTCTGGTTCCCAATGGATTTCAGCACTGTTCAGTGCCACAGGCTGGCTCTAAGACACACAACAGCTCAAATCCAGTGGATACGGGCAGGTAACCCCCAAAAGTCACCCCAAATAAGCCACCACAGAGCTCTGCACTCCCTGAAAGCAGTAAGGTTACTATTGCCATTTTCTAAGATTCCCCTAAATAATCACTATTTCCAGCATTTTTTGCAATCCAAAGCCAGCAGGTTTGAAACAGGCTTAGTAACCCTTGAAGGAACCTCAGGTTTACTGTGAGGCCTGGCACAGGGTGCCCAGAGAAGCTGTGGCTTCCCCTGGATCCCTGGAAGTATCCAAAGCCAGGCTGGACAGCGCTTGGAGCAACCTGGGATGGTGGAATATGTCCCTGCCCATGGAATCATGGAATCATGGAATCATTTGATGGCTAACATGCCAGGTCCACCACTAAACCGTGTCCCTAAGCACCACATCGACATTTTTGAACGTTTCTCGATATTATTTGTACTGCAGCAGCCCCACCTGAGAGAATCTCCTCACCCCTCACTGCACAGTCTCTCCACCAAAGACAAGAAAAATACAGAGAAATTCCACCACAGCCAGTCCTTTAAACAGCATTTCACCTCTTCAGTTCATAGCTGAAAAAAAGTCTTATACGATTTTTGTACAGCAACAAGGAAGATTATCTGATTCTCCCCAGCTCTGTCTACCTTCCAGACCGGGCTTTTTAGCATAAAAATTAGCAGGTTTTGGATAGCCCCAATGCTCTGGCACCTCTGGAGCTGTGATATGGGCAGAGCACATCCCTCCTGCTTGTTTTGAGTGGATCTTTGTTTTCCTCAAGGATCCCCAGAGCAAAACACCACGAGGCTTCAGCCCAACAAATACATAATTAGAGCAGTTAAAACCCAACAAAGCTCAGAGAAACTGTCCCCAAACCTCCCAAATAACGAAGCACAGGAGGAAGAACCCTCACCCTGGGGTGTGGGACACCATCCCAACAGGCAGTTCAGGGAAAAAAAATAAGGATTTTTTTTTTTTTATTAAGCCCCAATGGCAGACAGAGAGGTTTTTGGGAAAGATGGGTGGCACATCCCCAAAGGACCAGCAAGACCCCCATGCAGAGTCAGGGTGGTCTCACAAACTGCAAGAGAAGGACTTGATGGATTTTTTTGGCACTTCCAAGCCCAAAGGAACTGCTCTCTGCAACGTGGAGTATTTGGCAAAGCCCTGGGGGCTGCAATGGGCAGAGCACAGGTAGCTGCAGAACAACAAATGCCAGATGACTGCGTGCATCGCTTAGAGAGTGGAAAAAAAAAAGCAAGGTTTGCTCAGGATCTCTCTGTGAAGGAAAGGGCAGGCATTGCAAGAATTCAGAAACAACATCCTTAGGTGGAGATGGGCCAGTTGTGGAAGGAGCTGAGCACGTAAACAGGCTCTCGAGCAGGAAGTTGGCAGGAGCATGTGAGAGCTCTGGAGAGGGCTGGTGAGATTTCACATGCCTGCACATGGGGAATGGACCCGACCGGGCCACCCAGATTCCTGCAGAGTTCAAACCCTCTCGTGCTGTTCCGCTCTGGGCAGAGCTGAGGGTGGTTCTTGCTCATGCAGGAGTGCTGTCAGGCTGGGAACAACACTGGAAGCCAGCTGGATATTCAGGTTCACAACCTGCACATTTTTTTAAGTGTCACTCCCCACCAGCTCAGCAGCGGGGAGGGAGGAATTCCTGCACATCCCCAGGTGGGTTTGCCATGGGCTTCATCCCACCTGGACCATGTGGAGATGAAGTTGCTGAAGGCACCTGAGCTTGATGTTTGAGCCCCCGTAGCACAGAGCAGCTCAGGCAGGTGTGACAGCTGTGTCTCACCTCCACAGAGCATCACCCTGTAAGGATAAAACCCCACTCACCCCATCTTCCCTGGCCCTGCAGAGCTTCAGGGGGCTCTGGGGGTTGTGGTGGGTCCTTGGGGACAGGGAAAAGGGGCCACCCAGAGCAGCATCATGGATAAAGGAGCAAAATTTAGGGCATCTAAACCCCACAGCTCCTCTCTGCTGTTGTAGAGGGATAAAACCCCCAGGATAACAGGGGGGAATTGCACTTGCTGTCTGTAACTGACCTCCCTGAGTCCCCAAAAGTACCCCAGAACTCATGCTGGTGGCTTTAGACCTTTTAGAAGTGCAGATGGGGAGAGAAAATGCATGGTTTATAGGGAAAATAATAACCAAAGTGCAACTCCAGCCTCCCTGGAAATGCTGAGGGCAGATATTTCCAGCTGGTCTCCCGTCACACCAGCATGAATGATCACCCTCATCACAAGCCTTTAGAGCAACTCCCTGGAATTAAATCGGTATATTGCATGGTTCCAGTTCCTTTCATCCAGGAATCTTCAAATGATTTACAAACAATTCTTTAATTAAGCCTCCCAAGCAGCCCCCGGGGTAGTGTTACTGTGTCTGTGCGAAGGCATTGCACTGCTAACATGGCAAAAGTGTTGCAAAAATCTTATCAAAGTTCCTCCGAGACAAAATATATTAGAAGAGGCTCTCGGCTTTGATGGTGATTCTAAAACCCTCTGGTTAAACATTTTTTTCCTCCTCCTGGGGACATGGCCCCAGTTGCCTCCTCCTGTCCGTGTCAGGATTAGTATTCAGTGGATAAAGTATTTTATTTTTTTAAAACGCACATCTTTGACAGCTCCCGGACAAACACGAACTCCCAGTACCAGAGAACTCCCAGTACCAGGGAGGTGCCCTGGGAATTCAGCTTTGGGAATGAAAAGCAATGTTTTGGCAACAAGGATTTCAAACCCATCAATCCGTGGTTTGCCTTGAGCCGGGTGCTTGATCTCTGGTAAAAGCCCTTCCTGTCCTTTTTTGCCCCCAGGACAGGTTTGAGCTGTGGCTCTTTTGAATCCCCTGAGAATAAAAAGTATTGTTTGTCTCTTCCTGATGCAATTTTGCTATCAGATCCCCTGTGGGAATACGAGATGCAACTTAGAGAAACAATAGATTAAAATAAAATAAAATAAAATAAAATAAAATAAAATAAAATAAAATAAAATAAAATTAAATTAAATTAAATTAAAATAAAATAAAATAAAATTAAAATAAAATATCCCGTGAATATGCTGTAGTGGGTAACTCTGAGCCTCTCTCTGGCTGGTGGACTTTAAGGATGTTTTTTGCCTAATGCCATATTTGCTGCATCTCTCTTTGTACACACTGGCTGTACCTTGTCTGAGGCTGATTTTCCTCTGATTTAAGCAGAAATATAAAGGGGAATCTGCAGAATCAGGGGATTGGGATGTACAAGCCTGGAAGTCAGTATTTCTAGGGAAATTGCTCTACCCCAGAGAGCTGCTTTCAAAAAACTTCATCAACCTTGGGCTGGTTCTGCTTTGCCCCACACACAGAGGTTGTCACCGTCCAAAAACAAGCTCTGAAACCCCAACTCTCATTCCACATCCAATTTAAACACAGCGAATCATGCAGGCTCCATCCCAATCACTATTTCTTAAGATACCCCAAATCTTACAGTTCCACTGACAAACCCAACTTCTTCTTATTTAAGGAGGAAAAAAAAGAAAAAAAGAAAAGGTGAGTTTTAGGCTTTGAGTAACTCAGATGATCACAGCAGATGCCAGTCTTGGGGTTAAGCACTGCTGGGACTCCAAGCCCAAACACTCAGCAAATAGGGATGCCGATCTTGGCCCCTAAGAAAGAAAATCCTGCTGCCAATACCCAGGGAGCAACATAAAAGCGTCTCTAAGGAGCTTATTTCAAAACTTAAGAGCAGCAACGAATAGCAGAAAACACTGTTTGGAAGGATTTAATCAATTAATTTCTGAGAAAGATGTAACAGGATCACTCCAGAGTGTTACAGAAACAGGTTCCCAACACCATCCTCCAACTAACAGCCCGTTTTGTCCCAGTCCCAGTGTATTTATCACCTCATTTTGGAAAACAGATCAAAACCTTCTGAGCAGGCAAAGTCAGCTAAACTCAGCTAAATTCTGGCCAGCACAAGAAAAATTGCATTAACAGCTCCTACTTTATGCCAATATTAACGATGCTCAGGGCTTCCTGAGTTTTAACGGGAAGAGAAATCTCTTTTAAAGCCCATGTTGGCATCAGGGACAGATGGGGGTTAACACCTGCTCACCACCAAACGAACAGGAAAGAAAAAGGAGCAGGCAGAGATTTCAACCAGACCTCTGGGAATTCACCCCAGAGTTAAATCCCCAGGGCCCTGCCTCCACTTGTGCTTTTACCTCCGGAGCATCCCCCAGCTTTTGTTACCTTGAATAAAAGCACATTCAGCTCTGCAGAGGCTCTTCTGTGGCACATGGGTTGGAGCAGGATTTCACCTTCTCTTATTTTATTCTATTTTTAAATTTTTTTTAATTTTATTTTTTTTTATTTTATTTTCATTTCGCACCTCCCTCGCCTTCCCTGATTACACGGAAGAAATGCCCCACTCCTCCCTCCCTTTATTCACTCTGGAAAGAATCAGGGCATTTCCTTTCCCTGCTACTTTTCCATGTGGTTTATGGCCACTTCTCCAGCAAAACACCCCACCAGAGAACCAGAACTCCCACTCCACCACCCCTGAACCCCAACACTACCACAGGACCCCAGGCACTGTTTCCTCTCCCAAACCTCCCCAGCACGACACCTCCCTAAGAGCCTCCAGTTTAACCTTTTCCCAACTCCACCATCAACTTCCACCAGGGAATTGCTGTCTCCAGCAGTTTTCCCCCCTCTCCTCCCGCGCCATCTCTGGCTCACGCTCCATGGGTGCAGCACCTGGCGCGCTGGACCGCGGCAAGAACAGCCCCACCACGCCGAACCCAAGCTCCCCCCCTGCTCGATGGGACCCCAAAAGCGGGGTGTGAGGCTCGGCGCTCCGCGCATCGCTCTCCCAAGAGCCCGAAGCCCCGAGCGGGGGGCTTTAGGAGAGGGATGCGGGAGGGAAGTGCCGGAGGGTCGGGCTCATCCCGCCGCAGAACGAAGCAGCACTGCGGCTCCCGCGCCCCAAGTTGCGCTGCCGCGGAGCGCGGGATGCGCCCGGGGTTCCGATAAGCGGCGCGATAAGCCGCAAGCAGGAGCCGGGTGGGCGCCCGGCGGCCCGCAGCTCCTTTTCCGCCAAACTCGCCAATAGCAACGGGAAAAGCGGAGCGCGGCGAGAGGGCGAGGGATGCTTGAAGCGGGGAGGAAGGCACGGAAAGCGGCGGGAGGCGGCACTCACCGAGCAGCAGCAGCAGCGGCAGCAGCGGCAGCAGCCCCGCAGCCCGCATGGTGCCTCGGCGCGGCCGTCCCGGCGCGGCTCCCGGCGCTCTGTCCCGGCGGGGCGGGCGGGCGATGCCCTCCCTCCCTCCCCCGGCCCCGGCCTCGGCCCCGGCCCCGGCCCCGGCCACGGGCCCCCCCTTCCCCCGCCGCCGGGGGAGGCGCAGAACGGCCCCGGCCCGCCCCCGCCTCCGCCCCCGGCTCGGGGGGGAGAGAGCGCCGCGGGATGGGGATGGGATGGGGATGGAGCGGGGAGCGAGGAGAGGGGGATGCACCTGCGGAGGGGAGGCGGGGGGTGGTTGGGGTGGGGGTCTGGGGGGGATTTGGGGGTTTGATTGGAGGTGGGAGGTTGGAGAGGGTTTAAGGGGTTCGTTAGGGTGGAGGTGTGGGAGGGGGGATCTGGGGGTCTTAACTGCATGGAGGGGCTTGGGGGTTTCGTTGGAGTTGGAAGGTTGGAGAGGGTTTAGGGGGTTTGTTGGGATTGGGGTCTGGGGGATTTGGGGTTTTCAGCTGCATGGAGGGATTTGGGGGTTTCGTTGGAGTTGGGAGGTTGGAGAGGGTTTAGGGGGTTCGTTGAGATGGAAATTTGGAGTTCTTAACTGCATGGAGGGATTTGGGGGTTTTGTTGGAGCTGGGAGGTTGGAGAGGGTTTGGGGGGCTTGTTGAGATGGAGATTTGGAGTTCTTAACTGCATGGAGGGATTTGGGGGTTTCGTTGGAGTTGGGAGGTTGGAGACGATTTAGGGGTTTTGTCGGGATTTGGGGGTTTTGTTGGAGTTAGGAGGTGGGAGAGGGTTTAGGGGGTTTCGTTGGGATTAAGTTTTGGGGTTCTCAAATGCATAGAGGAATTTGGGAGTTTCACTGGAACTGGGAGGTTGGAAAGAGATGCTTTATTGGGATTTGGGGTTCTCAACTGCACAGGGGATTCAGGGGTTTTGTTAGAGTTGGGGGCTTGGGGAGGACTTCGGGGTTTCATTGAGGTGAAGATGTGTGGAAATTTGGGGAGCAGATTTGGGATTCTTAACTACATGGGGGTTTACATTCAATTTAGGAGTGGATTTGGGATTTCCAATGGGATGGGGACTTGAGGAGTGGTGGGATTCCTGCCTGCATGGAGGGAGTCTGGAATATTAATCAGGGTGAAGACTTTGGAAAGATTTGGGGTTTTTTCAGTGTGGGCATTTGAGGGGGGATTTGTTGTCATTCTCATCTGTGGGGGGGTGGTTGGGGTTTTGGTTGGATTTGGGATGTTGGGGAGGATTTGGGGCTTTTATTGGAATGAGAGGCGTGAGGATGATTTGGTACCTCAACATACATAGGAGTGATTTGGGGGGTTTCACTGGAGTATTTGGGGGTTTTTGTCATGGTGAAGACTTGTGAGGGATTGGGAGTTTTAATCTGCATCGGGTTTTGTAAATTGATTTTGGATTCCCACCCACATAACCAAGGATTTGGGATTTTTGTCTGGATGTGGACTTGGGAATCTCGTTGGGATTCCCACCTGCAAGGCAAAAATGTGTGGGTTTTATCAGGATGGGCATTTGGAGGTGGATTTGGGATTTTCATCTGGATGGGGGTTTGGGGTTTGATTTCAGATTCACATCCAGGTGTGGGTTACTTGGGGATTTTAATCTAGATTGGGTTAGTTCTGGGATTCTCAGCAGGGCTGGGAGTTTATTTGGAGTTTTCATCAGAAGGTGGGATTAATTTGGGATCACCTTCTGCATATACACCACATATACACACACACACTGGCCCCTCCTCTTCCCCCCAGAGAATGTACATTTTCCCAGGATGTTTTCTGGGAAAGATTTGCTCCTGTTTGAGAATGTCTCACAGGCAGCCACGTGTCCAAAGTACGAAGGTCAAAACTATGATCAAATCTCAGCATTGTTTTGTGTTGAGGCACCAAAAGTTGTTTTGTAGTGTTCAGGCAAGGAGAGCTCGCTGCAGCTGGGAGGAGAAAATAAGCTCAGAAAATAAGCTCAGACCTTTGCACTGGATCCTCCTCCTGGCTCTGCTGGATCCAGGAACCTTCCCAGCCTGGACCCAGAGGTGGTGAAGGTAACCTTCACTCCAAAAAGGGTTTTTCAAATATGGTTTTCTTGATGCCTTCAGTTAAAGGTGGACTTTGTTCTTGTTGCAAGGTCACCTTCAGAAGATGAGGAGATGCTTGGGTTTGCTGGCTCAGCTCTCCCTGCTTCACATGTTGTCCTCAGAAAAGGCTTCTTGTCCTGATTTACTTCTGGGCCACTGCAGAGAGACTTTCCAGGTGCCTCAGCCCAGACTCAGCTCCTCTTGCTACCACTCTGCACTACACAGCACCCAAAAGCTGTGAAACTTGAGTTGCAATAAATGAATGAATGTGTTGGTGCATGTTGTTAATCCTGCGAGTATCAGAGAGGCACTTCCTTCTCTCCCTGAGGAGTATTTTTAACCAGATCCCATTCATACACACAATCTCTCCGAATTTTTGTTGTTAACTGCCAAGCCAAGACACCCCGGGGAAAAACCTGAGCTGCTTCAGTACAGGTTAGGATGGACAGGAGGGAGGTGATGCTGAGCTCCTCAAATTCTCTCTTTATGGCACCAGTGCCCCTAAAACACTGAAAAATATCCCGTGGCTCATTGCTCAGGGGTAGCAGTGCCTGGGAGATGGGGGATTCCCCAAGGTGTGCTGGGTGTCCTCTCGAAGTGAGGGCTGTGGGAATAACAGATAAGAACAGAGCTCCCTTGGCAGTAACCTAGGGAAAACAGAACGGCCTGAAATCCACTTAGAAATCAGGCTGGATTTGGTTTTGTTGTTTGTAATGAGAGTTAGGAGAAGAATTCTGCCTGGTTGGTCCCATCAGCAGATCTGGGCTGTGCTGGTCCTTTGGCCTTGGGCAAGGAGGAGGAGGGAGCCTCACCCCGGAGCATCTAAATCCTTCTAGATTGCTGATTTGGGACGTAGGTTTTCTCTTAATTATCACAAAAGGCACCCTGGCACTTACACAGGCAGTTTTGTGAGTTCTCAAGAGACTTGCTGGACGCAAGGCTCTTTTGTCTCCTCAAGCCCTGGCTGCTGGCAATCGCCACTGCGGCCGAAACAACGGCATGGCCTCTGCTCCTTGGAAAAATGAAATGGATTCTTCCAGAAACACGGAGTTAAGCCTCCTTTTCCAGGAGGGCAGCAGGAAGGTCTCCCATTATTCCTGCTGCTTTGCAGGGTACAGGCCCCTTCCCACCTGTGCCAGCTCTGAATCTGCCTCTGCTGCAAAGGGGATAATTACTGAGGGTGTCAGATCAAGGCTATGAATCATGAGCAGCTGAGGGAAAAATAAAGGGATATTTAGCAAGACTGCTTCAAAAGCTGGGTGTCTGATAAAGTGCATCCCAACCATCAGCTGGGGGAAAGGCCAGGAAAAGAAGCCTAATTTGGGAAACTGGGCACTTTCTAGGGGTGTCAAAAAGGCAGCAGTGTTTCCCAGAAAGATGGAAACAGTCTTTGACACCCCAAGACATGCAGCATTGCTAACTGGGAGCTTTACCATGAGTATCCCAGCTCTGGAGGTTTTCCTAAATACCAAAATCACTGGGCCAGGAAATTATGTGGAGACTTTTGCTTTCAACTCCAAACATGAATGCCTTAGAGGTGTAGGGAAACCCTTTGGAGAATGGCCTGCACATCTCTCTGAGAAGTGGGAGTCAAAAATAAGAATTTACCTAAAAATTTATTATTGACATTATGATTATTTAAAATCTCATGGGCTTAAGTCAGTCAAGTGTGTTTTTCAATCCTGACATTAATATGGTTGCACACAGGTTCACATGTACCTGGGTCTGTGTGTTCCAGCCAAATATTTATGTAAGGCTGTGAAAGAGCAGCACAGGGAGTCATTGGTTTCAAGGTATGCAAGTCAGCTGGGCTGAAACCCTCTCAGGAGGAGGAAGACTCCACATGACACAAGATTTCCTTGTTGGAGAAATCCCAAGATGTTTTTGTGATTCCCCAAAGGCTACAGACCCCCCATTTCTCTGCAATTTAATGCAAACTGGACAAAGGAGAAGAAAACAAAAAGTAGGAGTTGCTCTTGTGCTTCACAGTGCTGAGATAAATTCCCCAAGACAGTTTTATCTTCTCTGCACCTTGTAATTCCTTCTTGGCTGCATTCAGATTCGTCACAACATTTGACTGACATCTCCAGGCAGCCTTGCAATATTTACCTCTTCTCACAGAAAATGACCGAGGGAAGCCTGTGCAGCTCAAAAATCCTCGGGCTGAGATCCAGCTTAGGATCATTTAACTTGCCAGTAATCCGATTTTATTGAATGTCGTCACCTATCTCCTCGTGCAACTGGGCACCAAGTAACAATGTTTGGAATTCAGATCTGGGGCTACGATGGGGAAGATGAAGGGCTGATACCTCTGACGTGAGCAACAGTGTGAGCAACAGCCTGTGGGCTCCTGGGTTGAGGATCATTAGAGGCTATTCCAGGAAGGAAAGCAAAAAAACCCAAACCCAAACTACCCTCCTTTCATCACGAGACACAAATACCTGAGGTCTGGTGTTTGTATTTGTGTTTCAGAAGCTGGGGAGTCAGAAATGTCACATGGGAATTGGCTCCTTAGCCTGGACCTGACCCAGAAGAGGGAAATAAAATGCAGCTTTTAGCCTCAGGAGCAGGAATTGTCTTGAGAAAGCCAAGAACAGCCTGGGATACTGCTCACAATGCCAGCTGTCTGTTCCTGAACTTCTGTGAATGGAGAGGCAAAAATCCCATTGGTATCAGACAAAGACTTACAAAATCCAGGTTCAGCCCTCAGTTCTGAAATAATCTCCTGTCTCAGCTGTGATCCTATTTTGAAAAACTTCTGTTCTTCCACTTTTCTCTGCACTTGACCACTCAGACAGGTGTAATTTCTGATTCTCTTGAGTTTAACTTTTTAAGAGAAAAAGCAAGGAACCTCATTTTCAGCAAGCTGCCAACCTTCCTGCAGTGCCTACGCAGCACCTCTCTAGGGAGCCTGTTGCAGTGTTTGACCACCCTCTGGGTAAAGAAATGCTTCCTGATGTCCAGTCTGAACCTCTCCTGAGACAGTTTTGAACCATTCCCACATGTTCTGTCACTGGATATCAGGGAGTAGAGCTCAGCACCTCCCTCCCCACTTCCCCTCCTCAGGAAGGGGTAGAGACCAATAGAGAGAACCCTTTTTCCAAGGCCACAGCGAGTGGATCACTGCTGCTCCACAATCCCTTGTGTTCATCCTCCCCACAAACTCCTGCAGAGGTCTGTGGGATGTGAAGGACCAGTAGGAAACCTCTAAAAGAAATTTGGGATGGATTGCTCCATTTTACTGGACAAGAGACCAGCAATACTTCCTTCAAGATAGGGAAACTCCTTGAAATCCCAATCTGGATTCAGTGAGAATTACCCACGATGATCCATCCTTGGGTACAACACACCTCTCCAACCTAAATATCTTCTGCCACTTGGGCCCACACTGCTCTCCCAACACCAACTCCACATCTCTTTGGAGTGGCTTTGCCACCACCTCTTCCCTCTGACAAGGACCTGCTCCCAAAAAAGCCTGGAACTTACCAGGGCAACCTGCAAAGGTCCGGCAGCTCTGGAGTTGTTTGGGGCTGCAGCAGCCCCGAGGAATTCACTATTTATTTTAGAGATAAAAGCTGCAACTTCCACACATTCTTCTTCAATTTCACTCTCCATTAAGTGCATTGCCCTGTCATAACAAAGCTCGTTGAATTATTAGAGATGAGGGGAATTGTTCGGAGCCTGGAGTGGGGAAGGGGATGGGAGGGAGCTTCTGGATTGTCTTTGTGGAGCCCCTCCATGGAGTATTTAGGATGTGATTGGGGCTTTCTGAGGGTGCCTGGGGGACAGTGAGGGCAGGGAGTGAGGGCCAGAGGGTTGGGTTGGGTCAGGTAGCCTTGGGCAAATCCCTGTTTGTCTCCCTGTCCCTGTCCCTGTCCTGGACTGTGTTTCAGTTGGTCTCCTCCTGCTTTCCCTTGTGCTTTTTTAGACATGGATAAAAAATAAAGAGGAAAGAAGGGGTCAAATGAAAGCCTCATGTCCCATAGAAGTGGTTGACCTCTCCAGTTCCTCCAGCACTATCAAAATTCTCATTTCCTCTTCCCCACTCCAATGTCCACTGTGGGGCTGGTGCTCCCAGTGCCCTTGTGAGCAGTTTCCCTTATGCCTGGTGCAAACTATGGGTTGCTGAGACGTGGATCACCTCAGATGGCTTCCTTCCACCCCCAAAACTCCTCCCTGGGATATCAGCATGGCAGAGTTGGTGTGAATTCCATGTCAGCCCAGCACCTCCCATCCTTATGCTGGTGTTTGTGGTGGATTAAGGTGAGGAATGGGCTTTTGGACAGGGGAATTCATTTGTACAGTGGGAACCCAGGCTAGGCCAGGTGAGTTATTTCTTGAAATCAGATGAGGTGAACCCCACTCCTAAGTCTCATTTCTAATGCTCACATTGGTTTAGTTTTTAACCTGTATTTTTCCCTTCCAGTTCCTCAGTTTCCCAACACGAGCTCCAAGTTACATCCTGCATCTCAACAAGATTAACAAGATCGTCACGGGCTGGGTCTGTGAAAGGTTTTGACATTTACAGAAAGAACATGCAGTGGAAATAATAAATGTTGTTATTTTCGCCAACAAAAGCTTTGTACAGATGAACAAATTTGCTCTTCTACTTCCTTAATAGTGAGGGGTTTTTAAACACTTTATGTGGAGCTCTCCTATTTAGAGACAAGGCTGAAAACAAACTAGGAGCTAATTGAAACCCTGCCTCCCTTTTATTTCCCTGCTCCCATGTCTCAGTGAAGACTAATTTAAGGGGCATTCACCCAGTTAGTGGAAATGCGTCACTCTCATCAGCAGTAATGGGAATTACAGAGGATGCTGGTTGCAAGGTTGACAAAGATGGAGATAAATTTCCCTGCTGGACAAGTGCAGAGACAGGAGAATTCCTGCTTGCACCAAAACATGTGGCCAAAGGTCTCTCTCTCCAGTTGCAAAAGAATCCTCCACAATAAATAGCCAGGGGGAAAGGGGAAATATGAGCAGGGGAAGTCTCCATCCAGCCAGTTCCTCACCATTCCTGCAGTTCTGTGCAGGTGCCCACACCAGCAGCACCCCCAGCATGACAATTTTTGTGTGGTGTTTGAAAAGAAAAGGCATCTCAGGGCTTTCCAAGCAGCTGGGAAAGGAAAGACGTTGAAGGTGTGAGAGCCATCTCCCCTCTGACAGTGCTGGGATTGCCAGCGAAGTGCTGACCTTGGGGAAGGCTTATGAGGTGTTTCCCTGCTGCACTTGGTGATGCTGTGATGGCTTTAACTTCTTCTCTGGCACTCAGATCTAAGATAAGTTAGGCAGGAGTTATTAACCTGAATCACCCCAAATTGTGGAGTCACTGTTGATTCAGCTTAAGCCAAACCTACTGCCCAGACACTGGGAAATTGTTGCCAGGAGACCTTGTGCAAACACTTCACCCCCTTGAGATCGAGCCAGCCTGGAGGCAGAATGCCTGCAGCCTCAACGAGTAAAAAGAAATTCTCCTTTTAGCCTGGGGTATTGGCAATGAAATGGGATTTATTTCTACCTGAGGAATATCACTGCTCATTCTTGTGGTTCAGACTGATCTAAGAAAGCTCAAATGGATTCAAAGCTGCCTTTTGCTCAGTGTTGTGCAAACAGGCATGGAGAGCATCCCTGTCCCAGCACAGCATAAAGCCACATCCTCTTGGCTGGGTTAAGGATGTTAATGAGGTACCTGGGGAGCTGACATTTCGTGAAGGACAATTAGCAGCATTCACAACCCTCCACCTTGGTATTTTACATCAGATACAGCCCTGCTCATGCCTCAGCCTGCTGCTACCTGCAGGAGGAGGGATTCAGCTCACAGATGCAGGGGGTGATGGCAGGGGAGTTGCTTTGTCCTAAAAATGTCAGTTTTGGCTCTGAGGTTGAGCATCCTGAAGGAGGGTGCTCTGCAAGGGCACCCCTACACTTGCACCAGTCAGATGCACACCCCACTCCCCTCTGCTCTGCAGTTTGATGGGCTGCAGCTCTATCAAGATAATAAAAAGAGGAGAGTTAAAAGCCAGAGTGGAGAGAAAAAGAAGAAAATTAATAACATTAATAAATCCCCAGCAATCTGCGGTTTGTGTGGCCTGGTCTCCTCTCTCCAGGAGTCCTTGCAGTTACACGAGGGCTGCAATATGGATCTGGGAACCTGGAAGGGTGCACATCACATCCAACTTTGCCCTGTATTGAAATGTGACCACTTCTGGGGCACAAGTTAAGGGTGGAATGTGATTCAAATTGTCAGGTTTTTGGACACCCACCCACAGTGGCAGGTGTGTCCCAGTAACTAGAGGAGACAGATGCGGTAGCTGGAAGCCAGGGGGGGTTCTCTGGGACTTCTCAAATGGACACTGCATTTACTGAAGGGCCCAGAGAAACACCCTGTGCTCCTGGAGGTGAAAGATGTGGCTGCTTTGTTGGTGATTCTGCATTTGAGCGAATACATTCTGTATTTATACCAAGCAAGCTGTGCAATGGTGCACACAGAAGGGCAAGAGATCTGAAGACACTGCAGAGAGACACGGAGAGTTTTTTAGGATTCAGCTCTGTGCCAAGTACACAGCAGGACGCAGCAAAGCAGAGAAATTCCTCAGGAGTCAATTAAAATAACAGTTAACCAAGGGGGCAGCTTGAATCTCTCCTTCCAGAGAAGGCAATAAACATCCCAAAAAAGGGTGGCTGGTGGGACGGTTGAGTGTCCAGGAGAACACTCCAGATGTGGTCTGTGTTTCACTCTGCTGAGATAAACAATAAAAGGAAATTCTGGGTAGAACAGGGGGCTGGGCTGGACCTGCTCCTATAAGAAACGTGGTGGGAAGGCTCTGGTTGTGGGGACAGCTTTGCTGACATTTCTGGGATCGAAGGAAATTGTCATTATGTTGCTGCATCCTGTGTGTGAGAGAGCCACGGCCCACTGAGGAGAACATCTGCAAAAGATGCAAAAGGACACACAAGGCTCTGACCTCTCTCTCCAGGTTGAACCCGATTGGTTTTCCTGCTAGCAAATGGCAAATCCACTCACAGAAAACCTGCAATTCTTCCCCAGCAGGCTTGCAAACATCTAGCCCTCAGCACACCACCAGCAGTGACCATGTTGGAGAGGTCCCATGGCTCTGATGATGGATCAGGTTTGTGGGTTTGGCAAACCAGGCATCAGGGGATAAAGAGGGTGTGCTTTCCATGCTTTGTCTGATTGACCTACTCCAGGATCAGAGCTGGATCCCACACCTGCCAAGAGCAGGGTGGAACTGGAATCTACTCTATTGATCTCTATCAATACTCTTGGTCTCTATCTAGTATATCTTGGTCTGAAACAAAGGGAAGGCTTAGCCTCAATCGACCCCTGACTAGCAAGTGCTCCATGTCCCACTGTGAAGTTCCTGAGGCTCCTGGGTCAGCAGCAGCTGGACTTTTTCAAGTGTGTCTCTCCATTTAGGGTCTCTTCAGCCACTGGAGAGGATGGAGATGTTTCCCTCCATTGCCCTGGGTGGGATGAACAGAGAGAGATTAACATGGATGTTCGCTTTTTCCTCTGGGAAATGTGAGATGAGGCACAGTTTTCCCTACACACCCCAGAAGGCAGTGCCATACTGACTTCCTTCATACTTGGAAATATTTAGGATCCTGAGTCAACTAGGAAAATGTGAAGTCTGTAATGTTTCTGTATTTCTAAGCCTCTGGACAGTGGACTCAAGACCAGTGAAGGCAGGGTTGCCCATCCATGTGTAGCAGCCACGATGTCCAGGAGGGAGAGTGGAAGGAGCAGGGTGGGCTCACAAGGGTGATAAGGGAGCTGCAGCACTGGGAAGAGTTAGGTAACCTTGGAAGAACTCCCAGCCCTTTTGTCTCCAAGGTCTTGAGAACAAAATTAATTCCTCCTTAGACTTAAGGAGCATGGTTAGTTAATGTCTAAGGCTTCATCCTGGATCAATGCAAATTTCCTGCTTTATAACGTGGAGAAACCCCTCTGAAGCAAGGTCTGTGAGCACAGCTGCTGTCCCGTGAGAATCTTCCCTGCAGGAAGAGCCTCACCTCCTTCAAAGCAACTGAATTCACAGGGTAGATGACAAACCCAGATGCTGACTCCTATTGTTGCTTTTCAAGACGCTGGATTAAAGAACAGGTTGATGTTGTAACATTGTAGTTCACACACAGAATCACGAAAAGCCCTCATTTTCTCCAAGAAGAGTCTGTTTGTCCTCTTCAAACTGTTTTGTTTTCTCTTTCACATGTCTGCATGGGTGGTATTACAGAACAGCATTTAGTCCTGCACATAGGAGGACAAACATAGAAAACAGGAAATATTATGGCCATATTCTACAGATAACAAACCAAAATATGGTAGGCCTGACCTCACCCTCAAAACTGAGTGAGTGGGTTCCCAACTTAGTTGTCCTTTTTGAGGCCTGAGCCCCAGAGGAGTGAGAACCAGAGAGCCACACCGCAGTGACCACCCCAAGCTGGGATCTCCCTTTTCCTATTTTGATGGGACATCACTGAGTTTGCCTCATCTGCTTCCCCAGCTCCTACAGCACCAGGCAGGGTTGGACTGCTCATTCTTCATTAAAAAGCACAGGGAATAATCACAGGAAATAGTGAGAAAGAAAATGGAATCCTGAAACCTCCCTTGGTGTATTAGTCATGGAGAGTTTCCTCTCCAGTGTGCTGTGGGTTTGATATGAGACATTTATTTGTCAATGAATGAGGGAGATTCTTCTGAGAATGGCAAACAGAGGAATCCAAAGCAGAAAGAGGAGTAGGGAAGGAGAGGAGCAGGAGGTGGGGAGGAGCTCCCAGTTTCCCTGAGGTCACTCCTGGCAGGACACAGAGGCACAAGACAGCATGTATTCAGGAATAAATGAAGTTCTTCCTCCTTGACTGTTGTCATCTCTTATTTACTGGCCAAAAGCCGCTCTCCTGGCATTGCACATGTCCCACCCCACCCCTCTGTGCTAAAGAACAGCTCTCTCTATATTTAGCATTCCCCATCTCCCATTGTGTAGCTGCAAACACATCCCACCGGTGCTCCATGGGCACGCCAAGGTGGGGCTTGGCAATTCCTGATGGATGCTCTCTATTTTTAGCTATCTGATGACATGTGGATGTTTCAGCTCCTTGTAATTCTTTCCATGCAACAGACCTGGACACAGTTTATAGCTCCCCATGATGTAAAATCCTGCACATTTTCTCCTCCTGGTGCCAGCAGGATGGAGGAGGGGAGAAGGATTGGAGATGTGTCCTGCAGGTAGACTGGGTGGGATAAGGTGAGATGATTCCCCCAGGGAAAATCAATCCAGGCAGAGCTCTGGGGACTCAGTGAGAAGAGAAGGCTCTGGGGAGACCTGGCTGTGACCTTTCAATACTGGAAGAAAGATGCAGACAAACCTTTTAGCCTGTTGTGATGAGACAAGGGGTGATGGTTTTAAACAAGAAGGCTCAATTCATACTAGATATAAAGAAGAAATTTTTTACAATAAGGGTGAAAAAATACTGGCACAGGTTTCCCAGAGAGGTGGTAGATGCCCCATCCCTGGAAACATTCAAGGTCAGGCTTGGAGCAACCTTATCTAGTGGAAGGTCCCTTCCAACCCAGACTATTCTCTGATTCTATGACTTCATGCTTGAGCCTCATACTATAAGGCACATTCATCTTCTCACAGGACGATGTGGACTACAGGAAAGCCTCTTGTGGGAATTCTTCCTGGCAGCCACCAAAAAGCACCAGTCTGAGCCTCAGAAGTGAGGCCATCCTGCCACTGTGGACGTTCTGGCCTCTTTTGCTGGATCCTGTCAAAAACATGGATGAGTTGGCACATGGGCAGAATCCAATCTGATGGGATTGATCCAATTCCTGGAGAGACTATCCTACTGTCCTTATTCAGAAGCTGCAGCAGATTAATTAAATGTTTAAAGCTGGGGAACAAAGGACAGGAATGCATGGCTGATTTTCCCAGAAGAGTCATGATGCTGGTCTTGTTCTGCCCAGACTGTTCAGGGGTGATCTCGCAAAGGGGTTGAATAGTGAAGCCAGCAGAGATTTATGCAACTGAAAACTCACCAGGAAAACCTGCTGAAGGATATTCTTCCTTGTCTGCAGGAAGTGAGCAGGAAAAGGGACAGCCTACATTTGATGTTGAAAAGTGGAAAAGATTGCACATGGAAAACAAAGCAGCCTGAGAATACACAGACCCCAAATTAGCCATTCCCAGGGTGTCATCCTTGGGTCCCTGGAAAGTGTTGAGTGAAATGTCAACACTGCACTCAGCCAGAGTCAAAAAGGTCAAATAGGAGTCTAGAGTTTGGACAAGAAGAATATTTTTTAAAAAAAAACCCACCGTGGCATGGAATGAATCCCCATGGCACTGACCCCTTGTGTGGTGGGTACAATGCTGATGCCCCACCTCAGGAGGATACAATAGTGCTGGGAAAGGTAAAAGCACCAGGAACAATTCTAGGCTCTGAATTGGCTCCTGTGTAAGAATAGACTGGGTCCCCATTGTGTGCAGCAGAGAAAGCTGAGCAGGAGAGCAGCCCCTGGGTCACAGCACCTGGAGGGTGAGGGGGAGGAAGCAGGAGCATCAGCTCCTTCCCCTAACTCCAGCAGCTGGGCAGCATCCCTCAGCCAAGCAAGAGCCAGGAAGAGCTCAGGTGTGGCTCTTGCTGCCTCAGCATGCTGTGAAGACCAGAGACGTGAATAAAGCTGAAAAAAATTAATGGAGGACAAATCTACTGGTGGCTGATGAACATGATGCTCTGGACCACCACCCTCGTGCTGGAGTTCCTGGGGAGATCACCTATTGCTGCAGTTCTCATTCTGCTCTCTAGGAATATTCCTCCATTCCCCCTCTCCCCCTTTATCCACCCCCGGTTATTTTGGGGATGTGGTGGTAGCTCAGACCAGGCTTTGCTGAGCTCCAGGGTGGTGGCTGTTATTCCCTGAGGCGTGTGACCAGCTGGGATCTGACAGTGAAAAGAAGCACTGTAGAATCGTGTCAAAAGAGGAGCCAGGGGAGCCCCACCAAACAGCAATTATGAAGTGAAACCAGCCGAAGAAATGAAGGGATGTACGCAGAAGATCTGCTTTCCTACGGGGATCGAAAGGAGTCAGTGTTAACAAGTGAGATGGCAGGGATTCCCTTCAGAGTCATTTCTCCCTCAAAACCCCACCGAATTTGTAGGGTTTTTTTTCTTGGAAGCCATCTAAGGAAGGGGATAAAGAGGCTCTCAGTTCTGGGAGCGCAATCCCTTCTCTGCTGGAGGGGGCAGGAGGCTTAATTCAGCCCGGCATCCCTCCCTTTCAGTTCAGCCCCCAGACACAAAGGCAGAGAAATGCCAGGAATTTCCCAGCGCCCTCCCCAGACCTGCTCCCATCTCCCTCCCCCCCCTCGCCACCTCCTCCGGCTGGGAGGGAGGAATACTAATAACAAAATAGGGATCTTTAATAGGCCCCTTGCCTGGTCACTTTGGGACTGAATGCCGAAAGGGATGGACGTGACCAACCATATGGAATGAAGCTTCTTCAAGTCCCATTTCTTGGTTTTGCTGCTTTGTTTTGTTTTCCCTTCCCCAATTTCTCCCCCCTTTCTACTCAGCGCTGAAGAAATTCCTCTCGGCCCCTCGCCTCTGTTTCTTTCCCTTGGAGTCAGGCTGCAGCTCTAATCACTGCTGGGTGATTAGCATGTGAAGGGAGAGAGGAAAACAAAATCTTTATTGCTGGCTGGTGGAGCAGGAGCAGCTGTCTGGATGGATGCTGGCTCCTGTGTGATCCTCCCCACCGCCTCTGATCCCTTCCATTGTGGATGTTTTCCCATAAGAACAGGCAGCACACCAAGGAAGGGCAGAAAATGAGATGAGGACAAAAATCAGAGCAGGTGGACTGTGTTTCTTGGGGAAAAACAGAATGTAATTTTTGTTTTCAGCTTTGAACTTGGAGAGAGTAGGGGGGGACAGGGACTTCAGTGCTGTGCCGAGGGGAAGACAGCAGCAATGAAAGGATAATTTGTAGTGCCGACCTCAATGGGAGCGGGAGGGGCAACACAGAGCCCTTTGATGAGTCGAGGCCAGGGATGGAGGAGGTGGATTGAGCTGGAGGCTGGGACGGGAGAAAAGGCACCTGCCATGGGTTAGGCGGTGGTGGGGACAGTGGGATGGGGATCCAGCCTGTGCGAGACATCACTGTCCCTTGTGAGGGGAATCCTGGCCAGCAGAAGATGAAGGGCTGGCAGGTGGACTGAATGTTTCTCCCTCATCCTCCCCAGTCCCTCGATGAGCGATGGATCTGCAGAGCTCTCTGAGGAGTCTGCAGCAGCCTGGCGCAGTAATTACAGCCTGAGGTTGGACAGTCACTCCGAAGGGATGTGCTACCGGGATGGAAAACACTATCTGTTTGTTGTTTGTCAGGAGGCTGTGATGGGAACGCCGCTGCCTCTGGGGCGGGTATTCCCTGCAAGCTCCAGAGCTGGCTGTGCTCAGCCCCTCCTCCCCTCGTTCCAGGTGTTTCCTCTTCTGAGCTCGATAATGAAATCTGTGAGCCTGAGCCAGTTTATATTTAGTTTCCACCATTGCTGGCAGGGGTCTGCTGGCGCCTAACAAACAGCAGCAAAACACCACTGGTGAGTTCCCGGTCCCTGAGGCTTAGGAGCTGCATCTGTGGAGGGAGGAGGTGGGGTCTGAGGGATGGGGACGGGGCAGCACACAGCTGATCATGCCTTTAGCCACTGCTTTGGACCAGCCCCCACAAAGCGATGAGATCCAGACCAGTTTTGTTTTGGGAACTGTCTCTGGCTATGCACACTAATCCTGTATAATGTCTGGTATTCCTGACCTGTCTCTGCTCCGTTTGTGAAGAAGCTCTTGCTAAGTGCAGGTATCCCCCACCTTCCATGCTGCTTGTTCCTCAAGCTGAGCTTCACTTTGGTCTCCTGTCCATACCATGCACAGTAGGTGGGATTCAGCTGCCTGGTCATGGGTTTATTGGATCATCTGAGTTGTCTCTGTGAGGTATCTGATACATCTGCAGTATTTCTGTATCCCACAGAGAGGACTCTCAGGTACAGGGTGGGATTCTTGGGGTGTCCTGTGCAGGGCCAGGAGTTGGACTTGGATGATCCTAAGGGATCCCTTCCATCTCAGGATATTCTGTGACTTCCTAGAGCACCTCAGTTGGTGCCACAGCCCAGCTGAGTTGAGCCCTCAGTCTCTGTTGACTTCCATGGGGGTTTAAATACCCACCTCAAAAGGATGGAATCACAGAATGAATCACAGAGTCGTTTGGATTAGAAGGGAGCCTAAACTCACCCAATTCCAACCCCCTGCCACGGACAGGGACACCTCCTACTACCCCAGGTTGCTCCAAGCCCTGTCCAACCTGGCCTTGGGCACTTCCAGGGATCCAGGGGCAGCCACAGCTTCTCTGGGCAACCTGTGCCTGGGCCTCACCACCCTTACAGGGAAGAATTTCTTCTTAATGTCCATTCTAAACCTGCCCTCTGCCTGTTTAAAGACATCACCCCAAACATATTTTGTGTCATGGGCAGAATTTTAGCGCATATTTTGATTCCAGTCAAAGGAAGTACTTATCTACTGGCATCCTGTGGGATATCTTGAACTCACCAGGCAGGCAGGCAGAGAGGAGACTTCAGAGAACAAGATGTTTCATCTGCTTGTGGTTGGGTAACTCACTGTCATTGAGGACTCTCTCTCTAGGCTTAAATTAGAAACATCACTGAAATTAATGGACACCAGACAAGGAAATCTTAATATTCCCAGAGTATTTATCGCACTGAAAGTCATCTTGAGTGATGGAGAAGAACTACGGCAAATAAGGATATTTTTTAAACCCTCCTGGCTGAGGGAAGTTAATGCCTCACAGTTACGGTTTTGTCATGGTAGATCCTGAACCAGGATCTGTTGGGTCAGGAAGTTGGACACTACTGATTAGGTCAGAGCTGCAACGTGCTTCAAAACTCATTCAGCGTGTGGGTGTAATACCTGTTATTGATGTGATGTTTATTTATCCACAGAAAGAAAATTCCAGTCACGGGGGCAAAAATTCCATGTTTTGCCATATGTATGTACATAACTGTGCACTTGCACTGGACATTTATTTTAATAGAATTTTAATATTTTAATAGAATCACAAATCACAGAATGGCTTGAGTTGGAAGGGACTTTGTGATCATCCAGTTCCACTCCCTGTCATGGGCAGAGACACCTTGCACTAGGTCAGGTTGCTCGAAGCCCCATCCACCCTGGCCTTGGACACTTTCAGGGGTAGGGCATCCAAAATTTCTCTGGGCAGCCTGCTCTAGTGTCTTACCACCCTCACAGTAAAGATTTTTTTCTTAATTTATAATCTAAACCCTTTCAGTTTGAAGCCATTCCTTCTTGTCCTGACACTCCATGCTTTTGTAAATGTCCCTTTCCATCTTTTTTTCTAGGTTGTTTTGAACTACTTAAGGGTCATGTTCCTGTCCATCTGAGCACCTAAATGACACCATGCTTGGTTTTCATGGCCAAACAGAACATCACATTTTGGGTTCTGAACTGCTCACAAGCAAAACTACCACCCCCAAAATTTCAAACCTGTCGAAACTCATCTAACAGGGCCAGGGAACCATAAACCAACGGGTTTGGGTAGTAAATTCCATATCCCTGGCTAGGAAGAATTGCCCAGGTTAGAGCTGAGGCAGCACGAGTTGTGCAGTGGGACTGCAGAGATCATCTGACCCACTGGAGCCACCTCCCTGATCCCCCAAAAGTCTTGCTGTGCATACAAGCTCTCACAGCAGGCAGGCTCCCGAACCTTCCATGGGGAGTGTGTCCAGGCCTAATTCTCCTAAAGAATTGGAATTGAGATATTTTATCTTGTAATAAGTTCCAACACGTCAATTATCTTGAGTTTTTGGGACCTTTGATCTTCTCCTTCACCCACAGCTAACAGCTCCTGTGCCACCATCTGTCCTGCAGCCTGGAAGTGCAGTGCAGTGCATTGTTTATCCTCAAGGAGCTTTCCGTGGGTTTGAGGCCATCATACAATGCTGGGTGAGATATATTTTTGGCAGGAGCGGTGACGTTTGACGGAACACCCTTCTTGACAATTTCTATAGATATTTGTATTTAAAATAAACTCCTGTTTAGCCAGGATTTTGATTATATACTCCCATGCTCTTGAGAGTTAAAGAACATAAGGAAATGCATTGTTAAGTGAAAGCTTTGTTTTAGTGGTGCTACTTGAAGTTTCAAACTAAGAGGTGGTGGCTGGAGTTTTCTTGCTGGATAAATTGAAAAGATGCCCTTCCTAGGAAAAGAGTATGTGAAAATTAAAGGGACACACTGATCACTGAAACCAAGTCTACCTTTCCACAATTTCTATTCAAGAAATCAAAGAAAATTTGCTTCATGAGAAGGAAACAATTTATACCCACTTATACAAACCCCTCTTTGCAAGGAGAACCACTTGAGAGACTCAGAGGCAAGGACACAAAGCCAGAATGAACTTTGCACAGCCAGCATGGCTGAAAGACGGGGTCAGAAGAGGAGTTTTGGGGGAGGCTGATGAAATAATAATCACAGCAACATGGCAAATAAAGCCAAGCGAGTTCAAAATCCAGAGGAATCAAGGCATAATGTATTCCACACATTCATTCCCATGATTCCACACCGTGCATTAATAGCTGAGGGAAACATCCAGAGGCAACCACAAAGATTTCTTTATGCCAAAAGGTGACAGTGGGAAGACTTGCAAGGAATACTGTTGGTTGACATGGAGCTGAGGAGCTGGGTAAGATCAGCTCTCCTGCTGTGGTGGGATTGGGGCAAGGCACGTGCCCACCCCAGCCCTCTTCTGTAGATTTGGAATGGTGATATTTGGTCTTTAGGTGACCAGAATCCTTCCCAGTTTGCTGAGCTGGAGCTGGATGTGACGAATGAGACAACTCTTAGTAAAAATTAAAATAATTTATTAAAAACAGAAAAATTGAAAAATTACAAAAATTAGCAAAATATAAAAATTTGGGATCCTAGTGGCTCAGGAGGTATGCCCCAGGAGCGCAGGGATTAGAGATCTTCAGGCTTAGACAGCACTGGACCTCTGCTGGAAGAACTTGCAGTGCTGGGCTGACTTTTAGCTAATCCAAAAGTCAAAGATAAAAATTATTAAAGGCTCCTTAATACGAGTAAGGCTTAAGTACCCAGCACTGGTGTCCACCACAGCTGATCTGCAGGGGTCTCAGCTCTGCTCTGAGGGATGCCTCGTTGTTTTATAGTGCCTTTGCTCCACCCACAGCCCGCCCACAGCCCGCCCATAGCACACCCCTTTGGTCCAAAGTGATTGGTGATTTCTTTTTGACAGATCATCTCTGTCTACCAATAGCTCGTCGTTGTCAGGGGGGTGGTAACAGCTGAAGTAAGGGTGGTAACATGCCTTCATTAAGATTCAGGTTGCTATGGAGCTTACTTGCAGAATAATGGCTATGGGGCTAAAAAATAGCAATTGGCTGTTAGAAACTGGGGTTTTGGAGTTAGTCCTGAGGTTAAAGTGCAAAGTAGAACCTTAAAAAAAATATTAAAATACATCTAATACCTCTTAAAACACTTATAAAAGTAGACAATGAACATAGGAGAAACAACTCTTACAGTGTACAAGCGGTTTAAAGTTTGAAAAGGGAATTTTTAACTGGGGAACTTTTAACTGGGGGATTTTAGCTGGGGCTGGTGCAAATAAACTGCTTTGAACAAGTGAAAACCATAATAATAAAACTTGATTTGTGTACCTGGGCTGATGGGTTAATTTTAACATTCAATTTAAAAATATTTAACTCAAAATTAATTAATTAAAGCACTTAATATGCAAAGACCAAGCTAATTAGGGATTTCATGTATGACACTGGAGAAGCGCAGCCCTACAGCCAGGGTATCCCTGTGCATGGCAGGGGGCTTGGAACGAGATGGTTTTTGATTTCCCTTCCAGCCCAAATCAGTCCATGGTTTTAAGTGAGGGAAACGTAGGATTTGAGGGCAAAGATTCAATCCTGGCTGACAGAGCTGCTGTGCTGGCCTGGCACAGGGGAGTTGACTCCGTGCCCACGGCTGCAGGAAGCGACGAGGGTGTGATCAGCACCTCATTCCTGTGCCAAGCATTGTTGGCCAGCACTGCAGTGACCTGGCTGCTTGCTGGGACAGACTGTGAGCCGTCAGATGGAGAAAGCTGAGCACAAGGGCCTTGGTATTTCTTCGTGACCATCCTAAGGTATGTCCCACCTTCTTGTCTCTGTGCTAATGCATGAGGCAGGGACTGCATCTGCACTGTGTGCAAGGTGGATGCTAAAAGTGACCGAGAGTCAGCTTCAGAGCAAGAATCTACATTTTGTTTGCACAAAGGTAAAGCAAATAGTCACTGGTGGTGTGTTTCCTCCAGGCAAATAGCACGATGTTTCAGTGCCCCTCCTCTGTACCAGTCTAGGGAGTGAAAGTGAGAGCAGACACCATCTTTTCATAGAAGCAGACACTGGTTTGGGTTGGAAAGGACCCCAAAAATCATCTTGTAGACCTTAAAGATCATCTAATGATCTTTTCCCAAAAATCTGATTGTATCTTCCCCCTGTAGTGCTGCAGACGAAGTTTTTCCTCCACAAGGGGTAAATATTTTAAAGTATTCATTGAGATTATTCTGTTTTCAAAAAGCATTGAGGGGGACTTGAGAGAGAATGATTTATTATCATTCAGGGATTGGGGACATGGGTTGGTGACACCATCATGACACTCCTGCTCTCCAGACAGATTTGCAATGTAAAATTTAAACAGATCCCTAACTTTGATCCCAGAGCTCTGGCTCAGCTGCTTAAAAGTATGTGTGGAGGTAACAAGGCCAGGCACAGACTTATTTTGGTGAACTTGGTGAACATATCGGGGAGATATGAAGTTTCTTTCTGAAGCTTTGCCTGAAAATTTCTTCACCTTTGCAGCTGAGCTGGGATATGAGAGTCGGTCTAAGTTTCCTCTTGGAATGCAGAGCAGACATGGAAAACAGCTCTTAAGCACTTGCAGAGTTTTCAGAGCATTTTCAGGGCGTGAAGGGAGTCAGCTTAGGAGATTTGCTGGTTAGAAATAAAGTTAGTAAGTAGAGTCAGATGGGAAATAAATCTGAAAGAGAGCAGGATATCTGCTCTTTGGGTGTTCAGTCAGGCTCTTTAGTTGGATCCAAGGCTCATCTTCATTTTCGAGGTCCTTCCCTATGTTCTGGTGTGTCCAAAGAGGGTCATTTACAGCAGACTGAGCACAGGAGGGTGTCCCAGGAACTTGGGAGGGATTTCTGATTTTGTTGTTGATGCAGGGAATTGAGGACTCCTGTTTGCATAGATATTTGCCAGAAATACCTATCTAAATGTAGGTGACCTCCATAAGAACAGAGAAAGTGTCTGGTGGTTATCAGCTGCTTCACAGTCAGAATGAGTGTTACATCTTCATCTGGGAGATTTTTGGCTCAGAAGCTGTTCTCAGAAAATATAGTCAGTCAAAAATCAAAATATGGATATTGGTTGAACTAAAATGAATTATTTTTTTCTTTTTTTTTTTCTGTCACAGAAATAGAAAAGCAGGCAAAAATCTTATCAGGTTGAGTCATCACTTTGGGTTTGTCCTAAAATGAAACATTCCAAATCAGGTGGGTTTTTTTGCTTATCCCTGCAAGCTCTTAGGAAAGGTCATCTTAAATCACTGCCAGGTTTGCAATTTAGCACTTCAACATTTCGGTTTGAAAATGAGTAAAAAAATGTTTTTTCAACATCTCTGACTTATTTATTTATTCACATACAGGTTTTTTTCCTATTTGACAGTGTTCCTTGGAGCAGTTCACAGGCAGATCTGTGGTACCCTCTAGCAGGACCCTCGCCACCACAACTCAGTCTGGAGGAGGATGTTTCTCTATAATTAGACTGGACCATCTTGATCTGCCAGCCTTGAGAAAAACCTATAATAAGCACATTTTTGACCCCTCTAAACCTCGCTTGGGCAACTAGAAAAAAGGGGACCAGTCAGTATTCAAAGCTCAAAAAAAAAAAAGGGGGGAAATAAAGAAGAAAATATACATTTTTGGACATTGTGGTAGCAGAATAAAAAGGTGAAGGAAAACGGACAATTAAATCTCCTATCACTTGTGGGTAAACCCCAAAATATTGCTTTTGGAAGCAAAAAAAGTAAATTTAGCCCATGCAATGGGGTTTTTCGGGATGGGGAAGTGCCCAGCTGAGAAATACAAAGTGGACACAAACCTGGGATGGGGATCACACCTCAGAGGTGTGACCTGTCTCAGTGAGGCATTCAGGGAGATACGAAGTCCCTGTCCAGCTGATAAGGCTCACACCCTTTGCCAGGCTGAGGACTCGGTGTACAGAGCACTAAATGTTGTTATTCTTTTTGCACTGTCAGCCTGCTGGGCTGGGAGGAATGTGATCCTCCTCCCTCTTTGCTTTTATCAGCACACCATTACTCCATAGATTTGTAACTGTCTTGTATTTTGCCTTCCTGACGCAAACCCATCAGATCCGTGGAGTGAATTATTACTTATTTTGGGACGCTCCACCTGGCTCTCCAGCAGGCTGATTCCAGTTATGGCAACAAGAGGAACATATGTTTGGGGGGGAAAAAAGCTGTGGTTCTCCCTGTGGTGATGTCTATCCGTGTTGGCATAGTCCCTCATGGTGTTATTCTGAGCCATCTCAACCACTCGAGAGATGAGGCAGCCCAAAAACAATCACGGAGAAATCTTCAAAATTCATCAGCAAAAATGGATGTGTAGTTATGGGACAGAGAGGATGGAACGGTCTCAAGTTGCACCAGGGGAGGTTCAGGTTGGATATTATGAAAATTTTCTTCACTGGAAAATTGATTAAGCATTGGAACAGGCTGCCCAGGGATGTGGTGGAATCCTTGTTCCAAAACCAAGATGTGGCATTTTGCTATATGGTTTATGAGGGCATGCAGTGACAGACAAGGAGGAATGGCTTTAAACCGAAAGAGGAGAGATTCACATGGGATATTAGGAAGAAATTCTTGCCTGTGAAGGTGGTGAGACATTGGAACAGGCTGCCCAGAGAAGCTCTGGCTGCCCATCCCTGGAATGCTCAACGCTTTTTCTCCTAATGAGGACAATTAGAGGTTTTCAAGACAGAGCTGCTATGAAGATTTCTATTAAATCTGTGCATTACATCTTTGTGCACTGCAAACAGATTATCCATCACCTACAGCACACACAGACATCCAGAATGTGGGAATCTCTCACAGGCAGGCACCGGGGAGGAATGCCATGGGAGGGAGCTGGAGAAATTACCTGCGTGCCACGGGGCTGAGTCACTCTGGGACTGAGCCTGCTTATCGGGGGGAAATGGTACATGGTGGAACACTGTTTAAATGTGAAATCCCATCTGTGTCAATGAAGGGGGAGAACATAAATTACAGGGGGCAGAGGGAGGGAAGGGAAGCTGGCACGTGGGAAGGCAGAGAAACGAAAGGCAGGTTTCAGTGTGAATTCAGACCAGAGCCACAACAAGAGAGGGCTGGATTTAAGGAAGGAACAGTGGGGCAGGGGGAAAGGAAAGAGCTTGGCAGTGGGGAAAGAGGAACAGACTAAAAATGTACCTGTGTTCCAATTAGTAGTGGAGCCCAGGAGCTCCAGACACGGCTCTCTGAGCAAGGAGATGTCAGTCCAACCTCCTCCAACCCACCCCGTGCAAACTCAGAGCTGGACTCTGCTTTGGGGTACGAGACAAATCAGGACAAGGGACTGACCCACAGCAAAGTCAGAATCTGATCCTACAAAAAACAACCAACAGGATGGACTGCAGCAACACTCCTTCCTCCTCTCTTGCAGCCCAGCTTTGCAGGCAGCGTGTGGTTGTTGTACATTTGGATTTTAATCCTGAGCTGTGGGTTAGCAGTAACTGATGGACGACTCTGCGTCCTGCAGCAGTGATGAAGAGGATACTCTGCCTCCTGCCCCCTACTCAGCAATATCAGACCTGTTGGTAGGGCTCTCTGATCACAGCTCTGCTGATATCTGACATCTGTGGGAAGGGTTAGCATTTACTGAGCCTTGTACAACATGTGGAGGAAAACAGCTTTAGCTCCAAAACAAGCAGCTGATATCATCATCAGGTATCCCATAGCTCTGTTCTAATGATGATGACATTGCACAGAAAAGCCACTCTCAAAAGAGTGTCTCTGATTGAAAGTGTTCCAGGAAAAGGCCACAGAGGCAGCTGCTTTCTCTGTTGCAGCAAAACTGTGTAGGATGCTTTATAAGGAAATAACCAAGGGCTTTCTTAGCTTCAGTATTTACTGGAAACTTCTTCTCCAAACTTCCCAGATCTACCTGCCTTGTGGCAGGGGAAGAGAGACACTACTCAGAGTAGAGGAGGATTAAATCAGGAACATTTGTAGGCAATTACAAGTCCAGGAGACAGCAGAGAACGAGGAGATTGAGGGAGCTGGCCAATGTCCGAATGACTGTGGCAACTCCTGGGGTTTCCTGATGGAAAAAGGCAAAACATCCCATTCAGCTTCAAAGAGGCAGGTAAAGGTGTCCAAGGAACTAAAATCTGGTTGACTTTTCTTCAGCCACTGGGAAAATAACAGGGCAAGTTCCCCTGGGAGCTATTTACAAGCATGGGAAATAAAAAAAAAGGGGATTATGAACAGGATTTACTGAGAGCAGGCTGTGTTTGGACTACTTCTTTGACTTCTGGGATGAGCTGACAGGCAAGAGCAGCTGATGTCTCCTACCTGTACTTAAGCAGGACTTCTGACGTGGTCTCACAGGTCTGTATACAGATTGGAGAGATGGGGACTGGATGGACAGATTGTGAGGCTGCAGCAGGAGATGGGCTTTGCTCAGTGAAGACAAAGGTGAGCAGTGGGATGGCAAGAGAAAAGTTTAAAAAATGCAGAAAAAGAAACTCTGTCTGGTTTTAAGGTGCAGTTCTTCACCATGGGCATGACTGATTATTGAAACAGCTTCAGACTATCCTTAGAGAGGTTAAAAGCTGGACCCGGTGAGATCTTGTACAACAAAATCTAACTTTGAAATTAATTCTCATTATAATCAGGCTATGATTAAATGATGGATCATCCTCGGTGTACTCTCACCTCTCAGTGCAGCTTTTCCTGCTCCCTACCAGAGGTATAAAAGTGGTTAAAAAAAAAGCTATGCAAAGAATGGCATGATACAGGAGGGATCACCAGATCTTATTTCCTTGTTCCTGAAGCCTGGGAATTTCCAGCAGCTTCCAAAGGCAACCTACACTGTACTTTGTCTGTGAACATAATGCACATAAACTCAAATATTTGCAAGGGAGGAAAAGATAAAAAAGTCCTCTAAGGAAACTTTATGCTCCAAAAGGGGCTTAACTTATTCAAAAAGGGGGAAACTTTTAAAAGAAAATATAATAAATGGCAAAGTTCTTATATATGTGTAGTGGCAGAGTAAATACTTTGAAAACAACAAACTGGATGCTCAGAGGACAAATATATATCATGTATTAAAAAGATTTTGGAAAAAGACTAAATCTAGATAAATAAGTGGTTAGTAAAAGACTAAAAGTGATTGAAGCAAAACAAAATCCTTAAAAATACCTAAATGAGAAATGAGGCATAGAAAAAGTCAATATCTGGAAGTTTAACACAGAACATCAATAAATTATGCCAACAAGATTTGAAGAAACATTTTACTAAAGGAATGAAATATCAATAAAACCTCACTGCAATTTATTGGTACAAGAATCTGTCTGGGACTCTATGGGACTTTTAAGTGGAGTAAAGGAGGTGTGCAAGGAAGAGATGGTCACTGCAGAAAGGTTTGATGAATTTTTCCAATCCTATTAAATGTGGAGTAGTTTCAGATGGTTCCTACACCAACATTTATCTTGGGGAAGAAGAGGGAATGAGTCAATCACAGGAATGATCCCTAACGGAAGAGTTAGCAAAATAAATTACAAAAAAAATCAATGAAAAGAAAGGAGACATGATTCAAGAGGGAATGGAGATACAAAACTACTGTGGTATTAATCATGGTGTGCAGCTTGTCGCTCCAATCCGACTTAGCTGCAGGGGAATGTAAAATAACAATTGTGCTGGGAATTCTTGAGAAGGGCACCACGAAGGACCTGGGAAATCAATGCTGCCTTTGGAATTAAACTCACTGGTGGGGTCTGCAAGGAGGAGCAGCACCCATAGTCCCAGGGCTAAATGCAACACGTTGGGGAAAAGGCAACACTTCTTTCAGAGGAATTAATCCCCACAAATCAAACTGTTTTGAAGGACTTTGTGAACGTGTGATAAAACCACCCAGCTGGTGTAGTGGGAATGGAGGAGTTGTCAGCATGGTCTTTCACAGAGCAGTCAAACAATGGAGTTGTGGGATTAATTATTCTGGTAGATTATTAATTTATTAAAAGGTAAGAAACAAAGAATTGATTGTTGTGGATGATGGAAAACGTTGCCAGGAGAGTCCTGAAGGGTTTTCCACTGGGAACTGTGTTCTTGAACGCACTTGTAAATGATTTGGAAATGACTGACAATAAAAGAGTGATGAAATTTGCTGATGACACAGAATTATTCATGGAAATTGAAACTAATATTCCCATCAGGAGTTGTAGGATCATCTCAACACCGGGCAACAAAGAGACAGGTGACACTGAGTGTTAGTAAATGCAGAGTAATGCACGTGTGGGAAATGCAGCTCTAAACATTTATACACAGTGATGGTCTCTGGGGTAGCTATTTCCACTCACAAAAGAGATCCTGGCACCAGAGCCCAGGGGAACTGAATGTTAGGAATTACTGGAAGGGAGTAGTGAACAAAACAGAGAATAACAGCACGCAGCTGCTTAAATCTGCACTGTATCCCTGTCTTTTGTGTGGAATCATTCTAGTTTTTTTTTTCTAAAATCACATTTTAGAACTATGAACAGTGGGGAAGAATGAAGAAGGTGAGTAGGAAGTGGTTACTCACTATTATTCATAACATGAGAACCAAGAAGCATCCAGTAAAATGACCAGGAGTCAGACTGGAAGAGAAATGAAAGGAAATACTCCATCACACATGCCTGTATAAGTGCAGTTCCTTCTCTCTGAGTCACCAGGGTGGGATTCATCTGACTGAGCTTTAAGAGTGGGTTCACCCTGTTTGAACTGGGCATCTTTTGTGCCAGAGGCCACTCCTAAGCTGGGGACTGAGGCTCCACTGGCAGTCAGCAGAGAGCCAGGATTGGTAGGAATGTGATTCACCTCACCCACTACAGAGCTTTCTGTCAGCAGAGGTTGTGTAACACCTCATTGTCCACTGACCATATTGTTGAGCTCTCCGTACACAAAACCATGGAATCAGAGCATGATTGGCTTTGGAAGTGACCTTAAAGATCATCCAGTGCCACCCCTGCCATGGGCAGGGACACCTTCCACTGTCCCAGGCTGCTCCAAGCCCTGTCCAGCCTGACCTTGGACATTTTCAGGGATCCAGGGGCAGCCACAGCTGCTCTGGGCACCCTGTGCCAGGGCCTCCCCACCCTCATAGAGAAGAGTTTCTTCCTTATATTGAACCAAAATCTACCCTTTTTAGTTTAAAACTCTTGTCCTTTGTCTTGCCACTATGTGTCCTTGTAAAAAGTCTTGTTCCATCTCTTAACCCCCTTCATGCATTGAAAGGCTGCAATAAGCTCTCCCTGGAGCCTTCTCTTTTCCAGGCTGAACAACCCCAAAGCCCCCAGCTTTTCCTCCTTGCAGAGGTGCTGCAGCCCTCTGGGCATCTTCATGGCCTCCTCTGAGCTCACTCTGAGCAAATGGAGCTCAAACATCAGAGATAAGAACTCTAAGAGGAGCACAAAAAGCAGGCACAGGTCCCATTTCCCAGGGACTGCCATGATGACAGGCATGTCCAACACACCCAAGCCGCTAGGAAAAAAAACAAAGCTTAAAAATGCTACTTCTTCTCCTTTTTTTTCTTTTTTTTTTTTTTTCTTTCCTTTTTCAACAGGTTGACCTTAAAGGGCAACATGCTCCACTCTGTCTGGTTTACAGGCAGATAAGAGCCACATCCTGGCTCTGGGTGGATGAAGGGGAAGATAAGTTGCTTTCATGGATGTGTCTGGGAAAGGGATAAATTATCTCCTTTATGGGCTCTTTGTTGCTCCTTGCCCAGTTCAGGGCTGTCTCTTTGGCAGAGCAAACACGTCACAGAAGGAGATGCTGTTCATCACAGAGGGCCATTGCTCTGTGACTGGGCTGCACACTCCGTGCCCACAGCAAACGTCAGGGGAAAATGGATGGAGCTGGGAAGCACAGAAAAAGAGGATCAGGGGCTTTCTGCTGCTTTTGATATTGGTGGTAGAAGGGGGCAGTGAATAATTATGCTCAGAGAACAGAAGCATCAATGAGATAAGGAAATCTGCTGCTCCTGGTAACAGGTGTCCTTCCTAAAAATCACATCTGCCTGTTTTTACCGTGTGCCAGCCCTTCTCTTCCTCCAGCTTTCAATTCTGTCAGTCAGAGAGGGCAGGAGGACAAAGCACCAGGCTGCCAGGATACCTGGGTTCATCTCCTACCTACTTCTACCATCTGTGTACTCCTGGGTGTGTCTTTGTTTTCCTTCTCATCCTTCTTCTGTCTTCTCAAGTATGAACAGCATTTGTTTCTAAGTCTCTAAAGCTCTCTGGGAGCAAGCTTTGCTTTTATTATGCTTTCATATACAATGAAAACATGCTCTCTCTCGGGCTACTACATATTCCAGCCTTATGAGCTGTATTAGTTAGATGAGAAATGCACAGTAAATAGCAAAGCCCAGGTCTGATGGCTCCCAGAGGTTCTTCCCTCAGACTTGCTCAGTCTGAAACCTAAATCTCCTTTTCCCAGCACCTCACTTTCACCTCCTGTGTTCCTGGGTGATGCAGAGGATCATTGGTTTCTGTAAGTCAGAGCTCAGCAGCCTTTTCTCAACTCAGTAGTGACAGAAGAATTGCCAGCCTTGGACCCCTGTCTGTCTCTTCTAAGCCCACAAACCCACAGTCTTGAGGGATTATTGATCAGCATCAGCACATGCCAGGTGGGCTTTCCCACCTGGAGAAATGTAGGAGTGGCCTAAGCCAGCCCCTCACTTTGGCAATCCCTAAGTTTTAAGATGACAACTAAGGGTCCTTAGTTACTGCAGATCAGATGATGGGTTAATGAAAAAGTTTTTACTCATTTATAACATCAGAGATTGTGACCCCACCCTTCCTTGTATTTTTTTTTTTAAATGGCTTCCTCCAAGAATAAAGCATTCCTGAGCACAGGTCCTCCCATAGCCCTGGGAAGGATGTGTCCCTATTACAGCCGATGGTGATTCACCCCAGTGAGGGCTTTTTCTCCTATACAAAATTCTTTCTGAACTTTAAAAGTGCTTTTAACCAGCTCCTGACAAAACATCAGCTGACATTGATTTATACCAATGGACTTGGGGGTTGGCCTCCCCAGCTGCTGAAAAAAGCACATTTGTAACAGCAGCTGACATAAAGTTGCTTGGGGTTTTTTGTTCATTTGTTTTTTAAAAAGCTGAAAAAATATTCTGACAGGTATCTCCAGGGGCTGGACCAAAAGAGACTTGTGAGTTCTTGGGAGGCAAAAGAGCTTGTAGTTTTGGTAGGACAAAGATAAAGAGTTTATTTTCACTAAATTCAGATTCCTCCACTTGATCTGCTCCTGTTTGCTGCCTGAATATTTAAAGGTGAGGAACAGATATCTGTAGGGATTTGCTTACCCACACAGGTTTGGCTCTCTAGTGTAGAAGGAGATGAATTGTGTCCTGGAATTGCCCATTTCATCCTGTGCTGGTGGCCTAGATGATTGCCTTAATTTCCAGGCAAAATCTCTAAAATCTGTTTTAGGGCAATTTTGGGAGAAGCAGGTCTGTCAGGTCCAAAACAGTTGGCTCCTGGCTCAAGTTTTTGGTAGGAGCCAGCTCCCAGGGTGACACTCTAAGGGTTAAAAAGGACCTCGTGGAGTCTCTCTGATCCTTGTGCCATTAACAGCTTTAATGTTCCCTATAAAACAGGAGCACTGCAAACGGGCTGAGCTTCCTGGGAAAGGAATACCTGAAATTAGTGTGTTAAGTACAAAGACAGCAAAGATTGGCATGCAAGGCCACCACTTTATTTCAAGGTGATCTTGATGTTTATCAGTGACCAGCAAGAGAAACACTCCCACCACCAGGAGCTTCTGACTTTAGTAGAATTATAGAATTAATAAGATTTAATAAACTTCTAAGGTCATCAAGTCCAAGTGTTAACCCAGCAGCAACAAGAAGGGACAACACATCACCTACTCAGAAGATAAAAAGGAGGTCCACTGGTGTGTTTTAGCCAACATTTTCTGAGGGATATTCTTACTGTAGCCAATGGGAACTAAGAGCCTGACATCCCTGGGAAGAGTTTGGAAAATTTCTATGAGCTCTCTCTCTGGATTTCCCCAGGAACTCCTGGCTGGGTAGCCAAGCTTAGATGCTCTTCAAGAGGAGATGCTGACAGCTTTGCCTACACTTGGAAAAACAGACTTTACCTACACAACCATGAAAAAAGGCTTGAATATGTGAAATTCCATGGATCAGAGTGGAGGTTACTCAGCTCAGTCCAGGCAGGAGCACAAACACCCTGAGGAGAGCAATGTGCTCGTTACAGGGAGGGTTAATATCTCTGCTGAGCTCTTGTGTACCTCCATGAGCCACAGAGGAGGATTTAGGATAGCTTCTATCCAAGCCAGAAGTAATTTTATCTGCCAGCTAAAGTGGCTTTCAGGGGTACAAACCTCCAGGAGGAGGAAGATGTGGCATGCTGGCAATGACACCTGAGTCAGCAGCGTGTTGTGAGCAGGGGCAGAAGGAGCTGAGATACTCCAGCTGTGTTTGCTGCCCAAAGAGCTGCCCCAGGAAAAGATGCCAAGACAGGTTTGAAAATCTGTCCATTTGCACACATTGGTTCAGCCTCTGTGTGTGTGTGTGTGTGTGTGTGCATGCAGACCACTCTGAATGACCTTAGGGTTTTCTACAACTTGGGAACTGCTGAGCTAAGCCTTCCCAGTGACCCCAGTCCTTGGAATATCCACACGGCTGCCAAGGAAAATCAGTGAAAGAGCTGAGCAGTGGAACCAGGCTTCTGCTTGAAAAGGGGGCTTTGCCATCAGGACTTGAGGCTGAAAAGAGGCTTTAAGTATTGAATGTGTCACGATAAAAATTCTGTCTTCAGCATGGGCCACTTTCGCAGAGCCTGAGTCCATTTCCTCTGGGTATTTGTCCTTTAACAAGTCCCCCTGATCAGAAAAACTCTCTGGGAGCTCTCAAGCACCTTCTGATCTGCTTTGTCCCACTGGAGGAGGAGCTGCGATCCATAGGATGGAGATTGGTCTTTATTCAGCAGGGATGGAATCCATTACTTCCTTTGAAAGTGATGACTCTGCCTTTTGGTTGGCATTGGAATTGGACTGTCCTTGGCTTCAAAAGACTGAGAGGATCTCTTATCAAACATCTTCAAAAGCTGTGAAAGGAAGACTGGGAAATGCCAGCCAATTTCCTCTGTTTTTATAGTAACTTGTTTATGTTTTCCGAGTTCTACTCTGTAAAATAAGTTGGCTTGAATTAATATGCAGCATGTTTGGTTTTTGCTGTTCGTGTGTATGTGCACTTTATTTCATTCCCAGAGGTCGCCTCAAACTTGTTTTCTCAGAAAGGATTGAAATATTTCTTTTGCTATTTTTTAGCATTACTCTGCTTGTGTGGTGCAAATTCTCATGTCTTTCTTTGCTGCAAATGAGTGCTTAAGAATAAATAATTTTTAAAAAGCAAACCCAGCCCTTCTATTTCCTATTTTGAAGAAAAGCAACAGAAATGACTCAGAATTGAAAGGAAAACTGAGAATGGCTGTGATATCACAGGGTAGGAGTTGGAGAAAAGGAGCTGTGTACACTCAATGTCTGTGTTGTGTTGCAAGGGAGGAGTTGCAGGAATATTGTCCCCCTACATTCCTTTACATCATGTCAACCTTCAGACCTACATTTTGGGGATGAAAGAGAGGGTCCAGCCACACAACTGAGTCCCAGAACCCCACCGTGGAAGTCCTCAATCCAATTTGATGGGTCCAACAGGCCAAGGCAATAGAGAAGGGAATCCTCCAAGAACATTCCTAGAGTTTCATTCATTGAATCATGGAATCCTAAAATGGTTTGGGTTGGAAGGGAACTTCAAAGTTCATCTCATTCCACCCCCTGCCATGGGCAGGGACACCTTCCACTGGCCCAGGTTGCTCCAACCTGGCCTTGGACACTTCCAGGGATGGGACATCTGCCACCTTTCTGGACAACCTGTGCCAGTATTTCAACACTCTTACCATAAAAAAATTTCTTCTTTATATGTAGTTTGAATCTACACTCATTTAGTTTTAAACCATTACTCTTTGTCCTATCAATACAGGTTCTTGTAAAAAGTCTGTCCCCATCTTTGCAGGCAAACACTTCACCACGGCTTTCTAATTTTTGAACTTCTAATATTTAAACACGCCACCTTCCCCCCTCAAAAGAAAAAAAAACCTGCCAAAATCTGTCAAATAGAGAATTCAGCCTTTTTGGCAAAAAAACATATTTTGTTTGTTTTTCCCACTTCTGGTGGTTCCACAAAACAAACAAACAAACAAACAGACAAATACACACTGAAAAGCCACTATGAGAAAACACTTCCACCCACAAAACAAAGAAAAGTTTGGTCACTTGAAAAAGCATCCACTCAAAACACTGGTTTGTTTCCCATAAAATTTTAGAAGGAACTAAAAATCCACTCCCTGACTTGTGCTGTCCAAAGCTCAAAGTACAAGAGGTTGGATGCCAACAGGAAACCTTCAGAGATAAAGGACACCCAGACTCCCCATACAGGAATCACATTTCAGGTAGGTGTAAGGTTTATGTTGCCCTGCAATCTTCCAAGGATTTAGTAAACGTCCTTCTCAGTTTGCTCTGTAGCTTACACACTTCTCCTCAGACTAGCCATGTTTTTATACCCTACATTTCCATCCCATTTTCAAACTCTAAACTTAAATTGCATTTCTTGGGATTGGTAGTAAAGGAATCATTTGATTTTCTTGGTAAAAACACTTTTGCAGGGGATGAGAATGGGATCTGCTTATGGGCACCCTAGCACCAGCTCACACCAGTTAAACTCATGGAAACACATATGTAAGGGCTGCTTAATTTGTTTTCCTTCCAGTCATTCCAAGGACAGCTTTCTGATTTCCAGGAGAGCAGCAGAGACTTTCTGATACCTGAGAATGAGCACTGTTGCTTCAATACATCACCTTTTTAACACATCAGCCTTCTGGCATGCTGAAGCATGGGGCTGCATGGAGAAAACTATGGGTGAGGGTAGATCTTGGGGTTCTGCTGAGGCACACCTCAGGCTTTTGAGGAGCAAGTTCAGGACAGGGGCTGAGAGAAGGAATTGCTGTCAAAATAGGGGAGAGTGATGAATCTTTCTAAATTGGTTTTTGAGGGTGCGCTCAAAGCCAGGGAGCAAAACCATTCCAGCCTTCCAGGCTTGCAGCACTTAAAGAGGGTTGTAAAAATGAGGGAGAGGGGCTTTTTACAGGGGCAGATAGTGATAGGACAAGGGGGAACATTTTTTAAGTAAAGGAGGAGAGATTTAGATGAGATATTAGGAAGGAATTCTTCCCTGTGAGAGTGGTGAGGCCCTGGCACAGGTTGCCCAGGGATGTTGTGTCTGCCCCGTCCCTGGAAGTGTTCAAGACCAGGTTGGACAGGTCTTGGAGCAACCTGGGATAGTGGAAGGTGTTCCTGCCCATGGCAAGGGGTGGAACTGGATGATCTTCAGGTCCCTTCCAACCCAAACCATCCCATGATTCCATGACTCTCTGTATCAGTTACCACTGAGATGTGTAAGTGAAGTCACAGCTATGTTCCATCACCTATCTTTATTAACCACAGCCAGACAGAGAAAAACCTAGAGGATGCTTGTCTTGGGGAAAATGCTCCAGCAGGGCACGTGGGTGCTGTCACAAGATGGTTTGCACCACCCTCTGACCCGTGTGGTTTCTGCAGTGCAGAAATGAGCAGCCACTCTTCCACAGCTTCTTGTTGAGGTCCTTCTCCTTCACCTTTGTATTTATACCTTCCTCCTCCAAGGCCTCAGCAAACAACAGGATCTCCTTGTGAACAACCTCAGCAAGGGAGCAAACCAGGGTGCAAGAGAGGCAGCAGGGGCAGTTTCTGTTCCTTTGTCCAGCCAGGAGCACCAGAGCACCATTTGGCACCCTACCAGCTCCTGGGCTTTAAACGTTAATTTTTTTCAGATTTTCCCTGTCTTCCTTTAGTTTTTTCCTCTTCCTGGAGAGGTGTTTGGCTTTGGTAGGACAGGCTAACCCTGTCTGTGACAGGAAAGGCAACAGAAGTGTGGCTGCAAGCAGACCCCAGGGGAGAGGTCCAAGCAGGGCAAGCACATGTAATATCCCCCTTCAGATATTTTCCAGCTTCCAGTTATTTTCAGAAGTTTGTCTTGCTGGGAGCCCCCAAGGGACCTCTCTTTTCAATACTTGTCTTCTACAGCCTGAGACCAGATGTCTCAAGTGGAGACACAGCCTCTTAAGCATTCATATTTAATAACACTTATTTTTTAACTCCATTAAAAAGTGCTGGGAGGTGGATTCTCTTCACCAAACAGGAGGGAAGTGTTTTTTTTTCTGGGCAGACTCTGGGAGGGTGACTGTTAGGCAGAGATCTAAGCTGTGTTGACATGTGTATGTTACAGCTTCATCTTTAACCTCTGTCCTCATGGAGCCAGCTGGGAGATGAGGCTGGAATGAACCTTTCCCCACTGCAGGACGCCCACAGCTCTCTGCTTACTGGAAAGTTTTCTTTTTCCCCTTTTTTAATTATAGTGATTCCGTGCAGCTGTTGGCATCTCCCTGCTCCTCCTGTTAACACGAGATTTGTAAGGAGGGTCTCTTTTCAGGAAGGCAGCTGTTTTTTCTCATTCCTTCACTTAATTAGGATGTGAGATTCTTCTACAATCAGAAATCACATTGGGCTCTGTGTTGGGGACTCATCTGAGTTCCACAAGGAAAGTGATGTTTATGTCCTGCACGCAGTCAGGGCTTGCATGGTGCAATCAGCTAATATTTGTTGGATCTGGTAGCAGTTTGTTACACACAGAGGTGCATTTGTGACTGTTTTTCTGCATTCCCAGAGGTGGCTGCACCCTCACCTTTGGCATTTACCAGCCTTGGAGAGAGCACCCAAACCAAGAGCTGGATCTGGCCACCCCCATAGACATGATCAAGAGCTGAGCAGGAGCCAGGAGCAATGGACAGTAAGAACAGACAAATAAAGCTGAGATCAAACTCTTTCTCCATTTAAAAACTCTTCTTTATTGTCTTCTGCATTAGTGACTGAAGCTGCAGCTCTTCAGAGCTTAGGGCCCCATGTGTAGGAGAGCAACAACAGGGAAAGTCACCCCTTCAAGGCTGTATCCACTTTTGCAGCTAATTGGAAAATACAAGCACAGGGCTGCTGCAGAGGCAATGTCTGGAACATATTTTAAATTGAAAATGTACCCTGAGCTCATGAAAAATTCACCTGGTGTTGCTTATTGGGGCAAACAGAGGCAGAACCTGCTCCATGCCACCAGATAGTCATAGGTCAGGAACTTCAGATCATGTATCCTGAGAGCTGGGAAAGGGAAAAATGAAGGAGCAATCCCATGTTTTCAGCAAATTTTATTGTGCTTTGTTACTGTTTGTTGTTCACCCTCAGCCACTGGGACTGCTGTATGAGATTCTTGGGTTTTGTCTGTAAAGAACTGAGAATTTCTAGGAAAAAATATTGAAGTGAATGTAACATTAGATTCTAAATCCCACTGAAGTCGAAGTTGTCCTTATTTTACATGCTGACTATTCCGAGCAGAAAACACCGGTGAATTCTCAACATTCAGTTGTTTCAGAAATATCAGAACTTTTCCCTGATGTAGCTTAGCTCTGGAAAAGGAGCTGCACTGAGCAGCTTTTCTCCACGAAGACCCAGGAAGGAAGGTGAAAGGTCTCTGTAGCCACCCCTGCACCTCTCAGCTCACCAGTGCTCCATCTCTGTCGGTGGAAAAGGCTTTGCTGGGAAGGGAAGCCCATTTCCTTAGGGAACAATCTCAAAGGATGATTAGATAATGCCTGATGAGGGGCAGGCAAGCTCAGGGTCATGGTTTGTGGAGGTCCTCAGTGTGGACCCAGACTGCAAACACCCTGATGGCAGAGAGTCACTCCAGTGACAGCATTCCCTGGGGAGCAACGTGGAATGTCAAGCTCAGGACCTCTGTCATGGTCTAATAGATGCAAAGTCTTGGAATTTTGAGGCTTGGAGACTGTCCCTGCAAAGGCAGTTAATGGGGATTTTTCCTTTCAGGCCACTTTGCAGAAATGTGCTCCCACACTCTGCAAGGCCCTCTGGGTCATGGAATTGTAGAGGCATGGAGTGATGTGGGTTACAAGGGACTTTTAAAGGTCACTTAGTCCAACCTCTTGCAATGAGAAGGGACTTCTCAAGTGGAAGAAGGATCTTCCACTACATCAGGTTGTTCAGAGCCCTGTTTGACCTGTCAGGGGCACAGAAGGACAGGACCTGGATAATCAGGGACTTCCTTGGATGGGTGTCAGAGGCCATCTCTGGGACAGTTTCTGCCCCTACTTTGCTCACCAGAAGATCAAGGCCTCCTTCCTCTCCAGGTCCCCAGAAAAATTTCCCAAACTTCCAAAATCAAGGAAGGAATGCCTTGTCTTCCAGAGGAGAACTGTGGAAATGATTCACACCACTTAACAGATGACAGGGAGGTCTCTGCCACTGTGCAATGGAGATAATGTGCCATGGAGCCAGGGCAGCACAGATCCAGAGGTTTCCATCTGTGCATGATTTCTGGCACCTTTATCAGGGCTGATACAAATGTGAATAACCCCAGAGGATGGTTTGGAAGCTGGCAGCATCCCTTTAGCACTTGCTCAAGAGGATGTAACTGCAAACTCCTCCAGATCTCCCTTCTTAACACAATCAGTTTTGAAAAGCTCTCCTCCTCGTCACCCAGCCTGCCGGGGTTAAACACCTCGGAGGAGGCTGGAATGTTTTTAATCCCACTTATTTATTAAAATTGTCTAAAGATAGCCAGCTGCAACAGATAAAACTGCTGCCCTCTGCACTTCAGAAAGGCCCTCCCTGAGCCAGCTCTGCACGGTAAATATTGGCAGTGGCTGGATGACCTCTGGAATGTGGTGGTACCTGTGCTGGCCAAATCCATCCCTGGCCAGCTTTCCAGCTGGGCTGCCTTCTGCCAGCTCTGGTCAGAGGATTCATGGGCAGAGGTGTTGTGGTGGCAGTGGAGGTGGGCATCAAGCTGGTCCCAAGAGGATTTCAAGTTATAGCAGCAGAGTAGAAACAAACAGAAAAAAAAATCCTGGCAAAGTGAGACAGAGAGATTTTTATTTATCCCTGACGGGGAAATGTTGGGAATTTGTGCATCTGTGTGTTTGAGATCCTTTGGGATCTCTACCCGATGATCTGGAAGACAAAAAGGGTGTTCACAAATGTTTTACTGCCCTTCAAATCCTTGCTACTATAAGATCTTAGTGGTGCTTTGCTCTTCCCCTCCCAGCTGCACTCCCTGGACCACCAAAAGAGCTCCGGTTGACGCGGTGCTGCAAAACCTCACCCTTCAAGATCAGTGTTTGAGGCTGGGAAAAGAGGCAAAAGAGGCATCCAGATTTCTACCCTGCACCTCTCCTGCCTGTAATAAATGGTTGTACAAGGCAGAGTTCAGAGATCTCTGCACTCCAGGCCAAACCAGGGCTCTGCAGGACGTGACAGCTTTGATTTGTGCCTGTCCAGAGCCCACCAGAGACAAAAGACAGTGTCAGGAGTAATGGAATGAGCGTGGCAGGCAGACCCAGCAGTGCTCTTATCAGCTGGGGGAGGTAGAGCAGATCCCAGGAGCAGAGCAGACCAGGTACCAGGAACCAGATCGTAAGATTGCATTCCTCACATACGTGGGATTTCCTGCGGTCCCCCCTCAGTTTTCTTTGCAAATTGAAAATCTAAAATCTGCAAAGGGGGAAAAAAAAAGTGTCTTAGTGAATAAAAGGTAATTAATTTTCTGCACTGTATTAATCTATAAAGTAGTACAGCATGAAGAAATCCTTAGCCCAGCTTAGAGGGAGTGTATTGTTTAAACCCCAGGAGAAGAAATGTTTAATTTAATTTCACAGGTAGCTGTTTTGCAAAGTCTCTGAGGGAGGAAAGTGCCAATACCTCCACTCCAAGAATTTGACACGATATAATTTATGTTGCCTTTGTACTGAGAGACCTCAGAATGTTGCACACACATGTGGGCACCCACACATGCCCACAGAGAAACCCTCCCGTGAACTTCCAATGCCACAACACAAAAGGAAGCGAGGGAAAAATGGAAAAGGGCGGTGGAGTTGGCCAAAGTCTCAACACAAGCCTGTGGTGAGCCAAGAGAGGGATTTCTGGTATCCCATGACCCTGTCCTGGCTCTTCCCTTGGGATCACATTGCTCCCTTGCCTGCCTTTATTTTTACAAGGATTATAACATGAACAGTGTCTACAGGAATGATGTTTTATAGACTCAGGGAATATCCTGAGTTGGAAGGAACCCCCAAGCATCATCAGTCCAGCTCCTGGCCCTGCACAGGCACCCCAACAATCCCACCCTGTGCATCCCTGAGAGCATTGTCCAAGCACTCCCGGAGCTCTGGCAGCCCTGGGAATGTGCCCATTCCCTGGGGAGCCTGCTCAGTGTCCCACAACCCTCTGGGGGAAGAACTTTTTCCTGATATTCAGCCTAATCCTCCCCCAATCCAACTTTATGCCATTTTTTGCCACTTTTGTTGGGCAGTCAGCATGGCACAACCATGCCAAGACTGCTCAGCCTGTGCCCAGTGCTGATGCCACCAGAAGTCACTGCTCTGCAGGGTAAGAGAGGGCACCTCCACACACCATTTGCTCTCATTTCACTTTCCCATCCATTCCAAACCTGAGGGAGTTTGCTGTGAACAGTGAGAGGTTTCAGTTTGCATGGACAGAAAGTACTAATAATGTCACAGGCAGCCTAAAACTTTAATCCAAGCCCCAAGGGCTGCGATGGTTCAGGGCTTTCTGGCAGCAGTTTGATTCCATGAGCTCCTCTGGGGTTTGATCTACCCTTATCTTAAAATGGGAAGAGCCTTTTTCCCATGTTCTTCCCACCAGTCAATGACCAGACCTGCCAAATTTGGGAGATGTGGTGCTTAGGGACATGATTTAGTGGTGGCTTGGCAGTGTTGTGTTAATGGTTGGACTCAAGGGTCTTGGGGGTCTTTTCCAACCTAAATGATTCTGCAATTCCGTGATCTCTCGCGCATGGAGAGATCCTTGCACAACTGATTCCCTCCTTCTCTCCTGCTGTAACTGCTCATCTTTCCCTCCAAAATCCCCATCAGCCAGACCCAAGTGGGGTGGGCTGTGACTTCCAGCCTGTTTGCATGTTGACATCATGGAATCGTGGAACTGTTTGGCTTAGAAAGAACCTAAAGACCACCCAGTTCCGACAGGGACACCTCCCCCTATCCCAGGTTGTTCCAAACCCTGTCCAACCTGGCCTTGGGCACTCCCAGGGATGGGGCAGCCACAGCTTCTCTGGGTAACCTGTGCCAGGGCCTCACCACCCTCTGAATGGAGAATCTTTTCCTAACACCTAAATCTCTCCTCTTTTAGTTTATAAATGTTCCCCCTCATGCTATCACTATCTGCACTGCCAAAGTCCCTCTCCACCTCTTTTATAAACTCCTTTCAAGTACTGGAAGCCCACAATAAGGTCTCCCTCGACCCTTTTCTTCTCTAGGCTGAATAACCCCAACTTCCTCGTTCTGTCTCCACAGCAGAGGTGCATCAGCCCTGGAATCATCCTGGTGACCTCCTCTGGACCCGCTCTGACAGATCCCACATCTGACAGAGAAGGGGTGAGACTAAAGCACCCCATCAACTGATATGTCAGGCTCAGGAAAAGACTCAGGAAAGCCCCAGGAAAAGACACATTTCTCAGGCCCTGAGAGCCCGGGGTCTGCAGAGCAGATGCTGCCCTCCCATTACAGCCCCATGATGTGATTTTCATGAAGTTTTCACAGCAGTTTCTTGCCAAGATCCGTGCTCTGATCCTGCCGGCCGAGCTGGATCAGGGTGGGGCAGCACAGCCCACATCAGTCCCTCTGCAGGAGAAGGGACTTGAGGGACTGGGGGTTATGTCCCAGGGGCATCCACTTAGCTCCTCTAATCCCTTTTCATTCCACAGCTGTCCCATGGCACTCTGCCACCCGTGAGCTTGTTGAGTGTGAAAGTCTCTTGCTTCACAGCTAGCTTTGCAAAATCTACGCTGTTCCTGCTCCAAGATAAACAGAGAAACCCAAGCAGCCTGTGAGAGCAGTCTCCTGACGGGAGAGACCTGAGAGGGCAGATTAGGAAATAAAAGGAGAAAGAAATGTGTAAGTCCTGGCCAAGTTATGACTAAGGCGAAGATAGGGTAACGGCTTTGGGTTCTTTGAAGAGCGTAAACACCACGATGGGAGAGCAGATACGATGAGATGGAGGAGGCTGAGCAGAGAAAAACATTTGCTGTGGGTTAGGAGATGATTTGAGGCCATGAAGGAGCCTCAGAGGGAGGAGAAGGAGCCCTGTGGCTGTTGTCCATCCAACATGGACAAGCTCAGGTGTGGGGAACATGCCTGGATGGCGTGGCAGGGGCAGGCTGACCTGGAATCAGATGGGAGAAGGCAGGAAAAGGAGTCTGGGAGCGGGGCTGGGTTTGCTCATTCCACCCAGGGAACTCCGTGTCCAGGGCTGCATCAAACCTGGCAGCAGGGCCAGGGAGGGGATTTTCCCCCTCTGCTCTGCTCAGGTGAGACCCCACCTGCAGAGCTGCCTCCAAATCTGGGGTCCCCAACACCAGAAGGACGTGGAGCTGCTGGAGTGAGTCCAGAGGAGGCCATGGACCTGCTCGGAGGGCTGGAGCCCCTCTGCTCTGGAGACAGACTGGGAGAGCTGGGGGTGTTCACCTGGAGAGAAGAAGGCTCTGGGGAGAACTAAGAGCCCCTTCCAGGGCCTAAAGAGAGAGGTGAACAGAGCTTTTAGCAGGGTCTGTAGTGATAGGACAAGGGGTGGTGGTTTTAAGCTAAAAGAGGTTCCATTTAGATAAAAGTAAGAAATTTTTTATGATGAGAAGGGTAAAGCACTGGCTAGGTTGCCCAGAGAGGTGGTGGATGCCCCATAACTGGAAACATTTATGGACAGATTGGACAGGGCTTGGACTAACCTGGTCTAGTGAGTGGGAGATGTCCCTGCCCATTGCAGGGGATTGGACTAGAGGGATTTGGAAGGTCCCTTCCAACCCAAACCCATAATTCTCTGATTTAACTAAGCACAGCTTTTCTGCTACATCTAGGACACAAAGCGTGCTTTTCCTGCCACATCTGGGACATAAAATGTGCCACAGGGCTGAGAGATGAACAAGTGGTATAAAACCCCTTCTGCAAATGAAGCACATCTACCTTTAAAAGAACCTGGCCCCAGATGCCTGCAATCCCTGAATGCCCAGGGTGTAACTCCTGCAGCCAGCCCTGGCAGAGCACCAGTCCCTGCAAAACAGTGATTATGTTACAAAATAATCCCCAAAGTTTATTCAGTCCTTAATTAGGAGGTGCCTTAGAACTAAAAGAGCACATAGCATTTAAATCCCTTGGTGCATTGCACCAAGAAATCATCCTCCTGTCTGCAATTCCTGGAAGCCACAGCTTTCCAAGGGGCAGAGGAGTGAGTATTTCTCAGCAGCTCTGAGGCTCACGTGACAGCACATTTAAATAACATTTAAATAGGGCTGCTGAGAGATCTAGTTTTTGCTTTTCAGCCTACCAAATCAAATAAAGTGAACTTGACACAGAAAAAAAAGAAACCTTCCAGGATTTCCAAGCTCTGTAGAAAATCACCAGGAGCATTTTGTGAAACCTGGCTTCAGAGCCAAATGTGCAGCCTAAGCTCAGGCATCTGGGAGCAGTTGCACTGGTAGGATATTGCAGTGAAAATTGTTTCAGCGAGAAAGTCAATGTAATACCAGAGGAAATTGAAGAATTGGTGTTGCTAAGCCTTTCAATTTGATCACATGTGTGTTTTGGATGTAAAGCCCCAGCTGCTGCAGCATTGGTGTGTCTTGGAGTTCCTAGAATTACGCTGCAGTTATAGCACACTTGACTGCAGAGAAAAATGGCAAAATAGGACAACTTCCCCCTCAGAAGGCAAATAAACCTCTTGGGCAGGGTCTCAGCAGTGTCTTTAAAATAGGCAGTGACAGAACTTAAACAGGGGGAAGAGGAGATGCTGCCCCTGAGAGGCACATGGGGATCAACACCGAGATCCCAAAGGGTCATCTCAAACATTGGACAGAAGTTTTACCACCAGCCATCAGTCTGGGCATAAATATTTGCGTTCCACTTGCCAACTTCTTTATTCTTAGAGGAAAAATTATCCATGGTGGAAGGAAGGAAGATGGAGAACTCTGAGGTGTTTTGGAAGCAGGACCTTCCCTGTGCAAAGCCCACCTTCAGCCGGGGGCTCTTCCCTGCAGGAGCACAGAGCAGAGCTGTCAGTGCCCTTTCACAAGGGCTTGTAGAGAGAGGTGGAGGCAAAATTTATTGAAACAGAAGATTTTGGGAGACCACAGTGAGATGAAGTGTGCAGAACAAGGCACCTGAGCAAGCATCATCTCAGAGTAGCCTGGGGTAGGGACGGAAAAGAAGTAACAATATATTCTCATTTCTCACCATCAGACTGCAGGGAATCTCTCTCTGTGCTGTGAGAGAGCAAGAGCTGGGAGCACTTCTGCTGCCAGAAGATCCTGGCAGAGCCACATCCTCTCCCAGGTGCTGAAAGGGCTGTGAATTAGGGGCTCTGTGTTGATGTGAGGCAAAGACAGCCTGGGATGGATTTTTTTTTTCCATGCTGAAAAGGTAGCAGCAAATTGTTTCTACTCGTTCAGTCTGGGAAAAGAGCTGCAGCTGAGAGCAGAGGGGCTCTCTGCAGCTCGGGGGGATGCAGTGTAATTCGGGCAGCGTGGGAAAATCCTCGGAGTTACCCCGGAGAGAGGAGGAGGAGGTGGCTGGGGGGAGGACGTGGCCTTCCTTTACAGGAGGTCTCCAAGGGCAGGTTACACAAACATCTGTCAGCGGGGCCAGAGGAGAGCTGATCCTGACTTGTGGGGATGTCATGGACTGCGTGACCTTTCCAGGCCCCTTCCCACCCTCTGAGGCTGTGGGCAGGGGGGACTGTGTGGAATAAGCCCTTCCTGGCTGTAGGGAAGGATGTGGCTGTCCTTTCCTGGGTACAGGCAGCCCCACCATGAGTCCTACAGATGGCTGAGACCTGATTTGGGTGAACAAATTCGGAACTCATCGGTGTCTGCAGCCCTGTTTGGCTGCATTCTGTGCCTGCCCATTTCTTCTTTCTAGCCACAGATTTCAACCTGGACAGGCCGGGCTGAGACTTTCAAAGAGGGAGAACTGAGGCGAGGAGGTTTTAATCTGCAAGCACCCAAATGGAGATCACTGCAGCTTCCCTGGGGCTGTCCTCTCTGCTACCTCCCAAGAATGAGCTGGGAATAACCTCTGGATACCTTTGTCTGAACTGACAGCCAAAGCAGGACCAGGACACAATGCGGAGCAGGAAAGTGGGAAAAGTTTAGGTGCTGCCACCAAGGCTGAGTGACTTGACCAAGGTCATGCAGAGTCATGATGCAAACCCAGAAAAGGTGTGGCTGCTCCTGGATCCCTGGAAGTGTCCAAGGCCAGGTTGGACAGGGCTTGGAGCAACTTGGGATGGTGGAAGGTGTCCCTGCCCATGGCAGGAGGTGGAACTGGATGGGCTTTAAGGTCCCTTCCAACCCAAACGATTCTGGGATTCTATAATTACAGCCTCGTGACCAAGCAGATATTTGTTAAAGGTCCCCAAATACTACAAAAGCACTGATCAAAAATTGTCAAGGGTCTTAGAAATTCCTTGGGACCTGTAGCAGCCATAGGAGAAACTTCTGCCGACTTCATGAAGTGGAAATATCGTGGAAATATCCTTTTATTGCAGTGCTGGCTACGAGCAGCAGCATCTCCTCTATGCCAGCTGGGAGCAGCCCCCACACAGACCCCACACAGGAGGCAGCTGAGGATGTCCCCTCAGATGGACAATAGATCCGAGCTGTGCGTGTGCCCTCGGAGGGAAGGAACTCAGGGTGGAGCCGAGGGAAACAATCCCGGCTTCGTAGTGGTGATTAAAATGGACATTAGATTAGAGCACTGGATCAGGTCAGATTAAACAATGAGGTCAGATGACGGAAAGGAGCCATCTGTGCCTTGTGGAGGGCTGGGATTGCTCCGGGGATGGAGTGTGACCTGACATCCCACAGCCTGTCACTGCCACCGAGGCCACCACGCCCTTCTGGCTGCATCACACAGCTCCCACACTCCTGCAAGGAATGCTGTGGGAAGCAGCACTCTGCCCAAATCTAATCAGCTCCTGATAGGAAAATACCCCCCACTGTGGAAGGGGAGGGCCTGTCCACAGTCCCCTTCCCTGTCTCTGCTTCATCTGTCACCTGTGGAAGTCAGGGATGTGAGGAATGACAGAATGAAGCTTCCTCAGGCTACTGAGCTGGAAGGGTGGGAATTCCGCCATGGCCAGGGCATGTGGGAATGGACAGGAGGGGCTTTGGAGGGTCCATCCTCCTGTGTTCACTGTGGGGGTGGGAGGCACAGAGAGTTGCAGAAGTGAGAGGAGCACCCTCTGTTCTTGAAGAAAGAAACTTCTGCAGCTCCAGCTGCACGTCTCACCTTTGCTTTAGACAATGAAATCTTCCTTGGAGTCATGAGGTCTTCTCCATCTCCCCTGCCCTGAGCTCACAGCCTGGAGAGAGATGCTTGGTTTTAGAGGATTTTTGCTACCTCTCCCTTGGCCTCCTGCATCTCCAGGCTCAGCCCTGGTGGGCAGTGGGAAGATGTTTCATGGAGCCTGGGGACATTTTGCTCTGGATCTCCTTCCAATTAACTCTGCTGGATTTTTTTGCCTTTTTTTTTTAAATTTTTGTTTATCCACCATCCCCAGTCCTTGCCATTTCACTGAACCATTTAGGCTGGAAAAGATCTGTAAGATCAAGTCCAACCATCAACCCAGCACCACCACCATGTTCACCACTAAACCATGTCCTCAAGTGCCCCATCCACATGGTTTTTGAACATTTCCAGGGCTGGTGACACCACTACTACCCTGGGCAGGCTTTTCCATTCCTTTACAACCCTTTTCATGGGTTTTTTTTCCCAATTTTTAACCTAAATCTCCCCTGGTGCAACTTGAGGCCATTTCCTCTCATCCTGTCACTTGGCACCTGGATGACATTTGTTCTCCCTCACTTCGTTCTCCGGTGTTTGTATCCCAGGAAGAAATGCAGGGACTTGACCAAGCTACCTGAACACAACTGATGTCACTGGAGATGTCCCAGAGCAGTGTCCTGCAGTGTCCACCAGGACACCACTGTCCATCCAGGAGTGGCAGATATGACACAAGACCATGCATCCTTTGAGTAGCAGTTTGGTGCCTGGCAGGACCCTGGGGATGTCTGGAGACACGAGGCATGATTTAGAAAGTTAATAATTTATGTTATTTATAAAATTGTTTTGATATTAAAATTATTATCTTTAATGATTTTTAAAAAATTCCTTTTCAGGATGGATTTAGGCCACCCCAGGAAGAACTGGGGAGAGAGTGAGAAGCTGCAGATGTCATACAACCATCATCTTCCTCCCCCATCCTTCCCATGGCCTAACGTTGATTTTTAAAAGTTGGTGACAACTTAATTCTTCGCGCCTGCCATTGACAGTTTTCTACTGTCATTAATCATAACGACTCTTGGCTGCTGGCAAGAGCTGATAGTGTCAGGCTGGAGATTCCCAGGAAGCATCACAGGGCTTCCAAAAACTCGGAACGAGCAAAGACAGCAAAAATGCTTCGGCAGAGGAAGGAGTGTGGAGGGGATCAGTCAGGACCTTCCCTTGGTGTCTGCAGAGTTGGTCACGAGCTGTCCCCTGCCCTGCCCCTCTGCCCCTCTGCTCTCTCCCACTTTCTGCAGGGAACATGTGTGTGGCTGTTTGCAGCCTGGGGCTCTGTTGCTGTGGGAATTATCGACTGCGAGGCACACTGGAAAAAGCCCTAATCTCCTTCCTGCCAAACTTCGTGCTTATCTGCAAACCAAAAAGGCCATGTTGGGTTCTTGCCCTTTTTTTTTTTTTTTCCCCTCCTCTTTCAGGACTTTTTGGTGATTTACGAGTTTATGGAGTTGAAGCTTTTTTCTTTCTTCATTTGCCATCTCCTTTGGCATCGAGTGTGAGCCAGCTTCTCCTAAAAGGAGGAGATCTCTCTTGAGGCCTGTGTGGCTTCAATGTGTCTTTGAGATGGTTTGGAGGGGCTTTAGATGCTTCCTAAAGCAGTACAGCTCCAGAGGCCTTCTCCTCCCAGCCTTCATGTAGCCAAGGAGCCAGCATGGGGAAGAGAAGGATGTTGGCTATAAAAGCAGAAAAATGGTCAACTCTCCTTTGGTGTCAGGAGACAAAGGAAAATGGAAACCTTGGCTTGCTTGTTGCCCAGACAAGCTGTGGATTCCCATCCCTGGAAGTGTCCAAGGCCAGGCTGGACAGGGCTTGGAGCAACCTGGGTTAGTGGAAGGTGTCCCTGCCCATGGCAGGGGTTGGAAGATCTTTAAGGTCCTTTCCAACCCAAACCATTCTGTGGTTCTATAAAAACATGGAGATGTTTGAGTCTCCATCCTTCAGCAGGCACAGGCATGAGGAGGCAGATCTGGGAGTGGCTGCAGCCCACCAGAGAACAGGATCTGGCCCTTCCTGACCCCATCCCACCATGCCAACCTCAGCAGCATCCTCCAGATATCCCTTCCCAGGTAGTGGGAGTGTCTGGGGAATGCCCATGCCACACATACCATAGAATGCTGGAAAAGGCCTCTGAGAGCATGGATGTCCCTCCATCCCTTGTCCAAAGTCCCTCTCCAGCTCTCTTGGAGTCCTTTTAGGCACTAGAAGGGGCTCGAAGGTCTCCCTGGAGCCTTCTCTTCTCCAGGCTGAACACCCCCAGCTCTCTCAGCCTGTCTGAGAATGGTGGATGGAATTTTTTCCAGATCATTATTCAGAACTGGAAAAACAAAACAGCTGGTTGCCCATCCCCTCTGCCATGCCCTCTACTTTCCAAGGCATCACATCTCAGCAGCTGCTCTATACCTGGCCATCCTGCCTGTCCCTTATCTTACAAGCCCTGAATGCAGGAGAAAACCCCTGAGGAGCAGCTCAGACCTCTCAGATCACCGTGAGCTGAGGGGAAGCTCCAACCCTCAGGGCAGCTTGGTTTGAACTCTGCTGGTGTCTTGTCCAACTCAGCTCTGCTCCTTCAAAGCACCCGGTACCACAGAGGCTCTGAGACCCCTTTCATCAAAGCCCTTGTGCTGCTTGCCACCCCTGCAGGAAGAACATTAACCTCTGAGCCAGCTTTGGGTTATCTCGTCCCCTAAATCAAAAGGGTAGCACAGAGAGATGCTAAGGCAGAGTCCTGTGTCCTCTTTGTCAGAGGACACTTCTGCATTGAGCCTCACAGAAGTTTCCTGTCATGGCACCGTAGGCTCAAAGCAGTCCTCAGTGGGGTCTCAGATTTGAAGGGACAGAAAAAAGGGTAGAGGAATAAAGAAGATGTCTAGAAGCTGCTCTGCTGGGCAGCCTTATGAATTGTCCTCCATGTCCTTCATGATGGCGATACAGTAACCCATCAATTTGCTTTTTTTCCCTGTGACTTCAAATTTACCTGTTCTGTCTTGATCTACCCCAACCTGCAGAACCTATTCAATGTCATGAAGTACCTGTGAACATAGATAGGTCTTAAGTAGAAATTTGCTTCCATAATGCTGAAACAAAGATGCAATGTTTATCTTGACAGGCTGAGAGAACTGGGTTGTTTGGCATGGAGAAGAGAGAGAGGGCTTTGAGGAGACCTCAGTGTGGGCTTGTTGTATCTAAAGGGGGCTTATGGAAAGAGGGAGACTGATTTAGCACAGGCAGATAGTGACAGGACAAAGGGGAACATTTTAAAATGAGACATTTAGATTTGATATTTGAAAGAGATTCTTGGCTGTGAGGGTGGTGAGGCCTTGGCACAGGGTGCCCAGAGAAGCTGTGTCTGCCCCTGGATCCCTGGAAGTGTCTAAGGCCAGGTTGGACAGGGCTTGGAACAGCCTGGGATAGTGGAAGGTGTCCCTATCCATGGCAGGGGGTGGCACTGGATGAGGTTTAAGGTCCCTTCCAACCCAAACCCTTCTGTGATTCTAGAATTCTGTGATCTCAGGCTGATAAATGTCCTCCCACACAAACGAAGGGTAGGTAAGGTGGAAATCAGGGTGTCATCTCTCTCATTTGAGGTCCCAGACTGGATCAAAGGGAATGCCAATATTCAGTTTTCCATCACTCAGCCTTTACTCCCACCCCAGAAATCTCTCCGTGCTCTGGGCCCCTCTGGTTTTAACCTGGTTGAGCCATGAGGGTGTCAGGTAGGAGAGGTTTTCACAGCTCTTCTTTCAGCCTGAACAAACCATCCCTGGGGTGTCCTGAGCTAACCTGCTTTTATCCCATGCCACATTTTCCCTCAGCATGGTGCCAGGATAAGAGGACGAATTTCTCTGCAACAAACGGCCAATTCCTCTTTGGCATGTTTATCTGTCTGTGGCAGTTGCCTGATAATTTATTTCTTATTTGGAAGGGTTGGCACCAGAATAAACCACACCCAATTATCTTTGGGTTTGCAGCAAATGGATGTTCCCCCTACCGCCCTCCTTCTTGTCAACAAATTAAAAGCACACCGTCTTCTGATGTACAAATTGCTCTGTCAGATATAATGATTTTTATCCCAGCTCTTAATTTGCTTAATATGTTAAGGCTGGTGCCAAATTCACTCCTGCTCTGATAGTCAATTGCTCACGTTCAAGCATAGTGGGTGTAAATTGATAATCTTCCTGATTAACTTGCTGGGACAGTCTGCAGAGCTGAGGCATTGGGGAATCAAGCACAAGGCTTGAATTTCTGCACAAATTCAGCTTCCACAGGTTGCCAAACGATGCTGTGATAGTTCATCAGGTTGGGCTCTGGTCTTTTTGGCCAATCTGCTGTGTTCAGGTTGTGGCAAGCCCGGGAGGATGCTGAGTGCTCTGCTAGATGAAGGCTCAGTCCATGGGAAAACACCATTTCTGTCTGGAGAGGGGAAGGAAGAAATCTTCCAGAGGCTAATCCTATGCACGGAGCTTAAGCATAACATAAAAATAAAATAAAAATAAAATTCTTTAAAGGCACCCCAGGGAGAAATCTGGGACCAGTCCTTAAGGAGTGATCACAGAAGCAAGTTCACTTAATGATAGTCACTGCTATTCCTCCTCTCTCCGGAGATTCTGACTGCAAGGCTGGCATCCACACCCAGGGCTGCCAGCTTGGACACAGCAAGGTTTTAGCAGTGCTGCAACCACTGGAAGAAACCACTCTGGCTCTTCCTGCTGCTCTCTGCTCTGGGAAAGCAGCTCTGTTACCTCCACTGGGTTGTGAGTGCACAAATCAAGAAGAGGACACAACCCAGGGCAAAGTATGTGTGTAATTCACTGCCTTCGGTGGGATGTTCTCTCCCCACGCAGCAGTGACTCCGTCAAACAGCGGCTGATAAATCTGCTGCTGCTGCCTCCGGGCTGCAAAAATCAGCGTTTATTTATCTGCTCTACGTGGTGGCTCTTGATGCAAGAGCCAGAAGAATGAGGTTTGTGCCTGCTGGAGATGACTGGCCCAGGAACTCAGCATTACACGCACAGGACTCATCAGTGATTACAGTCATTACGTTTGTTTTAACCCCGTGCTTTCAGTGGTCACAGTTTGAGGTGTGGGAGTACTTTCAACCCTGTCCTTAAGCAATGTTCCTATAGCTCCAGGCATCCTTTTTGGAAGACCTGTGATGATTTTTTTTTTTTTTTTTTTTTTTAATAGAACGATATTTCATAGAATAATAGAATCATTTAGGTTGGAAGGCACTTTTAATATCATCGACCCCAACTGTTTGCACAACTCTCGTTGGAAATCATCCAGCAGCCGGTGTCACCACCGCAATATTATCACCAAGGGACTTCAAACAAACGAAAGAGCCTTTTATCCTGGATTTGGGAGGATTTTTAACACGGGACGGTGGAAGAGGCTGCCCTCGCGTGGTAGATTTAACGAAACATCCTTTTCTAACATCTGGGTTTCTCAAGTTTAGGGGATTCCCTGGGAAAGATAAACTCTGGAGGAGCATTCCCTGGGTCACATTTGCATTCCAGCCAGAGGCACTGGGGATTCAAGAGGTGAGTGAAGGAATAGCCTTCTCCCAAAGTTAATCTAGGAAAGAAACACTCCGAATTAGTGTTGGTCAAATTAATACCAAAGAAAAATCCAACACCAAAACCCCCCAAACCACAAACAAAAACATCAGAGGATTTTCCCAAAGCAAAGCAAGATCATATCTCAGCAGGTGCCTCTGATGAAGAAACTTGCTCATGTCACAGGTTTGGTTTTTTTCCCAAAGGTATTGAATGTCCTGTGCAGCCTCTGCCTTTGCTGGTACCTCGCTATGCCCTGCTGTACTCTTGAAAATAGACATGGGAAAAACCTCCAAAACCCACAGAACCACAGAACAGTGTGGGTTGGAAGGGACCTTAAAACAACTAGTTCCAAGTTCCTGCCATGGGCAGAGACACCTTCAAAGCTCCATCTCAAAGCCCCGTCCAATCTGGCTTTGGACATTTCCAGGGATCCAGGGGCAGCCACAGCTTCTCTGAGAACCTGTGCCAGGGCTTCACCATCCTCACAGGGAAGAAAATGCTCCTGAGGAGCCTTGGTTTGGAGAAAATTCATCTATGTCCCCACCAAGAAGATGCTCATGGCATTCCCAGGCAGTATTTTTGCTTATCAAGGTGGAGCAGCTTTTGTTCCCCTCCTTAGCAGCCCTCTCCTGCCACGCTTTCCCCAAGGGCATCTTAAAGCTTTCTCCCTTCACTTGCAGCTGTGAGATCTCCAGAAGAGCAGGAGGCGCTGGCAGAGGGGAGCAGGGACACAATTGTAGGAAAACTGGTGGCAGCCACTCCTGCCTATAGCCCCTGGCCCCTCGAGTACTGATGGACATGGTTTTAACTTTTACATTTTTCAAATCCTGTACTGCCTGGTGTGTAACTCTGAAGTTTCTTGTGGCCTGTTAATTTCTGCTCTCTCATGCCAGGCAGACATAACAAAGCCTCTCCAGGCCTGCTCTCCAAGGACACCCAAACTGTCCCAGGCCCAAAACGTGTAAGCCAACATCTTAAGAGGAGAGTGAGCTTGGGGAAACATCATCATTAACTGAAGCTTTAATTGGAGAATTAACGCTGCTATGCAAATGAACCAAACCTATAAAAGTGTGAAGAACTCCTGACCTGTTGCCCATCTTGGGGTCCATCTCAGCAGTGGCCTCTGGCTCCCCAGGGTGTACCTTTGGAGGCCTTTCAAATAAATACCTACCTTTATTCCCTTACTCTTGTCTAGTCTCTGTTTGAGGTGGCCTCTTCAGGCATCAGTCTCCTTGGTGACAATCCCAGACTGGGAAGCTGTAGGGAGGGATCTCAGCTGCTTCTCGCACAGCAACGTTCCTGCTCCTTTGCAGAGATGCCTGGTGGGGGTAGATGGGATGAAGAAACAACACAGCTGAGTGCAGGGACCCTTCTGTGTCAGACTCTGCTGTGGCTGATCCAGCTGAGGTCTGAATAGGAGGAAACTCTCTGTAGAAATGAGGAATCAGCCAGGGATGAGCCTCTATCCATTGCACATCTGCAGAAAGCATTAAAGTCCTTACAAATGGCAGGGCCAGGTCAGATCTCCACTGGTTACCCCGGTGTGCACCTAAGAGAAGCAGAACAACGCCTTCATTTCACAGGGGAGGGAAACTGAGGCACGGGGGAAAGGCTTGCCCCAAGATCTGTGAGGAAAACAAACGAGACCTAAGGAGCTTGTTTGAAGGTGGGGTAATTATTGATTTTTGACTCTGTTGAGTTCACAGTGTTCCTTCCACTATGCAACCCATGCAAAGTTTTATTGCAGAAACAAAAGTTGGCAAGTTCTCTAAACAACCCAGCATGGCAAAACCCACCTGAATGACACCTCCGTTTTCCTGGGAATCTGCTCTTAAAAAAAGCATCTCTGAGACACTTTTTAATCATTAAACTAATTTCCATGTGGACCCACAAGCAGCCAGGAGGGTACACCACGTCCTCTCAGAGGCATGGCATCATAGTGACGTTAAATAAGAGCATTGCTGTAAATGCAGTCATGGTCTGAGGGGTGTTACCTGAGTGAGCAGCTGCAGCTGTGCCAGGGGAGATTTGGGCTGGAGATCAGGAAAGGTTTCTTCCCCCAGAGGGTGGTGGGGCACTGAACAGGCTCCCCAGGGAATGGGCACAGCCCCAAGGCTGCCAGAGCTCCAGGAGTGCTTGGACAAGGTGGGATTTTTGGGATGTCCTGTGCAGGGCCAGGAATTGGATTGGATGATGTTTGTAGGTCCTTTCCAACTCAGGGTATTCTGTGATTTTATGATTGCAATGCCACAGTCACTCATTTATTTAAATATCTTGTTTTGTGGAAGGAATTTTCCCTTTCCTCTTGCCCAGGAGTTGATCCCACACATTTTAGTGCCCTGTGTTCTGGGAGCCCACACCTCACACCCCCTTATCAAGGATAAATCACTCTTTCCCTGTTTACCATCAAATCAGACCTCTGTCTTCTAAGCTCTTCCTGCATTTCCAGTGCTTTCCCTGCTAGCTGTGACACTGTAATTAAGAGTTAACACAGACCATCATGGAAAGCTCAGCCTTCCTCCGCTCTGATGCTCCCAGGTCTGGCTGTGTCTCTGTTCATCAGGTTTGGAGAGAGGGATGCTGGAGGGATCAAGGGGTGCTGGAGGGATGCTGAGGTGAAATCCCCTCTTCTTCCCGACTTCGAGGTGGCTGGGATTTTGGAAACCGGGCACTTTGCACTGCGGGGAGCAGCCAGCTGAGGGCAGGAGAAGCCCGTGCATCGAAGCCTGACTGAGAAGGAGGAGGGGGAGATGGGGGAAGGAATAAAGCAGCGCTGCCTTACAGCGTGACTCCTGCCCCTATTTTATATCTCCACAATTCAGGCTGATCCCAAAAGAGAGCCTGGAGGGAGGCTGAGATGGGAGGTGGTGGTGTTGAGCACCCCAGAGCTGGAGTGGGGGAAGAGAAGGAGCCGCTGGGGTTTTGCACTGCACAGTCATAATGGAAAAATGGAATGGTTTGGGTTGGATGGGACCTTCAAGATCATCTCATTCCAACCCCCTGCCATGGGCAGGGACACCTCCCACTAGCCAAGGGTGCTCCAAGCCCTGTCCAGCCTGGCCTTGGACACTTCCAGGGATGGGGCAGCCACAGCTTCTCTGGGCACCCTGTGCCAGGGACTCAGGCTGGTGCTGGGACTATCCCACCCCAGCAACTGGTGGATAATGAGTTCCAGGCAGGCAGATGGAACATGATATCCTTGCATCTCCTATTCCCAATGGAAGGATGCTGGCCAGGCAATGAGTAAAGTTTTTGTGATGGGAACAACTGTCAGTAGTGGTTCTTCTGTATTCCTTTCCCTTTCCAAGATGATGTACAAGAAAGGTGCTTAAAATTTGATCTTATACCCTTAGTCTTAAGCCAGACTCTTAAAGGTTTTTGTGTTTTTATCAGTTATCTTTCTCTCAGATTAATCTTTGATCTTCAAAATTGCTTTACCAATCCACATTTTCCTTCAGCTTTGTTCCAGAGAGTTTGCAGGAGTCTCATAGCTGTGAGTATTTTCACCTTAGTGGGAAGGAACAAAATTTTGAATCTCTGGAAAAAACTGGCCTTTCTCCCAAATCCAGTGCTGGGACTTGTGTTAATTGAGAAATCAACCCAAATGAAAGGGGCCTAAATAGTTTGACCCCTTTTTGCAATGACAGTTCACGATTCATCTTAAGTGCTCTTGCAAAAGTGTGTTCTCTTGGAAATATCATATTTTCAGTGCTTCAACCAGCATCCATCTTCTCTAATTTTACTCATCTAAAAGTTAAGCAGCCAAATTTTAACTGATTACAAAATTTCCTTCAGAGAGTAGATTGAATTTTGCATCGACATCAACCCTTCCATTGCATTGAAATGTTGAAATGATGTTTGATACTGGCTACAAAGAAACCCCCCACAATTGTGATATCTCTATATTAGAAAACTGGTGATGTAGGAAGAACTCATTTCGGGTTTGAATCAAATACAAAGGCAAACTGCAATCCTAATATAACCATAGCAACGCAATAACATGTGTTTGAAATGATCCGTGTGGTCAAAAAGAGCAGAATTTCTGAATGTCTCGGCTAGAAGGGCTAGGAAATGGCTATGGAAACATAAAATTTGAAGAAGCACGTTTGAAGAGAGGTGGCTGTTGGGAACTTTCTGGGGTGATGTTTCAGGATGCTCTGAGGATAAAACCTTGATGGGAAATAACTCCACGTATTCTAAGCCTGGATTTCAACAGAGATGTTCTGTGGTGAATTGAAGTGTGATTGGCCTGAGCTGGAACAAGATGTGCTGATCAGATCCTTGTAATGTTTCCTTGTGTCTAATGGACATCAAGTTTTGGACTTCCCTCAGCACTCAGTCTGGGAAACCTCCCCACATTCTACAACAGAGTGTTTTTTGCCCCAGACCATAGAAATCATGGAATCACAGAATGGTTGAGGTTGGAAGAGACCTTAAAGCCCATCCCATTCCACCCCCTGCCGTGGGCAGGGACACCTTCCCCTATCCCAGGTTGCTCCAAGCCCTGTCCAGCCTGGCCTTGGACACTTCAAGGGATCCAGGGGCAGCCCCAGCTTCTCTGGGCAACCTGTGCCAGGGCCTCACCACCCTCACAGGGAACAATTTCTTCCTGATATCCAATCTAAACCTGCCCTCTAAATCTCTACAATCTCTTTGGTTTTGCTCACCAACACCAGAGTTTGAAGGTACACCCCAGCAGGGCTCTGCCCAAATCATCTCAGGAATAGCACGTGCAGGTGCAGCAGGTAGCATTTGTAACACAGAGCCAAATACCTATGAAAAGTACCCAAACCAGAGCTCTTTGCCATCATTTCAAGCATGGCTTGCACCCAACCTGCATCCCAGGTGATGCACAGACAGAGGAAAGGACATCTGCATCTTCTGACTGCGCTTGATTAGTTAAATCACCTCTAGGAAGTAATTTGCCTTCTCTGTTAGTACAACACAGCCAGTTTTCTTCTCCTTGCCCCAGGGAGTCAGCAGCAATGTCTGTCAGTGCTACAGGGCTGGTGCCCAGACCTGGAAATCCTGTGCTTCAGTAAAGGATTCAGCCTAATCACTACAAAATGCTGTAAAAAGCCACTGCATGATGGTGTAAAAAGCCACTGCATTCCTCTCTGCGAGTCCCTTCGAGGGTGCAGGGGGGTGATTTCTTAGAGCAGAGTGCTTGGCCGTTCAGTGAGTAAAAGATCCATGCAGCTGGCATCCATGGCCAGGGAAAAAATCACTTGTGAGTGTTTAAAACTGGGGCAATTAGACTATTTAAACATTGTACTGATGGAGGGAGGAGGAGAAAGAGATAATAGAGACCAGGTGGATTGTCCTCTAAGGAAAGAAAACCTGGATATCTCTCTTACACAGATGCTCTTGTCCCAAGCCAGGCTCTGGTCTTAACACCAGGATGCTCAAGGCAAAGCCACAGGGATGTGGGAGGTCAGGGAGCAAGGCTGGGGTTTGAGGGCAGAGCCTGCAGGCAAAGGGCGAACTGCTCAGATTAGAAACAAAGGCAGAATTTTTTTTTTCCTTTTTAGGATTTGCTTTAAAAAATTGAATTAAAAAGAGAAATAGAAGAACAAAAGAGTGAGGCAAGAATGCCTGAAATACAACATGCAAGTCTGCCTCTGTTTAGGGCCTGGCTGGAGATGAAACCCAAATGTTTCTGAATTAGAATAAAAACAACAAAGTGAAGGACATTGTGTTTTGATGGGTTTCATTTTATCCTTTGATAATTTTTCATTTGTATCCAGCAATGGCATTTCATTTGGGTCTCTGCCTGACTGCACATTTTATTCTGGAGCTCGATTTCACTCTATTACTGCATACATCAGTGGCTCCCCAGATTCAGTAACTTGGTCCTGCTCCTTAGCAAATAGACATGTCTGTGCTGTGCTTTGCTGTAGATACTTTTACAAGCCATTTCCCCATTGTGCAGGCTCATAAATATTCCTCTGGCGTGGCCTTTTCTTCTGTAGGAAAAAAAAAAAGCCCATGGCAGTGAAACTGAGAGTCAGTAAAAACTAACCAATTTGTCAGTGGCATCTTTGGACAATTAAGAAACCTTGTGTCTCTCCTTGTTTTTTTCCATCCTCTGGAAGAATAGAGAAATACAGAAGTGAGAGGAAATGCACCTGCTGCTCATCTAACAATTAAAATCCAGGAATAGGGGGAAAATGCAGGAGAATTGGAGGCTTTTAACACTGGATCTTCTAAAAGCAATAAACAACTGATATTGGGAATAGCTGGGAATAACAGAGGCATAGAGGGCCTTGGCTTTGAGCAGAGGGGAGGGTTTAAATAATCTCCAAGTCCCTTTAACCTCCATTTGCTGATCCCATTTGATGCTGAGATTTGGAGAGAAGCTGTGTCAGAACATGAGTTCAGTGCTCTGTGTCTCAGTCAACGCGCCAGAAAAATAAAAGCACTCCTTCTTTGTGACACAGGGAGTTAGGGTTCAAAATCCTGTGCCCTCCTCCTGAGAGGAAACGCTGAAGTGGGTGTGTTGAACACAGCACTGGTTGTGCAGTGAGTGTGCACAAGAAGAGGTGAAGATTTGAGAATGTTTTCTGTTCTCCCAGGTTTCCCTTTCTCTCTAACGTTTTCATCGGGATCCCCTTCAGAGGCATCTCTGCATCCAGCTCTTGGGCCTCAGTACAAGAAGGAACCTTCCTGCCTGTTGGAACAAGTCCAGAGGAAACCACTAAGTTGAACACAGGGCTGGAGAACCTTTGCTATAAAACCGGCTGAGAGACTTGGAGATTTCAACCTGGAGAGAGAAGGCTCCAGGGAGAACTCAGAGCCCCTTCCAGTGCCACCTTAGAGCCTCTTCCAGTGCTTAAAAGGGATCCAGGAGAGCTGGAGACAGACTTTGGAGAAAGGTCTGGAGGACAGGACAAGGAGGAATGGCTTCAAACTGACAGAGGGTAGGTTTGGGTTAGGTATTGGATAGAAATTCTTCCCTGTGAGGGCAGTGAGGCCCTGGCACAGGGTGCCCAGAGAAGTTGTGGCTGCCCCTGGATCCCTGAAAGTGTCCAAGGCCAGGTTGGATGGGGCTTGGAGCACCCTGGGCTAGTGGAAGGTGTCCCTGCCCATGGCAGGGGATTGGAACCAGATGGGCTTTAAGGTCCCTCCAACCCAAACCATTCTGTGGTTCTTGTTCTTCGACTTCTCTGGCCTTTCCTATGGTACAGAGAACAGAGGCTGTAGAACCATCAGCAATCTCCAAGGCCCAGCCCAAGAGTGATGCCATCCTGAGGCCCAGCATGCTGCAAATTCCACTTCTGAGGGATGTGGAAGGTTGGGAATCTCCCTGGGGACATTCCTCTGCACAGTGGGGTGTCTGCTGTGTCACAGTGTTCAAAGCCAAGGAGGGAGGAAATGTTACTGCGAGAGGAGCAGAGCAGAAAAATAACACTTGGGAAAGAGCTGTCCCTCCCTGCTAATGCAAATATTCCCTTCACCATGTCCTGCAGAGTTTGGCCTCCCCAAAGTCGAAAATATATCCAGGAACAGCTGCTTCCAGCACTTCCCTTTGAAAACAGTCAAATATCCAATATTTTAACTCCACACTCCTGCCCATTAACCTGTTAATGCCTTTCTTGTTTTCCTGAGTAATCCCACTTCCTGTGTCCAACCCACGCCCATCTCATGCTCAGCTGATGTTCCCTTGGTTGTTTCCATTTGGCCAAAATTGTTTGGTTCTGCAGGGATGGAAAGCTGACCTGAAGCCAGGATTTGTAGCTTCAAATTGTCTCCCTTTTCTACCAAAAATGGAACCCAACTAAATCTTTCCTTGAGCTCGTAATTTCTGTTTCAGACTTGAAGAACAGAGTCTGTGCTCAAAACACGATCTTCCTTTAGATACCAGGGTTTTGCTCCCTCAGAAAAGAGCCCTTCCCAAAAATAGTTCAACCACCCCAGTTACAAGCAGTGAGATCACAATGCCAATAAGTGAAATTTCTTTTGGCTGAAATTATAAAGAATGGGGGGTTTGGGGCCAGGGAATGGTGTTTTATGCTCTTGTAGTTCATGCTGCTCATTGTGGCTGTGATTTACAGCCTGTTGATGGGTACCTGGGGTTGTACTCTCCCCAAAAAGGCAATCTGTGCCCCAAAGACGTGACCTTCTAAATTGAGCAGCCAGACAGGAAAGAGGGGAATCATTTACCCATTTTGTATAAATTAATCCCCTGGAGTTCTGTAATTAATAGATGCAAAATACACTGTGAGCCTGTAGCCAAGTGAGGATCTGAGGCCAGGTCCCTGCCCAGCAATCACAAACCCTTCCTTCCTCTATTCACAGCACATTAGGAAAAGGTCTCCATGACCTAGAAAGGTCTTTCAGTGACTCACTTTTCAATCTTGCAGCGTCCTCTTGGAAGGGAGGAGGGATGGGGAGAGAGGCAGAGCTTTGGTTATTGTTGTTTCCCATCTTTTTAATTTGCAGCTACATTGCTTGTTAGTCTAAAAGCAAATTGAGACAAGGCTGAAGTAACCATCTCAGCAATAAAAGCTCTCTGCCGAGACAGACCAAACACTCCAGGAAAGTGCAAGCAGGAGGGAAAAATCAGCTGCTGGAGCTAAACAGCTGCTCAGGTTGACTTTCAAAGGCAGTTGAGTCTCATGCCCTGCAGGGGACACCCCCTGATGTCCCCTCCCCACTCTCCCCACATAGATTTAAAGCCTCTTTCCTGCTCTGGGACCCCGTGTCAGACACAGCTGGGGGAGCAGATCCACGCTGTACTAACAGGGATATTTTGCCAGGTGTTTTGTAAGGTGGGAGAAGGTTGCTGGGCTGCTGTGATTAAGGAAGTCCTAACGCTTCCAGGCAGTCAAATTCCTTGTCATGAGGCCCGAGGGAATTTCTCAGCCCGGAACCCCTTTGTGGCAGGGAACCTCAAGTCTCACATGTTGGGAGGGAAGGAACCAAGTGAGACACTGGGATTTTGGTAGGAGCAGCCACTCAATGGGATTTCTGGCTAAAGGAGAGAAACATCCTCTGCTCTGGAACCCAAAAACTGTCAGTGTTTAATACCTAACCTTTACCTATGTAAATACTGAAATTCCCAGCCTTTCACCATAACTTAAAGGAATGAATGGAGGAAGAGGGCTCATTTATTATGTGGGTATGGAGCGACAGGACAAGGGACAATGATTTTAAAGTGAAAGGAGACAGATTTAGATTAGATTTTGGGAAGAAATTTTTCCCTGTGAGGGTGGTGAGACCCTGGCACAGGTTGCCCCATCCCTGGAAGTGTCCAAGACCAGGCTGGACAGGGCTTGGAAAAAACTGGGATAGTGGAAGGTGTTCCCCATGGCAGGGGGTTGGAACTGGGTGATCTTTAAGGTCCCTTCCAACCCAAACCATTCCATGATTCTACAAGCACAAGAGCAAAAACTTGAAGATAAATTTTAAAAAATTAAACTCTGAAAATCTGAGAATATTCTCATGACTCCAGAAGCAGAGGCTTCCAGAAATCCACAAGAGTGATCAGACTGGTGGCTTTGCCTTTAAGCTCAAGTGCCTCAGGAAATGTGTCCCAGACATGATTTTTTGATAGGAACCAGAGTGGTGCTTTACTTGGAAGTTTCCATGGGTAAATATGGAGTATTCAAGCGAGAGTGTGAAAGAAAGACCTCCTGAATCCTTTCACAGCTCAGCAGGGAATGTTCACTTCCCTGCAGAACCCCAGGATGGGAGCAGTCCCATTTCTGTGCTGGGGGCAGGATCTGCTCTTTGGTTTGAGGCTTTTCCTCAGCAGCTGCCTCCTGAACAGGGGTTGCCTGTCATTAATGCATGTGAGCTTTTCCAGCCTTATCTGTACTGAACCTCTCAAGGCTCCCTCACTAAAACCCTTCTGTCTAATGAAGTAATTGGATTAATAGGCAAACAGCAAATCAGTGTGCTTAATTGATGTTCCCAGGTAAATCAGCACAGGTAGTGCTTATGTTTAAGGGCTGTTCCTGAAGGAAAAGCAGAACTGAATTAAATCCTTTTTTGCTGCTTTCTTATGGTGTCTGAGACTGATGTGAAAGGTTATGATTTTCTACCCATTTGATTTTTGCATTAGGAATAATTTTGGTCTCTCCTATCCTGTTTGTATGTGCCTCACACTCCTGAAAGATACCACGGGTGACCAGAAAACTGATGAGGGTGCAATATTGAATGCTGAGAAGTGTGAAGGGACTAATATTTAAGGGTGGAGATTTTTTTTTTTTTTTAGCCCTGGTTTAATTTGCACTCTTCATTTACCTGCATGTAGCTGAAAGGCCCGTGGGATGCTTGAGAGGAAAAGCACTTTTGCTACAAACCAAACACCCTGGCTCCTTGTTAAGGGCTGGGCTGGAATCAGGAGCTTCTGCCTTTGACCTGCCAGAGGAACATTCTCCCAGGGGGGGAAAATCTTCCCTGCTCTTCCTCAGGATTGAAAAAGCAAGGAAAAGAATGCATATCTATTAAAATAATGTTGTTAAAAGCAGAAACAAATACTGCAGGCTTTTCCGATTTCCCTTCCTTTCCCTGTCACAGACACAGCACTGCTGTTGCTGTTCCAAAGGCCTTTTAAATCAGGGGAATTCAGGATGTGTTGATTTTTCAGAGGCTCTGGATTCCCCCACAGTAGCTGGATGCCTGTGCTCCACCACAGACTCTGTCCCCAGAGAGAGGGACAATGATGAACAGGAGGGGACGGGGAGAAGAGAATGGCCTGGAGGAACTGGTTTAGGAGCTGAGATCAGAGCTGAGAGCAGAACAAGGATGGGAAGGTCTGGGGAAGCTCTTCCACACAGGGAATTCCTCCCTCCTCAAGAGCAGGGAAAAGCTGTTTGGTGAAGCTCTGGGATACCAGAAGTGCTGCCTAGAGGTTTATTCTGGGTGGTGGGACAGCCTCTGTTGCCCCTTGGGGCATTTAAACCAGGCCAGGGCGGTTCAGAGCCTGCGTTAGGGAGGACATCGGCAAAGCTGATGCACAGGCAAAAACCTTCCTGCACCCTTTGCGTTTAGAACGAGGCTTTTCTTGCAGCGCCTTTCCCCAGGAAAGGAGTGAAGTGAAAGGAGTCCCTGCTCAAGGGAGTTATTTAGAAGATTTTCTCAGGTGTCCTGGTGCCTCTGTTCCCTGCGAACAGTCCACGCCTCTGGACTCACGATGGCAGCAACGCGCTGCGGCTGAGCACAGCCGGGCAGAAGGTGCTGGCTTCCCCACCCAGAAATTCAGCCTCCTCCTCCTCCTCCTGAAAGATTCCGGCCTAGGGCTGGAAGCACTCAGAGGGCAGCTGAACCTGTCCCTACGCCCTGTGATGAGGAGAAAGGCAGGCTGGACAGAAGCTGGGACCGTGCTTCCTTGCTGCAAGCAAAATCTCCATCAAATGGAGCTTTTTGCAGCAGAATTCCCCCCTTTTTCAGGATGCACCCAAGGGGTTCCTGTCGCTCGGCCCCTGCTTTTTCCCAGCTGTTAAGCTCAGGCTGTGGTGGCTTTGTGTGGAGCAGATCTTGGAGAAATGTCACTTCTGGGAGCTTCACAGCGAAGGGACGTGGGCGTCTGTGACCAGGACCCTGCTCCACCTTGGCTTTGGCAAGGCGGAAGGTGGGTGCTCAGCCCAGCAGGAGAGGGCAGCAGAACCCTCTGTGTTTGGTGTGACTGCACTTGGTGCCCGGCTTGGCATAGGTGCCTCAAGGTTTGTGCTCTGCAGTGTCTGTGGGTTGCTCTCTCTTGGGCAGCAGCTCTGGGCCGGACCCCACAGAGCATCTCCTGCCACCATCGAGCACCTTCCTCCACCTCCTCCCAGACTTGGAAGGAGGACAAGGATGGTGGGGATGCACGAGACTTGTTCTCTGGTCCTGCATGTACCATTAGCTTTTTACCTGGCCATGCACAGGCTGTAACACCTTTCCCAGTGTGACATGGGAGGGCTGTGAGCTCCCTTTGGGAGCTGGGATTGGAGTTTGGGAAGTGTTCAGGCAGGATTCTGCACAAGGCAGGAGGGGCTGTGTGAGGACTCCAGGCAGCACTGGGACACAACAACAATAAATAATAATAAAAAAAGTGTTAACGGATTTACTTCCCTCTGGTCAGGTGTGGATGCTTACCTGGACCTGTGTTTGACCAGTTCAAGACATTAATCTGCCAGAAACCCAATATTTTTTCAGTTGAGTTTATTTTATTCCCCTTTAGAGGCTGGACTGACACACTGAGGTGTTGTGCAAGTGCCAGAGTGACACCAAGGACTTGGTCTGAGGGAGGAAGGGGCAAGCCCAGAGCATTTTTAGGCCATTTCTGCTGGTGTAATGAAGCCACGTTTTCACATGGTCAGGATGCTTCTGCCTGGGGTCATATCCAAGGATTTGCTCATCCCTGGATGCTCAAGTGCAAAGACAACCCCACAAGTGAGCTGGTTAGTGGAAAGCCATCCTTTCCCCTAGAAATAATGGTGTCACAAGCCATCAGTGACCTCCCGTGCACCAGACCTCTCTCCCAAAAGTCATGCAGAGGTTTCCCAACTCCTCCTTGTGAAGGAGCCTTAAATCACAGCCAGCAGTTGTCGCAAACTTCCCATTGATTTCTGGCAGCTCGTGAATGTAGCAAGTGGCACGGAGTTGATACTGCAGATCCATAATTAATGCTTTGTGATCCCAGATCTGAAGGCCCTTTCACAGGCTGAGGGACTGTTAAACTGCCCCTGAAGATGAGGGATAGAGTCGTGGAAGGGATTAACAGCCAAGCCAGTAATGAGCTCAGAAAAAAACACAAGCATGGGAGATAAAAAAAATAATCTGTGAGTGAAAAACATCCATTTATGAAGTGCTCTTTTGCAGAAGGCGAGTGCTTCTGAAGCTGCCTAAAGTGCAGATATTCTCATTGCCTCTGGAAGCCTGAGTCAGACAGCTTGGAGCCTAGAATTCCCAGGATGTGGTTCAGGCAGACCAAGCTGGAAGGAGGTTTGGGGGCCGATGGGCTCAGTGCAGACGGCAGAGCAGTGACACAGCTCTCCAGGCTGGGGGATCCATCCCTGCAATTCTCTTTTTAAGAATGTCCCAGTGGTTTTTTTCTTATGTTTTTTCACAGTTGCATGGGTGGCTTTGGTGGGACAGTGGGGGAAGAGAGGAAAAGAAACTGGTGCAAGGAGCTGAGTGAGGACTCAGCATTGGGAGTAGCAGGAAGGGCCCTTATCCAACCCCTTCCTCCCAAAAACTCCATGTGCAGCACAGGACTTCTTTGTTGGGAATGTCTGTCTAGAAGAGCTTTTCCCTGTTTCATCCTGCTCTGCTCTAAAATGCTGCACCCAGAGCCCATCCTGTGGTGTTGGCACCCACTGTGAAATCACCCACCATGGGGCTGGTGATATTCAAGTGGCAGATGGGTCATTTGAGGTGTCCCCTCCTCACCAAGAAGGATGGAGCTTGGTCTTTTCAGGCCTGGTGATGGATATTCACTAGAACTTAAGCCAAAAAAAAAAAATCTCCATGTATAAACGAATAAATACAGAGATAAAGTAATTATAATTATACAAATAAATTATTGAAGGGCAACAATTCCAATATTTTCATATGGATTGTGGAAAAAAGAAAGAGAAACAGACAGTGGAGAGGTTTTGAGGACAGATGCAGCCAGTCTCCCACTTAGGAATATTGTCTCTCTACACATCTTGAAAAGGAGGGATTTATATCAGCTGGAACCAATAGGTAGATAAAGAGCCCACTTCAACAGGAAAAAGAAGCCATTATCCATTACATAGTTACCTTATGAGAATGAGAAAAGAGCATTTGGAGAAAATATCTGCCCATTAAACATGGAGTTAAGAGCTTGGCTTAGGCTCAGAAGGGGGAAAAAAAGGCTTTTGATTAACCAATAAAGCCAATGGTGATGTTGAGATTATTCAGGGTTTATTGCTTTTATGAAAAGGGAAAAGAAAAGGGAAAAAATGAAAACAAAACAAAACAAAAACTAAAAAAAAGAAGGAAAAGCCAGTCTGTTTTACATTTGTCAGGACTGCAGTAGATTGCTCTTGCCAGGGTAATAAACAGTAGCTTGGATGCATCATGCAAGGCTGGTTATGAAGATGAAAACACGCAGCTCTTTGGGTTTTAAAATGCTTGGAGGCATTTCAGCTGACAGTTCCCCCTGCTGATGCCTCCGTGGAGGGAAGATTGACTGCAATGGCCTTGTTTGTGGTTACTTAATCTCGGTGCAATTCTTCTACTTGATGGATCAATGTGAGGCCTTCAGCTTGGTTATGACATTTAGATGGACCCATTAGAAAAAAATCAAGAGGAGAGCGATCCCAGGGCTCCCCATCCATGGGGAAAGGTGGGAGATTAGCAATGTTTTATCCCCTGAAGTGGGGGCATGGCACCACCTCTCAACCTGCAGAACACGGGCACAGAGGGAAAGGAATGTGCTCTTCTCCATGGGATGAGTCAGGAAGTTCTGCAGCTCTACAACAAAATCAGGGAAGGCTCAAGTAATGACCTGTGAGTCATTTCCTAAGGGAACACTGGAGGTGGACTGGGAGGGACTGGAGTAATCTCACAGCAGGTTAGAGGCACATCAGTCTGGAAGTGCCCAGGCTTGGCACTTTGTGGTAACACAGTTCAAGGTTCTTCCAAGACTTCACTGTCAAAATCAAAGCTGTGGATGGCATAAAATGTGGAAAATGTTGCCTTTAAATGGACTAATGAACACAATATAACACTGCAGCGTTCCTGCTCGGGGCTCTCTTACAACAAAGCAAAGTTGCTGCTTCCTAGAAACTGAACATAGACAAATACAAGTGAGAAATAGAGGGAAATTATTTAAAAAACCCATTTTAAGATTAACTATTGGAATAACCTACCAAAGGAGCCACTGCATTCCTTGCCCCAAAGGGACAGTGGATTGTACCCTAGCCAAAAGTGGATGTAGAAGGGAGTTCTGGAGAGATCAACACGGTTTGTACAACAAGCACTGACTGATTTCCTGCTGTGGGCACTGTAGGAGCTCAGAGTGATCGGAGAGGTCCTTTTTAGCCTTGAATTATTCCCTGTTCCACTGAGTCCATCGGCTCTTGTGTCCCCTCAGCCAGGGTCTCTCTTCATTTTGAAGGCATCAGACACACAGAACTGGACTCTGGCCATGCCCTCTTTGCCGGCAGAACGACACCCAGAACAGTTAGAGTCTCTTAAAAAGAAGGGTTCCCTTCTCTGGTCCTGACAGCTGAAATCCCATCAGGTTTCAGCCTGAGTTCCCTCATTTTAGCATTTTTTTGGTCTGAATCTGGAAATACATTAGGACTCTACTGAAGTAACAGTGAGCATCCTATGAGACCCCAGTAGGGCCTTAATTAAAGCTTTAGGAACCAGGACAGATTAAATGAGAAACAATCACTGCAGAAATCCAGTTTGCTTTTGCTGAGTAATAGGAAAGAGGGAAGAAAATGGCCCAGTTTTACTTGGTTTTCACCTGTCAGAAGACAATTCCCCAACAGAAGTTCCTGGCTGTTTCTCCCGTGTGCCCCTGGGTGTTTTGGAGGTCAGTGTTGTTCCTGAAAATAGACACATTCTGTCCATAGGAAAGTTCTCACAGGTTACCATAAAAAACGGTGCCCCATTGCTCAGCTCAGTCCTCCTGGCTCCCCATAGAATCGTGGAGAGTTTTGAGTTGGGAAAGACCTCTGAGGTCATCAAGTCCAACCATTCCCCCAGCACTGCCAAGGCCACCACTGCCCCGTGTCCCCAAGCACCACATCCACACGGCTTTGAACCCCTCCAGGGATGGGGACTCCACCCCTGCCCTGAGCAGCCGTGCCTGGGCTGGACAACCCTTTTGGTGAATAAAGTTTTCTGAATATTCTGTCTAAACCCCTCACAACTTGAAGCCATTTTCTCAATTATGGTTGATCTTAGAAGGCTTTTCCAACCCTAATGATTGTATTCCTCTCATCCTGTCCCTTTTTCCCCGGCTGCCCCCTCCTGTCAGGGACTTGTGCAGAGCCACAAGGTCCCTCCTGAGCCTCCTTTGCTCCAGGCTGAGCCCCTTTCCCAGCTCCCTCAGCCGCTCCTGGGTTTCCAGCCCCTTCCCTGGAAGTACTCCAGCCCTTCAATGTCCTTGTTGTCATGAGGGACCAAAAACCGAACTCGGTATTTGAGATGAGGCCATTTCTTGCCCCAGTCCTCAGCATTTAAGAGCCTCCATTTACTGGTGAATGGCCAGTGGGATGCGGGACTGGCCCACAATCCTTCAGCCACCATCAAATCATCATCCAGCATCCCGTGGGAGGAACTCACCACCCTTTAGTGAGCAGTCAGGGCCTCCAGGCAGATTGTAGTAGCAGACCCAGGGCATCCCTTCTGTTCCCAGCATAACTCCAATCCCAACCCTCCACTCAGGGTGCAGGGATTTCAGGCTTGACCTCCTGGGCCGGGTCCTGCATCCCACTCCCTCTGGCCACAGTCTCCCTCTAATCTCCACCTGCCTTCCCAGTGGTTCCCTGCAGCCATCAGCAGAAGCAGGGGCTGTGTGTGCTGCCAGGATAATTAGAGTGCTGCAGGGTGCTTAGTATGCAGGCAACGGCTGTGCTATTGCTGGGGAAAAGAAAAAAAAAAGGGAAAAAAAAGAAAAAAAGAAAAAGAAAGGGGAAAAAAAGCGCAACTGAATAAAAGCCCATTTGCCCAAGCAAAAGAAAAACACTTTTTTAACCACTTGTTTCTCTGCTTCCTCAGGAAAGCCAAACCTCTGCACGGAGGCACTTCTGGCTGCCATGGCAGGGTGTCTGTGCAGGGATTACCAGGCAGTTTTTGGTCCCAAAACAGGGCTATGCTCTCTGCTGATGGCTGCACAGGGAATGGCTCTGCCTCTCGCCTTCTGCCATGGAGAAGCCTGAGATGGAGCAGGAGGGGCAGGTTCTCTGTTCCCTTCAGTAGCGAGGGCTGTGCTGGGGTCTGATGGAGCTGAGATGTTCCAGGTTTGCATGTTTAGGGTCGGTTGTGCAATGCAGATGTGGTGCCCTCTTGGTGTCCTTCGACCCACGCATGATGGGAACCAGCTCAGATGTCCCTGGTGTGGAAAGAACTGGAGCAGAATCCAGACACAGCCCCAGGGGTGCATGAGGGGGCATCTTCTACCCAGAGCCTTGCTCTTCTTCAGGAATTAACAGGGGAAATCACCTCTGGTTCAGTCTGCTCCATGTTGAGAGGGGAGAAAGCAGGAGAGCATCCAGGAGCATTTCCACAGCAGATGGCAAGCAGAAGGCTGGAAGCTGTGTGGTTGCTGTGTTTGGGAAGGGAGCAGAGACCTGGTTCTTGGCCAGCACAGAGCAATTACCACCTGCCTGCCACCAACCTTCAGCTTGCAGTTCCCAAGGTCCTCCCCTATTCCCATCAGACACTCCAGCATAAACCCTGCAAGTTTCCACTAGAATTGGTGGCTTTTCAGGTGGATGTGGAAGGGTTAAACTTCTTCCTTCACCTAAACCACATGCACAAGGCAGTCATTGTAACAGCAGAGATCACAGCAGCGCTTCAGAGGCTCAGGCATTACTGGAGCCCAGCACCTGGCAGACAAAGGCAGCAGGAAGCATCCCCCACCTGTAAATTCCGTGTGGAAACAAGGGAGTAGAATGAAAAAAGGGACATTCTCCTTCCTATTTCCCAAGGAAGGAGCTGAGGGTCAGAGGGGATCAGTGCCATGGCCCATGAGCTGGCTGTGGGATCTCAGGGTTCCCTGTTATCCTCAAGAAACCAGAGCTTCCAGATAACACAGGCTGGGAAAACACCTTATCCCACCTCCCTGTACTCTGCACCTACCAGAGATCTCCCCAAACATCCTCCTGTCTCTGTTTCTGTGGTGAAAACGTTGCTTCTCAGGATCTTTTGCCATTTTGGGTAGCCCTACAGTTTTGTGGCCATCCACCAGCCCAGGCAGAGCAGCACATGGATTTCTGCTGTCCAGAAATCCCAATGAATGTCACTGTCACTCCATGGGATTGCCTGTGCCCATGAGATCCACGGAACTGGTGTCTGTGCAGATGTGAGCAGGCAGAATAACCTGCCCCAGGACAAAAGATGATGCTGCTTTCCCTCCCCAGGAGCCTCTTCCAGTGTTTCACAGCCTGGGTGTGAAGACAATTTTCCTCATGTCAGCAACCCTTGCTGGAAATTAAGCAAACTAAGCAACTTGACTTTCTTGGAGAGCTCCAGGGACAAAAGAAAGGAATTGTCCTCCTATCTGCACAAAGTACAGAAATGCTGAATGTTCTCCTTTGTACCTCCCAAAATGAATTTGCTTTCAACTTCCGAGTGCTCTCCATTCTCCATTCTCTCTTCCAAATCTCTGCCTATCCCATAATTTCCCATTTTCAGACATATCTAGTTCTCTTTCATAAGTTCAGCCACTTGCACTGGCAACAAGGGGCAAAAATTTGGTGAGCTGTTGTCCTGGAAGAGGAAAGGACGCGTTGTGCTCAGCACCATCCCTGCAGTACTGGTGGGTTTTCCTCTTGACTTCAGTCCTTATCTCACTGGGCAGAATTCAAAGCAGGTAAGAGTGAGGGAGGGAAATGGCTTTTCCCAAATAAACTGTGTTTTCCTGATCCAAACATCTCCAAGTGTCTGGAAATGTTGACTCTGAATCCAGCCAGATTTGCCGGACTGGAGATGGAGCAGTGGGCTGGCTGTGTTTCAGAATTACAGAGGGATAATGCAAACGGCTCTCTCTCTGTTGCACATTTACTGGTACCTGATATCCTGAGGCAAGAAGTTCTTCTGGTGGACCAGGAACTTTGTGAAAAAAGGGCTCCCTTGGCTTCAGCTGTGATGGTCTGAGTGTTTCACTGGGAACCTCTTAGCCCTTGCATGGTGAGGTCATCAAATTAATTTCAGTCCACCTCAGCAGACAAACCTTTAAAAACCCTCAGGTGTTTCTTTCCTCTACTGGAGAACACTGTGCTGCACAACCCCAACCAATTCAACCCCCAGACCTTCTCTCTGTGCAGCTGTAGCCGATTTCTAATCTGTTCCCAGCAGTTTGTCTCAGTTTTCTTCCCCTCACAACAAGGTGTTGCTTTGGGCTGTAGACTTGCTGTCCAGGAGTCTTGATCTTGGGGGAGGAGAAACCTTCCAAATGTAATAACACTTCCAGACCCCTCATAAATGCTCCCTTAACAGCAACCAGCTTTTCCCTGGCTTTGATGCAGAAATTGGCTTAATTTGTATCAGCTGCTGAGGGATTGATTTTGGGTGTCTGGCTCTGTCCCAGAGAGGGGCAAGTTAACCCCTTCTCCAAGCACCCTGCCCCGGGCATGGTGGGAGGCATTGGAAGGGAGAAGGGCTGTTTTCCATGGGAAGGGGGTACAGGCTGCTGGAGATGATGGGCTGGCAGAGCCAGCCTGGATTGCAATTGTGGATAATCTGAGGAATGCCTTAGCCTCCTTCTGAAGAGCCTTGTGGACAGGAGGGAAAGTGAAGTACAAGGTCCCTGTTGTGCCCAAGCCAGCCAGGATATCCTGGGCTATGGAGACTGGCAGCCAGCTACCCTGGAGGGACACCAGGAGATGCTTATGCACATTGGTTACACCTGGATGATGGGTTCCTTGGTGCAACTCCTGATATTGGTGTGTCCCGAGGCTGGGGAGGGAGGGATGCACCACCACACCAAGTAATATTGTGTATTAGGAAAAAGTTCTTCATCCAGAGGGTGGTTGGGCACTGGGACAGCCTCCTCAGGGAAGTGGAAATGGCTCCAAGTCTTAGAGAGTTCAAGAAACAATTTGGAAAATGCTCTCAGGCACACGGTTGCATTTTGGGGGTTGTCCAGCTCAGAATATTCTCTGATTCTATGAATCAAGCTGGACTCAGGCTGGTTCAGATCCCCCTCTTTCTTATGCAAGTAATGCCTGGGCTCTCTCAAGAAGGATCTGGGTCTGTTTTCTCTGTAGACTGTAAGAAATCACTGCAAGATGGCTTGGAAGGGCTCCCTGCCAAGCCTCAAACGAGTGGGACCAGGGAGCTTCCACAGGTTCTAAACTCCTGTGAAAGCTCCATCCAGCTGTCACCCCCTGGAAGCTGGATGTGCTCAGAGACTACCCAAGGGAAACTCCTGCAGGAGAGTTTGTTCTCATGCCCTGCACAGCCCTGGCCCATGAGCTGTGCAGACACCAGGACTTGTGCTGGTTTGGTACTGGGGCTTTGGAGAAACCTGATGGAGGGGAAATCCTGAGGGACTTTGAGGAGGAATGTGATGTTCCTGTTCTAGGACCCAAAGACAGCTGTGCCAGCAGCTCCTGTGCTGAAGTGATTCCCAGGCACATCCTTGCTCAGACAAGGGGAGCACGGGCAGACTGATCCCACCTTGCAGATGATTGGAAAGAGTGATTGCAAAATCTTTCCCATCGAGCTTTCCTCCCTCTCCTTCTCTGCACCAAGTACTGAGTCACGGTGAATTATTTAGCACTCCATGGTGTTGAAGTCACTCAGCACATTTTTGATGGGTTTTCCTCTAGCTGAAGGCTTTATGGGACATGTGGCACAACAGATAAGGCTGTGAATGGGGATGTTGGGGAATTTGGGAATTCTTTTCCTTGTGCTTCTGTTCCTGCCTTAACGCAAGATGATTCCACACCTGAGGGACCCCATGAGTCATGACAGCTCTGATGAGGGTTTGGGCTCTGGCCCCACTCTACTCTTGGAATCGGAGTCTGTGTGTGGGTGTGAGTCCCTGTATCCTTGCTGCCTTGATCCAGGGAATGAGGTGATCCAGGTGGAAACTGGTGCTGAGAGGTCTGTCACAGGGTGGGGTTGGATGGAAAGGCAGGGAATGATTTTGCTAGTGAAAGCAAGATGTGGGAGTGCAGGATTTGGGCAGTTCTCAAAGGGAGAGGCCCTTCTCAGCTGTTGAAAAGTGAAATTTTTTCTATAAGCAAGTTGTCTAAACTTCTTGGAGGAGGTGGCAGCAGAGAGACAAATGCATTTTCAGGGAAGGTTTTTGTCCTGCCCCTTTGGGCTAACAACCTTCTGGAAGTGTCCATCTCTATCTACCTGCTATCAAAGGACACCAGTGACTGTTCAGCCTGGACACTTACCTTGCTGAATTCTAGAATTAGGTGACACTGTTGGATCCTAACAGAAAGGGAATTCCTCCAGTGAGGAGGGAGCTGTTTCAGTGCTGGAGACCTGCAAGAAAATGTGGAACATTTTTTGGGTTTTACCTGTGGAACCTACTGAGGGAGAAGACAGCCATCCAATTGGTCAGAATATGGGATTCTGAGCAAATTTCCTTCCTCTTTCCTTTTCAATCTTATTCCTATTGGGGTACGCAGCAAAACTCAGAGTAGCAGGTTGCCCTTCCTGAGATTGGCTGGTGTGATGGAAATGAGAACAGAGACAGCTTTAGGGCTTCATATTCTCCTTTCTCTCTGCTCCCCCCTGTCCCTCCAGCAGCAGGGAGCTGTTTGAAATCCGTGCTGAATCTCTTTCAACACCTTCACCCACCTCAGCATCTCTAAGAGGCACGTGCACACACAGGCACAAAAGCTACCATGGTCTTTGTTGCCACTGCTGTTGTTTTGATGCTGAACAAAAGTCCTGGCTCCAACCCCCCTCCTTACTGGATCACCTTCAGGAATCAATGCTGCAGATGTTGACTTAAGCCATGGTGCTAGCAGGAGACTTTTAATACATTTCAGATAAAACAACAAAGAGCAGATGCCGATTCATAGGGAGGGAAGGGAGATGTTGTGATCTGAGTTTTTTGGAAATGAATTTTCATGCAGCCTTTATTTCAAATTTTATAGTTTTTTTCCTTTTCCCTGGAATGCATATTAAATGCTGATAGCCTGTTATCCTTGACCTTTAGAGCCTGTGAATTTGAAAATCCAATTCCCTGTGAAAAGCAATGCATACAATATAGACTTTGAAGAAAATGCCAGTAAGTGAGTTATTTTCTTTATGGCCCTGCAAGGGTCTCCTACTGACAGAAAAAAAGGCAAGAGCACAACTTGGGTGCAAGAGACAACAAGGAGAGAGGTTTCGATGCTTTGCAGGCCATGGGTCTTGTTCAGCCAGTGGGGTAGGAAGGAACATTAGGTTGTCAGGAGAGATAATTCATATTCCTGTTTCTCAGCACTCCAGTTCTTGTGCTTTTTAACTCCTCTAGTGCTGCCAGATGGCCTCGGAGCATCTTGGTAGAATGTGGCACCAGATGTGCCACTGTGTCCTGGTGGGATTGTCTTCAAACACTGCTAGGTTATGCTGGGAATATCATGATCACCTCTTCTTTCTGGTGTGCTGAAGGAGCTCTGGTGACCTCCAGTGGTGTTGGGGACAACCCTTGGAAGCTCTTTTCCAGAAGTGCTGGAGGTACCCCAGGGGAGTTCTCTTCCAGCTGTGCTGGGAACATCCCTGGGGAGTTTTCTTCCAGCTGATGTGGAGATAGGTCAGGACACTACTTGTCCAACAATCCAGTAAACCCAGTGCAGAGCTCAGTTTGCCAAATATTTCCCTTCTCTTGTCCTCAACCTGCCACCACTTTTTAAAACTGCTTTTGCTTGGGCAGAGTTGCCCTGGCACTTACACACTCTGCTTAGAACAGCACAGTTCCCCCACTCTGCAGCCTCTGGCCAGGAGTGATGGTTACCTTATTTTTGCTTTTAAATATCCCATATTTCTGTATGGAAAAAGTCTGGGAGGGGTGTTCAAGAGCTGTGTTAAACTCATAACTCTATTTACCAAAGGCAGTCATATAACTGTGGGGTTGGTGAGATGGGAAATCCAAATGTTTTAAGAACAAAATAAGATATTTCATAAGTAAAAAGTCATTCATTAGTGGCAGTTCCCATAGACCTGCTGTCTCCCCTCGACATTAGAAGAACATATCGAAACCAAGGAGGAGAAATTGGAGTCTACAGAAGAAATTCTTCCCTGTGAGGGTAGTGAGGCCCTGGCACAGGGTGCCCAGAGAAGCTGTGGCTGCCCCTGGATCCCTGGAAGTGTCCAAGGCCAGGCTGGATGGGGCTTGGAGCAGCCTGGGATAGTGGAAGTTGTCCCTGCCCATGGCAGTGGAGCTGGAACTGAATGGTCCCTTCCAACCCAAACCATTCTTTGATTCCATGAGGTTCCATTCCTGAAGAATCCAGGCATGATCCTGTTGCTTTTCAAGCTGTAGGGTCTTAGCAGATACACGGGACCTCTGCAGGAGGAATTGGAAATACCCCTGTGTGCAGGAACTGCAGCTCAGGACCGATACAAAACACAAATTATTTGGGATTTGGTTCTCTTTACCACCACTTTTATAAGGAAGCCAAACGTTGCATGAAATCCAAAGGCTGGAAAGCCACGTGGACCAAAACTCCCCAAAGTCAGGAGCTTTCAGAATCATTTTGCTGGTGGCTAAGCCCTGTCTCAAACAAGACCCAGCTCCTAAGCCCCTTTGTGCCTCTGAACCTTTTTCCCACACCCGGGCTCAGGCAGGGAGTCTGTGGTGGAGCAGGAGAGGGAACCAGCACTGTCAGACTCCAGGAGGGCTCTGTGATGGGTGGACACCTCGCCTCTGGCTGTGCTGCCCGTGAGTGCCATGAAATGAATCTTCAAAGGGCTCTGTGGATCCCCTGCCCTCTCTCATCTCAGTGGTGGCAGCCCCTCGGTGTTTGCTCTCAGACAATGACACCACAGGGTGGTTGGCACACACAGATATTCTGTGCCACGCTCGGCTTTTCTGATTTTTTTCCTTCCCCTTCTTATTTTCTCCCCACTCTTTTCCTTCTAATTTAGCGCTCTAGATTAAATTCAACTTAATTAGAAGGATTATACATCTTATAAATTTAATATTTAATATGCAAGCATAGGCTGTTATTAAAGGTGTCCTAGGAGGAATGGTAATGAGTTATTGCACAATAAATAGTTGGGCGGAAATGAGTGTGATAAAGGACTGGAACTTCTGGAGAAAGGGAGGGGGAAAGGGGATGGGAATGCTTGGGGAACATCTCTGGTGACTGCTCAGAGTGCTGCTGTCATCTCTCTGCTGCTCACACAGTGACCCTTCCAAAAGCAAGAGGAATTTTCCTTCAGCACAGGCAGGAGAAAAGATTTGAGAGGCCAGGGAGCGCAGCAGGGAGGGAAGAGTGTGGGGAAGGCCAGGAACTAAAGACCCTTGCAAAGAGAAGAAACTCTGACATAAGTTCCTGTCCAAAAGCCATGAGTAGGAGCTGTGAACTCACTGTTTCCAGAGCAGATGGAGGGGACAACTTGGGCCTGGTTGGGGTTTTTTTTACCCATCTATGTCTCCTTCTGCCCTCAGGAGCAAGAGCCAGGACCCAGCTGTGATGTGCTAAGAAGAGCCTGTTTGGGGAATTGGAACGTCCCATTAGGCTGCTCCTGTTGTCCTTCACATCTGGTTTTTTCAGAGCTCATCCACTTACTGTGCCAAGAACGGGAGCTGGGTGATGGAGGGATGGATTCTGGTGTATCTCCTTGAAACCTGGTGCAGAACTTTGAACTGAGAGCTCAGGTGGGATTCACCTCTTGGAGCGTCTCCAGTGTGGGTGGTTTGTGAGCTGTGTTCCCACTGCAGACAAGAGGGATCTAATGAACGCTGTCATCAGATTGGGGGTGTGAGTCATGGGGCCAGGAGTGGGTGTTTGTTTCAGGATGACACGACTTGCACTGTGAATTCTGCACAGGAGACTTCTCCAGGGACTCTGAGGGATCACAGGCATCGTTTGTGCTGATAAATAAAATGGGCCAGGGATTTGGCCTCTTCAGCCTTGAGGGCAAACAGAGCAGTCTGAATCACACTTGGCACTGTCTGTGAGAGCTCCAGCAGGTCCCTTCACCTGTGGCAGGATGTTTAAGAACAAAATAAAGTGGATGCTGTGGCTTGGTACCACAGCCAGTCCCAGTTTGGTTCCTAGGGCAGAGAAACCACTGCCCGAACACTGCTGTCCGCACTGAAGGCACTCAGGTGAATCTTTCCCCTCCTGTCAAATGATCTTCACCACCAACCAGGGTTGTCCAGTCCTGGCACAGCTGCTCAGGGCAGTGGTGGAGTCCCCATTCCTGGAGGGATTTAAAAGCCAACTGTATGTGGCACTTGGGGACATGGGTCAGTGGTGGCCTTGGCAGTGCTGAGTTAATGGTTGGACTTGATGATTTTGGAGAGCTTTTCCAACCTAAATGATTCAGTGATTCTCTTCTGTCTGGGTGCCAAGGCAGAGCTAAGTGAAGGCACATCTGGGAAAACAGGGTTGGGAAGGTGCTGTGGTCCATCAGGGAAGCACCTCAAGGAGTGTCTGGTATCGGGGTGGGGAAAGAAGGTACCGGCATGTGACTGGGGGCTCAGTGTGAGGGTGTGGGGAGCGCTGGGGAAAGGCTGGAATTACGGGAGGTGTGTGATAGGGGAATGGGTTCTGGTGTATCTCCCTGCAACCTGGTACAAAACTGGGCCCATCATGGTCTCTGGGGGTAACTGAGATTGGAGATGTCCTGGCTGGTGTGTTTGTAACTGGGAGAACCTCTGGGGCCAAATCTGCCGTGGTTTTAAAAGCCCAGTTGAGAGGAGAAGGCACCTCTTCCTGGAAGTGAATTCAAGACAAGGCTTTGGGGAGTTGGAACATTGGGGTGGTCCTATCTCGCTTCACAACTGTGTTTTCAGGGACCTCTTTTCCTCCCACTCATACAGGATTTTCTCAGCCAGATTAAATCTTCTCCAGCACTGCCCCACACATTTCTGTATGGTAAAATACTCTCTGGAGGGTGTACCTGAATCCAGGTCCCCTTGCCCACCCTCAGGATTCATTTCCATGTGTTTTTGTCTGGCTCTAAGGGATGAACAGGATGTAGATAAATCTGCCACCCATGTGACAGGCAAACTGGGCTTCAGGGCTTGTGCAAATAAGCACCTTTTTATTTCCATCTTGGGTGGGAAGGCTGCCCTTGACAAGAAGGGAGTTAAGGAGCTGTGTAAATACACAATTTTAGGCCCTTTGGATTTATGCAACGGAGCTGGCAAATAGCTGGAGCCATCTCTGGTTGCTCTGGTCAGCAAACAGGGCAGTTGTTATCTCCACAGATGGCCCCCCTGGCCCCCCATGCCTGATATTTGTAATTACAAGCAGGGATTATGCAGGGAGGAGAGGGAATCAAGTATGAAAACCCAGCAGACAGCAGGGGAGCTTAGGAACACCGGCTGGTTCCTCCTGATGGAGCCAGAGATAGCACCAAGCTCTGTGAGCAGGCTTGGGGTGCATATGTCAAACCTTTAGGGATCCTGATAGAGGGATTAAAGCCGGGAGGAGGAAAGGGGGAAACGTCTGATTAACATTTCTGATGCGTGCCCAGGGCTAACATGGTGTGCTAATGAATCCTGGTGTAGTAGCAAAGGTTTCTTAGTGCCCTCTGCCCTGAACAGCCTCACAGGGAAGATGGACATGGACAGGATTTAATTCCTACCTTTTTAAGTACAGCTTTGGACCGTTTGACAGGGCCCTTGTGGAGACACAGCCTACAACCTCTCCATGTCCTTGGGATGGTAGAGTCAGCAAAGAATTCTGCCAGGGACCAATACCAGGCACCAGGCTCCAGCTTCAGGAAAAACTTTGTCCTCCTTTCCCTGAAGGAGTGCAGTGGGGATGCCAATCCTCGCTCATACCCTGAGGGTAAAACAAGCACAAGTCCCTAGGGAAGCTGAAAGGGGTTCCTGCAAATAGCCAGGAGTGCACAACTACCCCAGGATTATAGGGGTGTAAGAAAAGGGACATCCAGGCCTTTCCATGGGATATCTGACACGGTTGAGGAGATCATTATGGTCACTTCAAAGAAGAGGACAACAGGAGACCAGACACTGCACAAACCCAAGGTGGGAAGATGCTCCCTTGTCTTCAGGCTAGAAGACATTCCCTTAGGATGCAGACCCCTGGGGAATGTTAGTCTTGGCAGAGGACGAGGAGATCAGCTCATCATGGAGAGCTGCAGCAGGCAGTGCCCCTTTTTGGGCTCCAACACACCTCACTGGGACACACTGCCCTACAGACAGCAGAAAATTCCCCTTTTCCTTCCTTCCCTCTGTTCCCTGTGCCAAGGATTGGGAATGTCTGCCTGATGGGGAATGAAAAAGGCAGAAAATGTGGGTGACAACTCTCTGCTACATCTTTTCATCAGAAGGAGAGGGAAACTTTATGGTAAAAGAAAAGGGAGGAGAGAAGGGGAAGACACTGTGTGGGTCCAAACTGTGTTTGCAGTTTCCTGCATTGTCTCTTTCCCTCAAAGCATCCAAACAAGACAACAGGAGCTGATGATTCAATAATGCAGAGCCAGGAGACAATGGGGGGAAGAGCAACAATAAAGTGAAGAGGGTTTTAATAACCGTTTATTGAGGCTGTAATTAAATTTTGGTGTCTGTTTGGAAAACAAGAATCTCATTTTGTGCGTGCACCTCTCTCCCCACCACATCTGCACCCATGTTTTCTCGTGGGCAATTACTGAGCATGCTGTGAGCTGATTAGCAAATACAGGTGTGGCAGGCAAGGGAAAAGGGAGGAGGAGAGGAGAGGATGAGGAGATTTTTCCAAGTCTGGCACCAGCCCTTTGCAGGTGGGAAGCAGGATCCTAGATACAAGTTTGGAGCCAGGCTGGCACTTGAGAGAGATGAGGGAAGGTGAGGAGAGGGGGGAAAGTGGGGCTGACCCCTGGTCTCAGTGGTTGCCAGCCAGGCTGATTTGGCTTGGAAAAGGGATTCAGTCACCGTAGAAAGGCAAAAGAATGCTGAGAGTTGAGGCACCAAGAGTGTTACAGTCCATATACTTTCCATGTGGGCTAAAGAAAGTTTTTTGTGTGAATAAAGACACTTTTCGTAGGCGTAGCTACGTGTGTAATGAAACATAGCAGGGCGCGTGCTCCGAGGCTGAGGGCACGTAGTACAGTTATTTATATCCACAAATCTCCTTCTCCTCTCTTCCACCACGTGGCCTGATGGGCTCAGGCAGTGTCCCTGCCATCTCAACCCTGCCAGGGCACTGCTGTCAGGGTGCAGGTGGCAGTGGGCAAGGCTGTGCCAGGAGCTGTGCCAGCGGCTGTTCCCCTGGGCCTGCACCGTGTGTTTTTTACAGGCTTAGCCTCAGAGGTGGATGGTGTTGCAGGGGGATGAAGAGCACACCAGGAGCACAAACTCCTGCCCACATGGAGAGCCGTGGCAACCCTGGGCTAACACAGCTGTGACCATGCAGAAGCATGCAGGTGCTCTCCAGCTCACTGTCCCTCCGAGAGAGAATTTCACTTGGAGCTGCTGTTCCCCAGCAGTTGTCTTTCCTCTCCATGCTCTCCCAGCCTGATGAAATTCAAGGAATGACCAAGAAAAAGTCTACCCTAGCTGGACCAGGCTTTCTGTGGGACTAAACCAGCATTTCCCCCGTCACAATCTGCTGCAGGGCTTATTGCCTAATTTTTGCCTGTTCATTAGAAGGCACAGCAGTAACACTGCTCTGGTCACTGCCTCAGAGCCCATCACCTCCTTGCATTAGTTCTGCCTGCTAATTGCCAGGAGCTGGGTGGAGGAGCTGCTCCTGGTCCCTGCCAGAGTTTTCCCCAGGCAGAAGGGCTGCATTCGACCTTCATTTGTATTCTGGAGGCACCACTCACTTAGCAGTATCTCCTGCCATCAATAAACCAATGCAAACAGAGATAAGCCAGATAAAGTGAAAGTAGGTCACTTCTGCAGCACAATGACATCCAGCTCCCTTATTCCTTATGCAGCCTAAAAGTTAACTCTCTCTCCCATCCCAGCGTTTCTTTTCTCTTCTTCCTTTGCACTCAGAGTGGCCAGGGAGCTGGGGCAGGGTGATCAGGCAGGTGTGAAACCCTCCCCACAGCCCTACCGTGCGCTGAGGTAGGCTGAGGGCACCTGGAGGTTGTTCTGTGTGGTGGAAGAGCTGATGGAGGGGTTGGTGTCTCTCACTGATTCTCTAAACTCTGTGTTGCTTTTTTACCAGAAAGGTGTTCCCTGGTGATGGGTGAGGGAAGCTGGCTTTGGTCCTCTCAAGAGCTGCTCTCCTTGGTGGCATCCCTGCCCATGGCAGGGGGTTGGAACTGGGTAATCTTTAAGGGTCCCTTCCAACCCAAACTGTTCCATGATTCTGTGAAGGACATAGATTCTGCATATGTGGGTCCTGTATTTCCTGCTGTGTCTCTGGAAAGAATGTCACAAACTCCTCCCTCAGTATCAGCTCGTCTTTAGGCCTCAGAGTTCATTTATCTACCTCTGGTAGTGAGAAAATATTTCATTCTTAATTGTCAATTATATCATTGACTTCTTCACTGAGAACCCTAAGAGCTGGTTAGTGTCCCATAAAACATTACTCTCGTGTCATGAGGTGACAATGGCTTTCTCTTGGTCACCTGAGGCCACCTTTGGGTTGGTAGCACAAGGTGAAGCTTTGTGACCAAGGTACCACCACCAGACACCTCAGTTATCTGTAATTTTATTATCAGAAGGTATCACTGCTATTTATTGGCTGTTACATAGATTTCAAGTATTGCTGTGAAAGCAGAAGAACCTCTGGAGATGCTTCTAAGACCTTCTAACCCTGCAAAGGAGCACAAGCATTATCTCAGTCTTGGATGATCTCCAGGAAACAAGACAAGCAGGGATGATTCAGTGCTCCTTTTTGGAGATTTCTGTAAATGCTCTCTTCATCAGCATAAACGCTTATGGGAAATACATTTTAAAATGTCTTGTTTAAGTGTTCGTTCCTACAAAAAGGGGTCCTAAAAGTGCCCCTCATCCATCCAAGAAAACAGAAATGGCACCGTGGTGTTGGGTACATCACCAGCTTGATCGACAAATAATTTCTTCTCAGTGCTACCTCTACATCAAGAAAGAAATTAATAGCAAAATAAAAATATAAAATACATAAATCTCAGAAAGCAGCAGCCAAGTTTACAGATATTAACCAAAACATTTGTCTTGCTCTCTGAGGCTTGCTGAAGATTCCAACTTCTCTCAAAAGACTCTGTCCCGCCTCTCCTAAGCAGTTGCCCCTCTGGTACCTGAGGAAGGACAGAATACCTACTGAGGAGATGTCTGGAAGCTCTTATCAAGGCTCTGAGACACTTGTGTGTGTCCTGAGATGCCTCTTCTACTCAAATAACCTCGTTTTGTGACCCTTTAAGCACCATCTGCCCTCGTGATACCCATTGTCTGTGTTTCAAGGGCAGAGGGGAGCAGGTTCTTGTCTCAGAGGGGTGGCATGGAATTTTCTCACCCTTTCCAAGGAGACGTGGGGACTGGCACTTCCCAAAGGGGAGTGCCTGCAGGACAGGGTGGATCTCAGTATGGATGAACTTTCTATTCGGGTCTGTTACCCCTTAGAGGAGCCATCCTCATTTCTGTGTCAGCTGTATTTCTTCTAGAACTGCTCCTCTTCCCATTGAATTTGTCTCTTCCAACAGCCTCCGCCCAGGTGGGCTCCTGGGCCAGCAGAAATGCTGTGGAAGCCTGTCTGTAGCCAAAGGCATGGGAGAGAAAGGATGCACCTGGCTTCACATCCCATTCCCTCTACTCCCCTGGCATCATGGCTGGGTGGCCACCTGCATGGGAATCATTCAGGTGACCTTTCTGAAGTCTCTCTTGAAGCAGCACCAGGTTCGTTTACCAGCAGAGGTCAAGAGTAGGGAGCTGAGACAAGAGCCCCTGGAGCTATATGCCAAATTCTATCCATCCACTCCAAACCCTGCCTCTCATCCCTCATCCAAGCCTGCTGTTCCCACCGTGTTTGCCACTATCAAACTCCCCAGGAGGCAGCAAGGAACTGCTGCCACACCCTGCAACATCGTGCCACATCCCAGATTTGGTGTTGGATCATCCCTGCATCCACTTCATCTGCTCCTGTTCTCTCCAGGCCTGTTTGGAAGTCAGGCTCTGCCGGCAGCACACGGCACCACACGTGCCCTGGTCTGGCAATGAAACCTCCTCTGGAAGCTCTCCCATCTTCCTCCTATGTTAATATGACCCTGATGGCCTCATTAGTTGTAATTTGTTTGGCCACCAGATTTAGATGGGTATTCCAGTGATAATGTGAGACCTGGGGAGTGCAAACAGTGACTAATTAATTGATGCAGTTAAAATTCCTGCCCAGGGTGGCTGCAGAGGAGGAGGAGGACGGTGCTGGAAGGCAGATTTTTGTGTACCTGGATGCTGTTGGGCACAGCCACAGATTCACAGCTTCTGCAGAGGGTCTGAGCTTGTAAACATCATCTGCAGCCTGATCTGGAGGGAGTGCAAAGAACCATCCCAGAAATCCCTAAGGCAGGGGCAACACCTCAACGCTGGCAGGAAAAGCACAGAAATGTAGGGATCAATCCAAGGGGTGATATTGGATATTGGAGAAATAGGATAGAGGTGAAAAGACTCACTGCCCAGTTTCTCTGGGGTTCAGGCAAATCACTTTAATGGGCTCTGAGGGGAGCTGCCTACAGAGGCTGGTGTCAGACAGCATCCTGCATGTCAGCACTACACAGGGAATTTGCACCTTCAAGTGAAAATGTGGGTGTGGATGAAAGAGTCTTGAGAGGATGGAATGGTGGCCAGGGCAGATTTTCAACTTTAAAAGATATTCCCAGTGGAAAAATAGCTTCAAATGCCTCCTCCTTTGCATACCTTTGCTCTGTCACAGTCCCCAGGGTGTCTTGCTTGGAGTCCTCTGATAAATATGGGGAAAATAGAGCAGAGAGCAGATGTACTGCAGGCCTTTTTTAGGTGAAGAAAGTCTCTCAGAAATGCTGTTGATCTGTCCTGGATTGTGTTCTTGTGGTAAAATAAATATTCTTCCCTCCTTCCTCCTCTCCGTATCTTGCTGAGGAGTGGATTAAATCACTGCAGCCCTTGGATGGACAGAGTGGTCCCTCCTGCTCAGTACAGAGTATTCTGGTTCAGACCTTGCCTGTGGCCACAACATTTACTGGCTCTCTTCCAATCTGAACCCTCTTCCTCCTTTTCTTCCATATTTTCCCTGCACTTTCACATTCATGTTCTCCTTTCTGCCTGAAACAAGAGATGCAAAAGACAATAGGGGACTGTCATAGCAGCAAGTTGGCTGATTTAACTTGGGTTTTATTGCCCCTGAGAAAGAATCAGGCAGTCCCCAGGGCTGGTTTGCTTTCATTGAAGGCTGTATGGAAACTTCAGCCAAGTTCTGGGACAGAGGGACTCGAGCCCTTCTTCATCTCCTGCTGTGTAAATAACTTTTTTTATCCTAATGGATTAGTGACTCCTCTAAGAACAGCAATGCTTGAAAAGAAAAATGTTTGGAAGACTTCCTACCTCGTATTATCTGTTCCCAAAATACCGAGATTGCTGGGAGCCTTAACTGTATCACAAAACATCATCTCACCCTTGGCCCCGCTCCTGTGCTCCTGCTCACTGATTTCATCTGACGTTAAACACGGCTTTGCTTTTGCAAGCTGAGAACAAGCCCTCTGTGAGGCACTTCAGGGAAATTCCTTTCCTCTCCATGAAGCAACGGCCCTGAGTGCCAGGAGAGAAGGAGTTCACTTCTCCCTGCATGTTTCCTATGCTGTCTTGGTCGTGGCTGGTTGCAAGAGCAATAAAAGTTGTATATTTTACAAGCTCATTCTCCACTGACAGGATAAGGATCTCATCTTTGTGACAGAGACGGGAATGGCTGCAAGTTTTTGACTGTCAAACCCACCAAGTAAAGATTCAGCTGGGCTCAGATTCTCCCTGTGGTTTTAAACTGGGGAAGGCTGAGATGGGGGTGGTTCAGCCTGGAGAAGAGAAGGGTTTGGGGAGACCTAAGAGCCCCTTCCAGTGCCTAAAGGGGCTCCAGGAAATCTGAAGAGGGACTTGGGACAAGGGATGGAGGGACAGAACAAGGGGAAATGGCTCCAACTGCAAGAGGGTAGAGTTAGATGGGATATCGGGAAGAAGTTTTCGACTGTGAGGGTGGTGAGGCCCTGGCACAGGGTGCCCAGAGAAGCTGTGGCTGCCCCTGGATCCCTGGAAGTGTCCAAGGCCAGGTTGGATGGGTTTTAGAGCAATCTGGGACAGTGGGAGGTGTCCTTGCCCACAGCAGGGGTTGGCACTGGATGATCTTCAAGGCCCCTTTAAATCCAACCCATTCCATGGTTCTGTGATGGTCATTAATCAGTGGCATAATGAAACTTGAAAGTTTCCCCAGAGCCAAATCCCATGATCCTGCTTCCAGCACAGATCCTGCTGTAGTTAAATTAACTTGTATCAAGCCAGGGATGCTAACAGCAAGCCATACATCAAGATTATATCTTCCCCATTAATTAAGTTGAGGTCAAAGCCCTTCTGCAACCTCAGGCTCAGCACTGTTAAGGACTCAAATGCACTCAGACACAAATGGTCCCGGAGCTCTGGAAACACAGCAAGCAATGAGTGCACATGAGTTTTTGTGGGGGTCCAAGCCCCTCATTTTGGGCCCTGGATGTATTTATTAGGTGTGGGCACAGTGGGCAGGTCTCTGCCCAGTTCATGGGCACATGTGCTGGCTACGGTTCTTCACCTGCCCCTTTCATACCCAGAGCTCCTTTGAAAGGTTTTCTGTGTAGGTGTTTGTGGCCTGTGATGCTGTGATGCATAGCTGGCACTGAGTGCTCTAAGGAGATGTTCCCCATCTCTGCGACTCTGGATTTGCTCCTTTTTCCCAGTTTGAGCCCTGATTTTGGCAAGGCTGAGAGCCAGCACTGTGAGGAAAAGCAGACAGAGCACAAGAAGAATGCTCAGCATTTCACAGTTTGAACATATCCTTAAGTTACTTATGCTCTCTGATATCTCTTCTGCACTGTTTGAGCAGGATCCTCACCATCTGGGCAGTATAAAAATACCCCCAAATCCACCCACATCCAGAACCTGAGTGTGGCTGCCTAGTCTGGTACCTTTACACACCTTCTCCCACCTTCTCTGAAGGGCAGAATTCTCTTTTCAGGAGACAACAGCAGCCCTTGCTCTCATTAGGTCACACTGCTCATCATTAGCTGTCATCACACAGCATGGGCCAAAGTACAACTCAGCTAAAGCACGACTGACAAAATGGTTGGAGGGTTCATTAGAGCCAATGATCCTGGGGAGATGAGCACCTAAAAAGACACCGAGGTTGAATTCATGAGCTGGTTGTCTAGACTCCTGCTTTAGCTGGAGAAAAACAGGTGCTTCCAGGGCATGATTAATCTCATTCTAAAGCAGACATCTCAAATAGGTCAGATGACTCATGTCCTGGCAGGGCTTATTTCTCTCTGCAGACTCTAAAGGTGTCTGAAGGTGACCAGTGTGGCTGCAGACGATCAACGTGGTGCGCATCAAACATTAGGTGAGATGAATCCCACCCCGAGAGACAAATCAAAGCAGTGGACTTTGCACGCTGCAAGAAAGAGGTTAAAATTGTCTGTCTGGCCAGTTAAAACCACTGGAAAGAGTTGTTGAGGGAGGTGAATTTAAAAAGCTGTTTCCGAAGAACAAAACCTTCTTGTGTACCTGCTGTCTGGCAATTATTGCCCCAGGAATTGTATTTTCAGCAAAGATGGAAGGAAAGCTGAGGCAGAGGGTGAAGCAGAGCCAGGAATGCTGGAGGCTGTGCAGAGGCTCCACAGAGGTTGGGCACTTCCCATCTCCACCATGGCCATCAACAGCATCCGAAGGAAGGGACAGAACTTCAGGTGGCTCTTTGAGAAGACAAAGGGCAATAGCCTGGTGAGGTGAGGTGAGGGGTAAGCAGAATGAAACCACTCAGAAGTTGCAAATCCAGCCTCTTCCTCCATGTTCAGTGCTTCTGTCACCCTTCAGCATCAGCCTATGGGTGATGTGGGGCTACCCCAGGATGGGAGAGAGCAGGGACAATGGCCTGCCACTCTTGTCCCGTTCAGTGAGTAGACTCACCACTCCTACAAGGGATGCAAACTCAGGCCTTGAGGTCTGGGACAGCAGAAAGTGCTGCCCAAAAGCACAGTTTGTGTCTGCGAGTGCATTTGGCAGCTTGGATGCATCTTCCTTTCATTGGTTTTCCCAAGAAAGGACTGTGCAATGTCCACACTCTCGCTGTGCTCTGGAAAGTCTTGTCCATAGAAGAAGCCTTCCTGTCTGCTGGAGAATTGACCTGTGTGCAGCCAGACCAGTTCCCAGCTCAGCTCCAGGTCTCCTGATGAGCTCCAGCTCTGGCATCCACCGTGGCTCAGCTGTGCTTGGCACGCACGAGGGAGGTGAGACGTTTTGGGACAGGTTTGTTCCAACTGTGCACCATGGCTGTTGCCAGGAAATCAGCTCCAGCAGCTTATCTGACCATATGGGAACCTTCTGGGGTGTCTCTGTGGGACATCCTTGGACTCTTGGCTTTGCAGGATTGCAATTCTCTCCCTCCTGTGGCCTGCAGTGAAAGCTGGCAGAAAGGGGCTGAAGGGTGACCCTTGAATATGTTTGAGACTGGAGATGTTGTAGGATTAAAACCCAAAAGGTGCACCACCAAAATTCACACACTTCAAAGGTGTGAGATTTCACACACTTAAACCCCCCTTAAACCCTTTTTAATATAATTAAAAAATATTACTAAAATATATGTATCTATTATATACTTAGTATAATATTTAATTTTCTTTTAAAATCTGAATTTCTTCCAGCTCCCACTAGATTTTAGCATCTGGTTCCCTCAGTATGGGGGAGCCCTTCCCTGTTTATGTGTGGGGTTACTGAGTGGGATGGCACCAGTCCAGGGGTCCTCCTGTTTCTCTCAGTGATTGGCAAAGGAACAAGTAAAAAGTATTCTCTCTGCCTAACACCTGAGCACCCTCCCCTGCAAAGCCCAGCCCTGCTGTTGTCTGGGCACACATCCCTTTTGGAAGAGAGCATTTAGCTCCTCAGGAGCCTTTTTCTCCCAGAGGGAGGCCCATCCCTCTGAGCAGAATTGTTGGTTAGTTAAAGTCCCCTGTTAAGTTTAGACTCACTGTGCTTGGGCTGTGATTGCAATTCATACCGAGCAATCACGGTGTCAGCTGTCACAAAAACAAAACCCTAAATGGATGGACAGGGGTGGGCCGTCACCAGAGCTTCAGGAATGGACATTTGCTCAGAGGGAGATGTCATTCTCTGCTTGACAAGACCTAGATAGTCCCAGGGACTGCTGGTGCTGGTGTGTGAGCACACCCAGGACTTCCCTCAGGCCTTTGCTCTTCCCTGATCGAAGTTACAACTTTGCCTGACAAGCTCATCACAAATCCTGCTCGGCTCCTTTTCCTGCAGCATTTCCACCCCATCCCAACCCTGTCTTGCTGTTTCTTCTCACAGATTCACTCTACATCTGCAGATGAAGGTGGACACACATTTTAGGAGCTCCATGTGTGTGCCAAGAAGCAGATTCTTGCTGATGCCAGGCTGACATGACCAGCCTGTGGTACAAGGACAATGTTCTCATCCTTGTCATGCACACAAGTTCAAGGCCAGACGAGTCAGGATTGTGCTGATGGAGCCTTCTGAGAGGAAATAGAGGCATAAAGTCACCAATAGTCTGACTGAGACAGGAGGTGGTGGGTGTTGTTTGCAGCATCACAGAGCTGAACCTCCCTGTCCCTGGTGTGAGGGATTCTGGGAACAACTCTTCCTCTGGGGGAGGCTGTCATGGAAAAAGAGAAAACTGAGGATTTGGGAGTGTTCAAGTAATTTTGGGAAATCAGAACTTGACTGGAGAGGCTGAAAGCTTAAATATACAGAAAATTAACTTTTAATGGAAGAGTTATGTACACACTGGAAAGGAAAACTTGCTGTGTGGCCAAGGCTGTGCCCATCCAATGGGATGCAGAGTTCCCTCACCCAAAGTGCCTCTAAAGCAGGCACGGGGTAAATTTGATGGTGATAGGCTCCAGACCCCACCATCAAGGCCAATCCTTATGCCCAGAGTATCTCCAAAGAGGCTGCTCAGCCTCCCTCTGCCATCCCACTCTGCACTGGGTGGAATGGAAATGCAGAAGGTCCATGGGGGAAAGCTTTGCAAGGTACGGGATGGTGTAGTGTGAAAGATGACATTTGCTGGCCTTAAACTGGCTGTCACACCCACAGAAAGGAGATTGCACCTTCCAAGCAGGGTTGCTCTCTTCCCTTTACCTAGGTGGGATTGGTCTGCCAAGGTCAACAATGAAGCAAAAGTTGGGAGAACTCATTGGTATTGCAAAGTTGGTTGTTTTGCCCTAATACTTCAGTTAATGACATCATTGTTTTGTTTGGGAATGGGGCTTGGGGAGGCTTTGCAGCATCCCAAGGCTGCATTGCAAGTGTTCCTGTGAGTTTTATACTCATCCCTTCCTCATTACTGTGTGCAGCAGACAGTTTCTCAGACAAGAATTTATTCCAAATTTAAGGGAAGTTCAGGCTTATCACTACTTTTAGTCCAAAAGACTTAATTCAGACCTAACCATTGCTCAGGGGAGCAGGTAATTTAGAGTCCTTACCTCAGGTGACACCTCCCTGTTTGAAGTCATGGTGTCCACTGAAAAGCCACCACCCAAGAGCTGACCTTCTCCCCGAAGGATACTGAGGGCTGGGAATGTCTGTGAGTCGAGGGCTGTCAGTCAGGTTTCAGAGCCAAGAAGATGCTGCCCTCTCTCTGCAGCTGGGAAGTCGGGATGGTGTGAGAAAAGTGACTTCGCTGAAGTTTCAGAGCGGAGTCAGGAATAGAAGCGATGTCCCCTGGCCCTTTTTGGGATGAATCATCCTTGTAAATCCGCTTGCCTTGGCTGATCTGGTAAATATAGGGTGTGAGAAAGGGTGATTAAGTGACTTATCTGAAGTCACATGCGGCATTTATGGGATTTGGACACAATCCTAAACTGGCTGCACTGCTTTAACTCCAATGCTTTCCCTGCTGTAGCTGTGACCCTGAAAGCATGCAAACAACCATCATGTATTAGAGCAGCAAAGAATAAATTCACAGCCAGCCCGGAAAATCAGCTCCCTAAGGAAATACAAGATTAATTCCATATGGGAGAAGATGCAATCTAAAGCAGCTTGTTAATTAATTATTATTATTATCTTAACCAACCCAAGTATGGAGTCAGGGACACAAGTAAGGTTACAGATTTTGACAGATGCAGACTGATTTCTTAGAGCATCCACACCAGGCAGAGCAGCTAATCCTTTTCACAAAGGTGCAAATTGTTAATCTGATTTGCATGCTTGGCTGGCTGCTTTTGTCCCACCACTAGGCAACAAACAGGAGGAGCTGGAAAAGCTGGAATCGTTCAGCAGGAATATGATAGCTGGACTTGATGATCCTAGAGGTCTTTTCCAAGCTGAATGATTCAATGATTCTGTGATTAGGAGATTGGGAAGTCACTGGAGTTTGATGAATAAATGAGAAGTTGTGACTTGGCTGCCACCTGAAATTAATTTTTGATTGACTTTGGAAGGTGTCTCTCTGGGGCTGGTTTCTGTCTTCCAAAACAACGCAAACCAAAAAGGGGGGAAGGAGGTAGGTGGGACTGGGGAAAGAAGGAATGAAATTAAACCAAGAACAGCTCTTAATTAAGGCCTAGGAGCACATCTGAAGATCCTGACAGGTGGTAGCTGGCTTTAGTACCTTGCAAGTGAACTCATTAAACACCAGCCTCTCTCTGCATTTTTAATATCTGTGAGGAAGGTGGTTGAGTCTTTTCTCCAAGGAAAACAAATCTGTTTAGTATTATATTATATTTAAAGCAGTTCTAAAATTGGGACTGGAGCCCCATCCTGTTGAGCCAAAAGGCACAGTTCAATCTGATAAACAATGGCTTCTAATGAACTAAACTTTTTTTCCCTCTTAGCGTCTTTCTTATTGCAGATGAAAGTTGGTCTCTCATTTTATCTTTTAGTCTTAGGCAAGTGATTGTGTGGTCAGATTATACACTGCATCCACCAGATCTCCACCCCAAGAGCTCAAACAGGGAGCTCACAAAGAGACAACTTCTGAGAGACACTAAATGTGGGTGTCTCTGTCTGTGACCCCAGCCTTAGCCTTGATATCAAAACTGTAGATGTTTACAAATGAGCTTTTCCCTTCAGGCTCCTTCAGTAACCAGTCAAATGGGACTTTTTGCCTTTTGGGATAAAATCCTACTGGCTTTGTTGTGTAATTTCAGGGCAAACCCCCCTGACCAAGCTGCCAGTGGAGGACTTGCACCTGGCTGGCTTTGGGAGCAAGAAGTGACATAACAAAGCCTGAGTGAGCCAAGGTGGGCAGATCCTTTGGAAGTCAAAGCTGTGTGAAGTGGGGACACCTTGATGTCTGTTTTTCAAACTGGGGGGAACTTTGCAAACACCGTGAAGTGATCACCCAGTCCCTGGGATTTCCGCCTGCCCCGTCCTCGCACAGCCCCAGCTGTGGCAGCACAGAATGGTGCAAACATCTCCATTGATTTGCCCAGTGCTGGAGGTCAATCACAAAGCTGAGAATTGAACCAAGTTCAATTCCCAAGCCATGAACTTTCCTTCCTTCCCCAGGAAGATCCAGGGGTGATGTCTTTGTGTGATACAGCAATTAATCCTGCCTGATGCCCGGCTACCACAGCAAGTTTGATGGCCACAGTTGGTGACACTTAGTTACCCAGAAGTGCTATCAGCTCTGTAACACAATTTGCAAGAAGTCACCATTAATTAATGCTAAGTTATGAAGCACTTCTAGGGAAAGTGACACACCAAATCGACATCAGTGCAAGAGGAGTTCATTATGGCTAATGTTACGACAATAAAAGACAGAGGAATTAATGATGACTTTCAGTGTTAAGTATCACTTTTCCCATGCTTTAATGCGTCGTCTCAGGAGGGAGGGGGTGCTTGGAGAGGAGCTGGGAAGGGACAGCATCATTTAGCTTGGAGGAAAAATAACCCCAAACCATTCTCCAGCTTGTCTGTGTACTGAGTGTCTGAGCTGTGCTCTGTACAGTCACAGTCACCTTTGGGTGTCCCACACCCTACTGATCCTCACCCCTGTAAACACACCCTAAAGTGCTCGCTCACATTCCATAACTCCCAGGAATCCCTCACAGCTCTCCATGCAGAGCAGGTTTGACATTAACAGACCTGCCTAGAACTTCCAGCCTTGTTTTGATGGATTAACTCCTCACCATCTACTCAAACACCGCCATGCCCATCCCACCCCACTGCAGACAGACCCATCTTTCTCCCTGTCCCTCTTGCCTTTCCCCTTCAAAATCTCTGCCAGATCTTTTGTTTTTGCCAAATTCTAGTTTGGTTGTTTGTGAATCTGCCTGAATGAGTGGAAACCTGAGGGAGAAGGTGGTGATTTTAGGGGTTTTATTAATTTTTCTCAAATCTGTTCTCAGTTGGATTCATAGGGCAGCGTGAACTCTCAGAAAAAAACCTCTCAAGCATTGTACTGAAGAAATGAAAAGTTTGTGTCTTCACATTGATTTAAAATATAAAGGACACCGCCTGAAGAGCTGAGCACTGACTAATAAACTATTGCAGGGTGTATCTACATAAATGACTACACTGAAAACCTCTGAGGGTTTCTTATGGCACCAAGAACTCCAAAGAAATTAGTCCCAGGGATTAAAACATCCCAAAATGATAAAGTCATATTGTTTTATTTTAAGGAAGGAGATGTTGGGGATCTTCCATTTGAAGTTCTGGCTAAAACAATCTTACTTTGATCACTGCTACCCCAAAATTGCAAACCTGCATGAGACTGTGGAGTAGAAACTCTCCTGCAATAGGCTGTGAAGCCAAACCATGGCAATTCCCTCAGTTAATCAATACACAAAGTGCTGCTGTGGTTCTGATCTCAGGCAAAGCCTCACGTGCTCCCCTCATCACAGAGCCCTGCCAGATCAAACCCAGGAATTCAATAGGAAACCCACTCCAGCACTGCAGAGCTGCACTTCTGAGACAAAACAACGTTAGTGCTGAACTGTTTGATGGTGGCAGCCCCACTGAGCAACAAATACACTCCTGTCCTGGGAACAGGCCCTAAAAATAGTAATAAAAATCTAATTTGAGGGAGGCTGGGAAGATCTGATTGGAAACAAGGAGTTGGTTTGCAATGGACCAGTGCTTGGATGCCTCACTTCTGCAGGCTGGATCCCAACAGCAGAAACCATGACCTTGTTCCTCCTCTTTGCCCCAAGGACACACAGCCAGAAGCTTGGAGGTGAGCGATTGTAATGGCCCTCAGGAGGAGAGAAAGAGAAAGAGAAAACTATTTTCATTTGCATTGCTCCAAATCTGGTGAGGTATGAAGAAACTTCCTTTCTCAAATTATCTGAAAGAGAATGGAACTCTTTGTCCCAACTGGATTAAGGCTGGAAGCTCAATGACATATCAGCATGGTGACTTATGCAGGTGAATCTGGGAAAGTATTTTCCTCCTTTGACTCTGTTTTTCCTCCTTTTCCTTGGTATTTGATATCCAGAATTTTTTTCCATGAGGACAGGGACATAAATAAATCTCATCTTCTCCTCTCTTTCGATGCCATGTGGCCCTCCCCACCTGTTCCCAGGTGTATCCCTTGGGAGCATGGTCTGAAGCTCTGTTGTCCCTTCCAAGACGTCTTTACACCCCAGCAACTTTCTTCTCAGCCTTGCCCTGCCACCAATTGACACCCCAGCTGATGAAATGCCTGAATATTTTGGTTCGTGCCCACTCTGAGGCCTCTTCACTCCACTTTCCTGTCACCTGGACACGCTTCCCTCTTTGAATGCCGTTCTGCCCCGTGTGCTGCTGTTCCCTGCCCATCCCTGCATCCCCCCTGCCCACACGTGCACGCTGCTACAGTGGCAATGAGATGGAGATTACAGCCACTAATTGCACACAAACAAGTGATTAGGGGGACAATAGCAAAGCACACCCCACCCTTGCACTAATTCTTCATTCCCTGCATGGAGTAATGCCCTTTTGTTTCCCTGGATAAGTCCCTAATGATGTTAGGGGGCATCCAAAGAACACGGTGGCACCAGGGTGAGCTCATTAATGAGATTAGCCGAGTTTTAATTTAGATGAAAAGCAGGCAAGGCAGGGAACAAGGCCTGTTATTATTTTGCATTATAAAAGATGGGTTTGGGAAGCAGGGAGGTATGGAGGCAGCTGGATGAGGGCTAGGCTGGGGACCTTGTGGAGGGAGTGGCAGCAGATGTCCTGGTGAGTCATTCTGTATTTCTATCCTAGACTCGTTGACCATCATATACCTTTAGGCTGAGGTGAGACAGTACATTTCTACTTTATTTCTTTTGAGTAGAGCTGTGGTTTGACTTGGCTTCCCCAAGAAGTTACCGGGTGTGGGTGTGGAGCTGGTCTGGGTGCCCAGTGGGATGCTCCTGGTTTTGAGCTGAGGGAATTACTGGGGGATGTTTGTCTTCATGGCTGGGCAGTGACCACTCTGTGCCTGCAGCCTTTTTTTTTTCCTCCCCAGGCTTTAGTGGTAATCCTGATCCCTGTGGCTGGTTTGACAGAGGTGAGATAATGAGCTGTTGCCTCACCATGAGTTTAAAATGAGCCAGAGCCTCTCCCTGCTTTTTTCCCTAATGCAGCCAAATTTCTTCTCTTAAGCCAGCACTGAGGAGCATCTCCAGAGAGAGTCTACATGCAGCATTGACAGAATCTGTTGTATTTCCTGCCATGAGTGAGGGTCTCTGAAGTGCCTGTGGCCAGGGAAGTTGCCTTTACCTGCAGCTTGCCCACTCCAGGACCTCCATGCCAGGATATCTGAGGATGCACTGGCCAGCCAAACCTGGTGCACAGAGTCCTGGAGCAGGAAAGAAGCTGTGACTCTACAGGACTCTTCCTTTAAGAAGTATTCCTTTAATGAAGAAGGCAAGTTCATCTGCTTTCCTATCTCTGCTGAAACACTCAGCTTCCCAAAACAATCACTCCTGACTCGTTTCCCATCTCCCCTCACTCTCCCTGTGCTTCCTCATTAGCTGTGGGCATCCCTACCCCCACCACAGATCTGGGATAGGTTTATTAACCCACATTATCCCTTTTCTTTGCAGTACTGGGAGTTTGGAGACCAAGGGAACAGTCTAACCTGTGCCAAGCTATTCCCATTTGGCAGCTTTCTGAGCAGCTCACGGTACTTAGAGCAAAGAAAAAGAAATAAACACTTTGTAGGTGTAGAGTGGAACATTTGAGAGATCCACTGGAATCAAAACTCCTGGAAAACGCAGGAGAAAGAGAGGGACAGACATATCAAGCAATACTTTAGCTGTACTTGCAAACTGTGGATGCCACCAGAAAATGGAAGGCAGGAGGTGACTCTATTTCTGTCAATTGCTGGTTATGAATTACTTGAGACTTTTAATGGTTTGCAGTTAGCCCAGGCAGAAGAGGCCAACTACAAAACATCAAGAGAGAAATCTGAAGAGCCCTTCACTCTTGTGCAAAAAATGAAATCTGGGAGGGAGAGATGAAGTGTTTCCTCTTTTTCCTGACATGAGAAAGGACAAAGAAGAAGAGTAAAATAGGGAAAAGATGGTGATTTCCTCTAAATATGAACAAGTTCTGTCCCCTTTGACTCGACAAGGCTACAGGAACCACAGCATTTCCTCAATAACCCTGGACCACAGAGACAGGACAGTCCTTTGGGGCTGACATTAATTTTAAATAAGCCTCTGTCTCCGTGCCTCTCACCTTACAGACACATTGCTGTTTACAAACTCGATTTCTTTTCTTTTTGAGCTTTCTTTTACAGGAATGGGGCTGTGGGAAGGGGTATCCAGTGTGCTGGGAGGTGTCTGTCTCCACTGGCAGGGAGGGCTGAAAAGGGTGAGTCAGATAACAGGGTCACTGTGGATCTGGAGACAAAGGCATGAAGTGCAGTGCATTGATTTTTGTGTCTGTGCTTGTTAATGGCACCTCCATGAGCATGATGACTCTGGCCTTTGCTCGTGCCATCTCTCCGATGATATAATATTGCTTGCCTGGAATAAGGAATAAGATCCTCTGTGAGAGTTATTGATGAAGAAATGAAGTTCCAAGGAGGTTCAGCAGTGTTTCTGATGACCCTTTAACCTCCCCCCCCTTCCCCCTCCAAACACTGTGTTGTGTTGGAAAAGCCATAAAGGATTTTTCTGTATTTTTGATAGAAGAGATGAGAAACGCACAGGGCCCGTGCCGTAGCTCCAAAATCATCCACCTGCAGAATGGCAGGGAATAAACATAATTTGTAGCTCTCATCTTGATACAGATCCATCCTCTCCTATAATGGAGACCTTTCTCTAGCAGAGCTGGTTAAGTCTGAACTAAATCTCAGCAAGGAAATTTCAGCCACTTCCTGTTTCTCTTCCTGCTGCAGCTCCCAAATAAAAATATTGAAGTCACATGCTCAGCTTGCTCTTCACTGCTCCACAAATGGGATTTGGGAAGAGGAATGGAAAGCTGTTGGGGCAAGAGCTTGGTAGGAATAAATATCTGTTGGGATGGAGAGCCTGGCACAAAGATTTCCTGGGAAGATGATGCTCAGTGACTGTGGTACCTGCATCACGGAAGGTTCCTCTGGCACACGTCCCCCTCTGGACTGGCTGCAGGCTGGAGTAGATGTGAGACAACACCAGAGTGCAGAGGGGTCAGAATAACTCCTGAGACTCTCTGGACATGACAGAGGAACCAGAGCACAGAAAAAACCCACCTTTGAGCTTTAAACAAATGCCGGTTTTGAGGTGACAGCTCCAGCTGAGTCACATTTATGGGCTTGAACACCACTCAGAGACCAGAAGTGATTGGAAAGGCCCGAAAGACTCAGTTGGACTCTTCCAAAACTCATGGAAAACCCCTGCTTTGACACCAGGTGTCAAATTGACATTCAACCTGACCTGCCAGACCTGATATACTCTTCTTGGAAGCCAATGCATTTTTTGGATCTCACATGAAGAGGAAGAAGAATGACAACCACAGCATGGTAGAAACGCTTGGAGAAGTTTACAGAAGACCAGGGTAACCCAGGTTCTTGTTAATAGATCCCTCAGGGTGGACTAGAGGGAAAAAACACTGAATACGTGGTGTTTGTAAATATATTAATGTAGGGCTTATTTTAGAACAATTTGCTTACAGAGGAAAGCAAGTGTGTGGCCACTTTGGCTGTTATTATCTACAGTAATATGAACTATAAAAACCTAAAAATATCACTTAAGAAAATGCATAAGAAAGAGAAGGAACAGATGAGAGTAGAAAGATCTCACCACGTGCAGACTCTGTAATGAGCCTTGGTTGCTGCAATTTCAATGTCTGTTGGTCAAAGTAGCCACTAGAGACTGAATCAACCAGATGTTGATGAAAATCCCCAGAACACAACCTCTGCTGGGTTTACATTCACTCAGGTTCAGGTGGGATCACCCAGGTACCTCCGCTGGGGCGGGGAGTTTCCCGCTGGATGATGGAAACTTGTGGGTCAGGGACACCTGGATGATGGAATGCTGTGGATCAGAGGACACTTTGGGAAGCTTTGACACCTTCAAAGACAGCACAGCTGCCTCTTGCATCAGCCCAGTTGGCTCCACTGTGTCCCATCACGGCCCATCAGCAGCGTCAGCACCTTCAGGCTCTGTGTGGATGTCCTGGCACTGCCCGGGCAGGGGAGTTATCACAGCTGGGTTCACTTGATAAGGACAAAGAGACAAAGTTCCCTCCTCCCAGGGTTTGCCTCTTTCCTTACCTGGTCCAACACCAGCTGCAGCCTGAGCTGAGCTGGGCTCGCCCTCAGCACCTGGGTGGGTGCTTTGCACCTCGGCAGCTTCCCCTGAACCTTTGAGCCACCAGCATCCCAGTGTCTCTTCCAGTGTCACATTCTTCTCCCTAGACCTGGAAGGACTGGACAAAAGTATGACATTTATCTTATCCCAGGTTCCCTCCACCCTTCAAATTCCGTTTGTAGGTGTATTTGGGGAGGGGTGGCTTCGGTGGTCGCAGGTGAGCAGCTCCTTCTTTGCAGTTTGCTACAGTGGGCAAAAGCCCTTCCATGATTTTAGCAACGTGTAAGCCATGAACCATTTCAGTCTCTCACAAGAGATGGACTTTTCCAAAACTCATGGAGAACCTCAGGTGAATTGGCACCCATTCAACCTGGCCAGCCAGTCCTAAAATACACTTCTTGGCAGCCAGAGCATTTTTTGGATCACACATGAAGGGGAAGAAGAATCTGTGCTGCCAGGGGATGATGTGGGGAGTGCTCACACCCCCCTGACCACTTGCTGATGGTAATGGTGCAGGAGAGAAACAAAGCAAGAAGAAAAATCAAGCACATGTATCTCCCTATCAGTATGTGCTTGTTATTGTCATCATTGGCTTTCTTGTGAGTATTTCAAGACTTGTTCTTTTGTCCTGAAGTTCCCTGTGATTCAGGGATAATCCTTGCATTACAAGAGAAAAACCCTGATATTTTTTTTTTCAAATTGACAGAGATTTTTAGGCTTTATCCATGATTCATGGTCTGCCTTGCCCTGTCTCTAGAAGCCAGAAAATATTTGTCCTAGCGTAGCCTAATGGTGAAAATCTAGGCTGCAAATAAAAGAAGCCCATGTTATCCCTTTGAATCTTTATTTAGTCAATTTTAAGCCAGTCTTTTGATGTTGAGGGACCTGGCCCTTAGTTTGGGATGCTGGCCAGGCTGTTGGAGGTGGAGTTGGCAGATGGCCTGTTGGCTCTGCTGGCTGCAGACTGACCTGTCACACCAGGTCAGGAACAGCAAAACACACCCAGGCTGCCTGATGTGGTTTGGGAAAATTCAGCAGGGAACACTGCTGGGGTTTTAAGAGACAGAGAAAAGGGATAAAGACATCAGGGAGAAGATGCTTCTGTTGAAGATACCTACGTAGCAGCTCTGCTTTAATAGCATTAATTGATGTTTGACTTCAGTGAGAGCAGAAAGATAGAGATAAATGAATGAGCTGTAGAAAGAATGATCCTTACTGGAGCTGCCTGGTAGGGAGAGACAGGGAAAGCACGAAGGTTAAAAGTCTAATGACAAGCATCCTTAATGATTGCTTCTCCTGTATTCCCTCTGGGTAACATTTCCTGAGTCTAAATTGTCTTAAAACCACTCTAACGTGGCTGAAACATTTCTAAATATAATTCAGCTCAACTAATGCTAAAGAATATAATGGAATTTAAGGAAAGAAAATCAAGCACAGTAAGTTTTTTAACCATTACGTGTCTTTCAGAGCAGGCCAAATGGTGCATGAATTTGGGTAAATAAAGGAGAAAAACCCTTTTTTTCGTGTCAGCTGGAGTGGAAGTTCACCTGTCTGCAGCAGCACACAAGCTCCCTGCAGACCGTGTCTCCATGGATCCATGGAGAGCATGAACTCCTGTGCTGTGGCAATAACAAAAACCTCGCCTATAATCCCGGGGAAAAAAATCAAGGCAGCTTGCTGAAGCAACACTGAGAGTTGCCACAGATGGTGATTTTTCAGTGCTGGGCAACCAGATCTGTCTGTTGGTAGCCACAGGTGTCCAGGGGAGGCGGCATCACCCGTTCTCCAGCAGCCCGAGCTCACCGGCTGCTCCAAAGTGACGTGGAGAGGCTGCAGAAAACGGCTTAAAAGCACAATTAACTTTCTGTAACAATAGCCTCTTTATTCTTCATTATGAAAAGGCCTGAAAGGGAATTTGTTTTCCAAGATAGATGTGAAATGAAGCTCTATCAGAACAAGTAACCTTGCAAGCCAGACACAATGGGCAGTATCTACCCACCGCTTCCTCCCCAGCCCTCCCCAGGCAGTGCACAGCAGCTCGCTGTACGCCTGGTTTTGTCTGCTCCCCCTGCTTATAAATTACACTCATCAATAATATTTTCGTTTCTTGGGAAAGCAATAAAATAGTCAATGTGCCTCTGCAGTTCCTGCCCTGCTCGGGGCCAGGCTCCGGTGTCTCCCGGGCAGGAAGGTCAGAGCGGTGGGATGGAGTCACACTGCGGGGTGAGAGGCTCTTTGAGCTGCCACCTGCAGGTAATGCCGCTCTCTCCCTTCCCTGACCTTCCCGTGTCCAGCCCCAAAGCTGATCTGTAACTTAAAGAGACTCAGAAATAGCGCAGACTTAGGGTGTGAGTACAAAATCCACCTGATGGACCTATTTGTGCATTTTTACTGCAGTATTTGAGCACTTCGTGCAGGGAGTGGCCAAATTTTGAGCTTTGGCTCAATTTTTCTGTAGCAGATGTGAGAGAAGACACCTGAGACAGCTTCCCCTGTCCTTGAGGGACTTCAGACCCCAACCTCTCTAAGCATTACTACTCAGGTCTGTTTGCACGATCCTACCAACAAATGTGAGGGTGATGCAGCTGCTTTTGGTATCATGGAAATGTTTTCCTTATTTCCCTTTGGAAAGCCTAGAAGTGAGAACAAAACTGGAATGAGAAGGATACAGGAGAATAAGAATTGGGATTGCTAATTGTTATGTGGGTTTCAGAACCAGGAAATAAAATTTGCTGCAAACATATGGGGAAAAAACCAACAAAACCTTCCCCCAAATTAACCAACTCCCAAATAATGTCAGTCAAGAAACAGAAAGGTGGCAGAGGACCCTTAGGCACAAAATCCAGTGGGGGAGTCTCCAAGCACCAAAACTGGGTGCTGGGTGCTATTTGCAGAGTAACCAAAGGCTGTGGGTGCCTCACAAAAAGGGTTTTCTTAGGAATTAAGGTAGGCAAAGCAGGAGGAAAGGATTTGTTTTCCCAAGCTTTGTCAGAGAGTCGATAGCAGAACTGAGATGTGAGCTGTGCTTCCTGCTGGCAGCAGGACACTGGACACACCTCCCTGGGGAGCAGGAGGGGCTGGTGGCAGGTGACCCAACTCCAGACAGTCCAAGTAAGGGGCTCAGTGGAATTTAAAGGGAAGGACATGGTAAAGATGCTGTGTTCCCTCATGTCAAATTGATCAGGAAAAGGTTTTTGGGGAACTTGTTGCTCTTACAAGGCAGGAAAGGGTCACACCTTTTGACTGCAGCATAACAGGACTTGGCTGCTGACTCCCTGATGTCTGAAGATCTTTTCGGAGGTCTGACCTGTCTAGAGATCAGTAAAAAATAAGGTTTGCTCAGATCTGAGGCTGCTCTCTCCAAGTGTGCTCCATCCCCCGAAGGCAGTGGTGCTGGAATGAGAGATGCAGCTCCAGGCACATCTGGGGACACAGCTGGAGCTCTGTAGCCAAGGACAGCCCAGGGCTGGGGCAGCCAGATGAGGATGAGCAGGAGAACAGGACAGAGTTCACTGGAGCTGTTCCTAAAGCAGCCAGCTGAACAGGGCCAGAGCACTGCTCTGTTTACAGCACTGGTTTTGACCAAAATCTGCTGAGCACTGTCACATTCCATATCTTGAGGGGTAACACAGGCTGAGAGCATCCCCTCAGCTGGGATGGGCAAGGCTGCCTGATTCTGGTGTGGGGAAAACCAGTTCAGTTATATGGATGAGAGCTGTGCTCCCTGGCCCAGGAGATGATCCCTGGCCTGTTTTATTTGGGAGCACAGCCCCAGTGTGACAATGTCTGTGCACCAGCCCTGGCAAGTCAGCAATCAGGTCACTCTGCCTGCGTGACTGCTCAGCTCAAATTACTGCTGGCTGTCCAGGGCATGTATTCCTAGAGCAAGGAGGACTTATTAAATCCTCCCAAAGCCCATGGGTGCTCAGATCCATCTTCTCTGGGCACAGAAATAAATCCCTGCTCCCTCCTGCGGGTAATTACTTGCCTGCTCAGGCTCCTTGTACATGCATGTGCAGTCGTGATTTGCATGTGGCCAAGGCTGTCAGTCCTCCCTGTGACTGTGCAGGTAGAGCCAGCAGGGAAACACTGGCTGTGGCTGTCTCCAGGCTGGGTTCCAGCTTCTCCAGAGGTGGCTGCTCTCTGTCAAAGCTCAGGAAGAGCCTCAGGGCAAGAGGTGATGCAGGCAAGAGGGTAGGACTGAGCAGGTGATCCCCAGCCAAGAGGTAAAAGCATCTGCAGGAATTTAAATGGGAAGGGGGATCTCAGAGGATAGAGGGGAGGAAAGAGCAGGTAAAAAAGCATGGGGAACAACAAGATTTATTCAGCTGAGGCCGTGGCAGGATTCAGGCAGGATTCTCACATATTACCTTATCTAGAACCCTGGTTAGTGGATATTTATAGTTTCTTCCTTAAACCTGAGCTAAACTAAATAAGGAATTATAAAGGTGTGTGGATTTACCAAAACTATGTGCCCTGTGGAAAAAATTATCATTTCTACTCACCTTGTAAAGATCATGGGCTTTCTTACAAATTGTTTCTGTAGTGACCACAGCAAACCAAGAACCGTCCCTAGAGCAGGACCCCATCCCTGCAGGGTGTGATGGGGAAGCTGTCCTGGTTTCAGGGATTGATATCTGAAGCAGGAGAGCCCCAGCAACACCTTTGCAATCTGCGTCAAGGCAGGGAGAATTGCTGTCATGTTCAAGCTGTCTTGGAGATAAACTGAGTGGGTTTATTATAAACCTCCTGTGTGACAGAAATATTGCAGAAAGCACCTCTCCTCTCTGAAGAACAGGCACACATAACTTGGTGTGGCAGCTCTTCTTTCCAGGACCTCAGGGCTGCCACAGGTCTTCCCAGTGTTCCAACCTTATCCTGGCCTGGTGGGAGATGTTCCTTGGGCAGCTTGTGGACATCCCACATCCTGCTTTTCTCTTTGCTGCTCCAAAGTGGGCTGAGGTGCTCACTGGGCTTCATCATTTCTGTTTGCTGGGCTCAGTGTGAGTGCTCACCCAGCTTCAGGACCAACAACCAATCTGTTTGCTGTCCCATCACCTCCCAAATTTCCCAAGCGGAAATGACCACAAAAAACTTTCCCTGTTTCAGATATCAAGCGTGAGCCAGAAAGGATCTGCCTGGGGACAGGACAGAGAAGAACAACCGTGAAGTTTACAGGGAAAAGCATCCAGGACAAGTTGTCCCAGCTGCTCCCACCACCCCTCTGCAGAGCCAGGTGATGTTTCTCATAAGGTCACCCAAGCTGCAGTTTCACAGGCACTATGAACAGGCTCGCCAGGCTCCCTCCTGCTACGGCAACATATGGTGGTGGGAGGGTGATTGACTGGTACAATGTGATTTTCAATAAAATGTCTTGCAGATAGAAGAGTTCCAGGTGACTAGAAGTAAGCAATCATCGTGCCAATCTCTCAGCAAAAAAGGGTCATGCGTTGAGTACGGCAACTTGAGGGAATAAGGCAGCTTTTTATAGCGAGTAATATCTCTTCTGACAGTGCAAGTGAACTGCTTCAAACCACACTTGGCTGGGAATGTGCAAAGATGAATGGCTTTGTCTCTCAGTAAGTATTACCAGGAGCACTAGGAAGGATGAGAAATGGTCTGTAAAGTAAGCAATAGCTAAAAATCCTCTTCTTTCCTGACCTTATTGTAAAGAAACCTTTAGCAGCGCGGGGAGGAAAAAAGAGAAGTGTAACGAGGTGTCCCTGAGGAGAAAGAAAAATCCACCCTACAGGGAAACCTGGAAGCTTTTAGTAAGGAGTGTTAAGGATTAGGTGTGATGAGCTGGAGTATCATAGTCCACACTGGCAGCAGCCTCATCTTTCCCTCCTGTTAACCTCATGCTTTGGTGGTGGACTGAGGCTTGGCTGGGTCTGGGAGCACGGTGTGAAAGGTGTTTGTCCTTCCAGGAAGAGACAGCTGGAGACAACTGCCTAAATAAACAAAACAGGTACAGGGGGTCTTTTATCCCCCCCCCCCTTTTTTTTTTTTCAAGCCTGTTCAAGGTTACACTGAGAAACTGAAGCCATGTGGGGAGGTGACCACAGATTCCTGCAGCTTCACAGTCTGACTCATTGCTGGTCATTGTGTCTTAGCATGGTTCAGAACTGGGAGATGAGGAGGTTTTCCTGGTCTTTCATAACCTGGAGTTCAAACTAATGGTGCCTTCAGGATTTCAGGGAAGTGTTGGTTTCTTCACAGTTCTGGGAGGACTGGAGAGAGGCATGTGAAAATGCTTGTTTAAATTGGGATGGGTTTATTTCAGGGAATGATGCACTCTGCCTCGTGTCTTCCCAGGGGCGACTTTGTAAGGATTGGAAAGCATGAGAGGATCCACCTTTACTCTACAAAATGCTTTGTTCCCTCTACAAAATGCTTTGTTCCCAGACTGGTGCCTTTCATGAAATCAGGACTGGGAGCTGTGTTTCTCCACAGCACTCAGGCGCCTTGAGTGCCAAACCCATTGTTCTTCCTCAGCCCCAACACCTGCACAATAATTAACCCCGATGTGAGTCCCCTCCTGTAACCAGTCCTCTTTGGAAAGCCATCAACCCCTCTCCCAATAACATTTTCCTTTTGCGTGTGGGACTGTCACAAGACCTCTCCCTTGCATTGAAGTGTTTGTATTCCCAGTATTTTTGGAGAGTTTTCCAGGGGGAAGCCCTTCTAGCAGACCTAAACATGCATTAGTAATGTACAGAGTTTACTAATTATTGTCTTAATGCAAACTGGCTGACTCAGTCTGCTCGTAGGGGAAAAAAAAAAATCTTTGGTGATGTTATTTTTCTGGATTAAGCAAGAGGGGAAAAAAGTGTGAGAGAGAGGAATTAGAGGCACCTCCAAACAAAAGTCGTGTGTCTTGTACCGTGGCTGCCTGAGCATATGGTCTTTTATGGGATTCCAGGCCCTGTCAACTCAGAAAGCAAATGTTCCCTCTCTGCTTAGGCTGAGAGTGAGTCTGCTCATCTCTGACCCTGTCACCGAGGCATCTGGCAGGAGTGATGAACTCTCTATCTCCTTGTGTTAAACCTGAGGTTATTGGTTGTTTTGGTTCTGTTATTATTTGTTTTTCCCTAGGGGGAAGAAAGGAGCAGGGATATAACTAAAAGAAGCGATAACCAGATGTTTGGTATTTCCATTCCAGCTCAGGCTTTGCTCAGATGGAGCTTCCCCGCTGATTTAATCAGGGAAACAGTCCCTTCCACCCTCATATCCAGAACCAGCTCCAGCAGTTGTGGGTCTGCTTCTCCACAAGTGCATCCCAGATGTGCCCTTGTTCTGCACACAGAGGCAGAACATCTGGAACGAGGAAGGAGAAATGATGATGTTGTTGAGTTGTCTTGCATGCTGAGATCCTGTCAAATGTGTGGGGCAAGGGGAATTTTGTGGGTCTAAATTAGGGGCTGAAGGACTTGGAAGGGCAGGAATCACTCACGGTTCTCAAACCTGATCAAGCAGATCCTTTTCCTTTTTGTCAACAGTGAGCATAGGACATGATGCTCTTCTTGTTCCATCCCCGTGCTTGGATGAGGATGATGCTGAAAGTTGTGGTTTGAAATCCAGAAATCAGGGATGTGGCAGCTGTCAGGGGGATGTGCAGAGCTGCAGTCATGAAAATTGGCACATGAAGGGTCAGCCAGAATTCATGGCTGTGCATTTTTGCCTCCCACAGAGGTGTGGCCAAACTCCTTCTTGTCACTTCCACACAGGTTCCAACCGCTCTCTTTTCATCCTTCATTATCTGAGCCACACGTCACCAAAACTCCCTGCAAGCTCCTGGTATTATAAATTATACAGATTATTATTATAAATTTCTACTCCACATGAACAAAGCCCAGACATTTGAAGAGTTAATGATACATTTTTCTTTGGCATAATTGATGTTTACTCCTTTTTTTAGCTTGAGATCCAAAAATACCTAGAAGGCATATGGGACTTTAGGATCTCCTTTATACCCTTAATTCCTGAAGATCATTACAATCAAGGAGACTTTAAATCCCCAGATAAGTCTCAGAAAAGGGATGATGAATAGATAAGAAGCAGCAGTGTATTGCAATAATATTCATCCATAAATCTACCAGGGTACTTAGAGTGAAGGGAAGAGCTTGCAAAATAAAAGTGAGGTGGGAGGAGGGGTGGGCATTCGGCCCAACACAAAAGTGTGAGCAGTACCCTGTGGATGAATCTCACTTTTCTCATTAAAAACAAGCAGTCCCATGACACCAGAAGGGGAGTTTGGTTTCCAGAAGAACTGTGTGACTTCATTTGGAGTGAAGCAAACACTTCTTTATCAGCCTCTCCTCTGCCCGATTGCCCCTTCTCCTCAAAACCTGTAAGATACTTCATGATATTTGGATAAATTCAGCCAGGGTGTTTCACAGCTCTTTGAAAGGAAGATGCAGAGACAACTGACAAATCATCCCTTAAAAAATCAGAGATTCAAGGCTGCCCTGCCTCTTTTTCACTGCCTCCCTTTAAGGGAGTTTGGAAACATGGATTTAGGGGAGTTTAGGAACACTGGTTGTCTTCCAGGAGGGATGAAAACAGGCAACACTTTCAAACCCGGGTACTTCACATTAAGGCATTGGGCATTTCCTTGGTCCCTCTGAAGCTTCTGGGTGGGAAATTAGGACCAGGCCTAGGGGAGTGCGTGCTGCCCATGGGGTCTGATTTTCAGAGATGCTGCAGAATGGAGAACAAGAATACCTTCTTTATTTTGCCTCCTGGAGCTCTCAGACCCAGACAAAGAGATTTTGCAGCAGTAGGTTTGTCTCTTGGCTGTATCTTCCTTGACTTTGTGAGGCCGCTTTTTAGGGAGAAAGGCTGAGTTTCCTCGGGGATCACACAGCACTGACTACAGTGAGATGCCGTCATATTTCTCTGCTATAATCTGGGATTTCAGGCACAGGAAAAGTGGTGCCACCCTACTGTTTTGCCTGATAAAATACTGGAGTCAGAAGTCAGCTCATTGCAAAATAAATCAGTAAGGAAACCCAACAGGAGAGTTTGGCTCATTGCGATTCCATGGTTTGTTTTCCTGTCTTATATTGGAAAGCCTGGTTTTCCCAAGGGCAGAGACTTATTTGCTTCAGCAAAATCTCTAGGACACTGTGTGTATAAAGTCCAAATCAACTCTGTCTGTCTATCCCATTAACACCTTTCTTTTCCACTGGTTTTGGTGAAACAAAAATGACCTTTCAAATCAAAGACTTCTGAAGCCTATTGCGGAAAGCTTTCACATTTCAAAATTATTTCAGCTTCATAATAAGGACTGTTTTTTCCTTCCTCAATCTTCTGCTTCCTGCTCAGCACAAGGACTAATGTTGTCTCAACTTCCCACACCCTTTCAAAAATTTTTATTGTATTAGGTTTTTCCTTTCCAAGTCTTCCCTCAAACTGTTCCTGGTGTTGGAAACACTTAAATAAAAAAAAAAACCCAACCAACCAAACAAGAAAGTGAAATTAAAGTTTGCTAATTGAGAACTTCTGCAAAAATGGAGATGTTTAAAAACTTCAAGTGTGGCAAAATATAAAATGGGAGAAAGAACATGAAGAAAAGCTAAAGCAAACAAACAAAATGCTTAAATAGTTTGAAGTGTTTTTTAAGATCAGATGTTTCCCACTACCAACACTGAAAACAATGGAAAGACGTCTGAACTTTTCTTCTGGTAATTACACTCTTATCATCAATGTGGGGCACTGATAAATATTCTGGCACCGCCTTCCTGGTCTATAATGGGAAGCATTAACTCAGCATAAACTCCAGCAAGTTGTCTGAATTCACCAAAACCTTCTCAATATAATCTGGAGGGACCAAATTTCCCCTGGGTAAAACCTTCATCCTTCTATTTCCCAAATTCCTGTGAATGTGTCTGCAAAGGTGGCAAAGAATCTCTTAGAAAAGTTAAGAAAACAAACCAAAACTAAAGAAAGAGCCCACTGGCATTGATGGACATGTGCACTGTTACCACCCTGTAATTTATAATTTACAGGTTTCTGTGAATTTGACACGATTTTAGAACTGTTGTTGTAAGCTAGAGGGGGAGAAAATGGCTGAATCCAAACTGAAATAATTATTTGTGGGAGTCAGAAAATGAGCGTGTCAGTTGTTTGAAGAGAGTATCAGAAGCATGAAATATAGATCACCAACGCTCTGTAGCTGTGAGCGAGTTGTCCCTGCAGTGTTCTGTCAGACTGCTGCAGAATACCCTTGAAATCTTTTCTTTCCAAGAGGCAACAACAGCTTCAAACCCTTTACTGGCATGTCCAAGCTCAGGATGCAAACCTTTGCCTGAGGAAGTTGTTTCCCAGAGAGGTTGTGGATGGTCCATCTGTGGAAGTGTCCAAGGCCAGGCTGGATGGGGCTTAGTGGATAGTGGGAGGTATCCCTGCTCATGGCAGGGGGTGGGACTGGATGATCTTTGAGGTCCCTTTCAACCTAAAATATTCAGTAATTCCATGATTCTCAGTGAGGATCAGAGGTAGGGAAGGTAGAGAAGTTTGCTTGGACTGCAGGTATGCATGGAAAGCCCAGGATATCATTTTCAACCTTTTCAATTCCTCTGTTTTTGGATTGAGAAGCAGCTCTGTCTCCTTTTCTTTAGACTCCCAGTGTGTGGGAAGCAGGTATGGGCTTGTGCCCAGGGCACGTTGACACCATCACTCCCACTCCCAGGTCACTGAGTCACTTTAATGCTACCTGGGCAATTTCATAACATTTTGCCACCTAAATCTGTGGGATCCTTGACTTTTTCACACAGAGCTGAGAGGCCGTACTGGTGAGGGTTGGGCTGGAAACCAAACATGGGCAGATGAGCTTTGCAGGCCTTGTCTGGGAACTCTCTCCTTAATTCTTCTTCTGGAGGCAGAGGGATCTTCACAGTAGCTGACCTTAAAAAAGGGAGCCTTGCTGGGGAATTTTCAACTTTATTAATCACTGCAATAGCATAAATGCCATGGCCTGGTTTTCAGCAGTGATGATAGGAAGTCTCTGTAGGTGGCACTTTTCTCAGGGAAATGAGGATGCTGCCTGTTCTCTCTGGCTGCCTCTGTCCCAGGCTGCTTTCTGAAGGGTTCTTTACATGAGGATTCGTTGCTCAAATGAATATTTAGGTCAGGCTTCTGCTAATAAACCAGAAAGACTTTCTTGTTTCCCAGCTGTTAATTTAAAAGGTAACACCAGCAAAGAGCATTGAAAGAAGAGGTGAAATTTATTCCCTCAGGCTGGGTGGGAGAAATTTGGTCACTGGATTTGAGGGGGGTAAAATCTTTCACACAAGAACTTAAGGGAACAGAAGAAGATTCCCAGTCACTGCATTCTTCTTTCAGACATGACCCCTGATTCAGAATTGAGAGAAGAAATTTTAACCACTGTGGGCCATGAGCTGTGAGCCTTCCTGCTGAGCCATTTAAAGAGATGCCTCTGCTGATGCCTTTTATTTCTGCAAATTCCCAACCATTCCAAAATGCTGTTTCATTTCTAGATGATCTCTAAAACTAAAGTTATCTTCCAGTCATTACCAGGGGGAGATGCTCTCAAGCCACAAGAGACAACCACTCCATAACCCAAACCCCAAGCCATTGATTTCTTCAAGAGTTATCACAGAAGAATCCCAGCACTTAACAGAGATTAGAAACTAATGAGGAAAAAAATATCAATCACAATGCAAGTCAAAACACGTTACTTTCGTTTTCCAAAGAGCTGAGAAAAAGATTAACTTTCCAGCAGAACTTTCACTTTCTTTGTGTCAAAGGAGAGCTCCTGACCCGAATGTCTATTGATGTCTTCCTCTTTGTTGGCAAAACAGTGATCATCACTTTAGGGAGCCCATGCTGCTGAAACAAATATAACAAATTCCCATGAAGTCAAATGGAGTCTTTCCATGGCTTTGGACAGCAAACTGCTGGGGCTTGATCTTAAACCTCAATAATATTTCCAAAATGAGCTTCCATAGCAGGGCTCTGTCAGCAGGGCTGCAGCTGTGGAGAGCTGGGGGCTGAGTTAATCACCAAGAAGGGATTCAAAGAGCCACCAGGAGCAGAGATTTTTGTCTCCTGGGTCGGCACAGGCGGTCTCACAGCGAGGACCCATTAGTGATGCAGCAAGACATTGCATGGTAATGGCTCTGAGCCCTGCTGCAAAGCTGTAAAGCACTGGTAAGTGTTTGTGTGTGGCAGAAATCTTGCACCTCAGAGGAGAAATTAAGGGTTTTTCTTTCTGCTTTCTGCAAAGAGAGGTGAAATGAGCTTCTGTTGCATTCAGTGGTCAAAACTGAAAAGTGGCTGTCCTGATGTGAAATCATATCTCAGATGTTGCACGTGTGAGAGGTTCTGGCAAGTTCAGGTGTGTTTGAACCAACTGAATCAAATGTGGAGAAAAGTCCTGGTTGAGACTGTGGGAGCTGCTGTTCACACACAAAGTGAAAGAGGAGTACAGCCCTAAGACTGGAGTTGAACTCAGGCAGGCAAGAAAGGTTTATAGATGAAGAGGAAAGGAAAATCACTTTGCTTTTTTTTGTATTAATGGAAGCCTGAGGTTCAGCTTTCTAAGCCCTTAGAGAAACCTGAAATTTGATTCTCAAAGCAGTTGAATCCATACCACCTGTGAGACAAACCCTCCTGGTCATAAATATGGAGTAATTTGAAAAACTTTCCTTCACGTGATTTGTTTAGGGACAGTGATATTTGTGCAGCATCAGACCTCGTGAATTCTTTTACTTCCTTATTGAAGTGAAAGGATTCACAAGTGAAGTGACTCCTACTCCTTAGTTCTGTCCGTAAACCAAAGGAGGATTCCACGAGATTTCCCATTATCATCGTCAAGTGGTCTCAGAACTGCACACAGGTATTGGGATTGTTAATTTGCCATTGTTAAATCCACTGATGCCATGAAGATTTTTGCCTTTTCTTTTATACCCCTGTTATACCTTTTTACAACTTCTGCATTCTCAGTGCTTTTTGCCTCCATTCTTGGACTTGTTTGTCAAGCTGAGAGACTGAACATTTTAGAAGCTTCGTAGCCAGGGATCAGTGTGCCCCAGAGCCCAAGGTCCTCTCCAGAACACATTCTGTAAACCAAGACAGAACCATCCAGGGGAAGGTTCCTTGGGGAGGGGGGCTCACTTGAGCCTCTCATTGGGGAATCTTTGATAGATCTGCTAATTAGTAACACCTATAATGATATACCCAATGTTGGGGAGGGGGTCAGAAAGAGAGAGAGACACAGGGAGACTCAGCGGGGTGCATCTCGATGCACATGACCTGGATGTGTGCACCTAAGGATCCTTAAAATAAATCCCAAGGTAAAATCCCTTTTCCCCTTCTAACCGTGTGTGACTCTTGATTTTATGACCAGGAAAAGGCATCACCACCAGCCTACTGCAAACCTATAAAGTACAAGTCTCCCTTAGAATCTGGTTGATCTCCAGATGCACTGGTCAGGCCAGATCTGGGCTGGAATTGTCATGTTCTGTAATTAATGGCTCATTAAGGCACTGAACCCACCCACAGAAAACCAGCTGCTCTTTCTAAACCATGCACTAACCCCAACCCTAAAGACAGTCATGGCATTAAAGTTCCTTGGCTCACAAGGAGCAATGACCAGATTTTCCCTTTACACTGAGAAAAGACTTGGAAGAATGGAGTTGTGTGAGACTGGCATAAACAGCATCTGATGGAGCTGAACCTCAACCCATGATGGGTGTTTGGGGTTGACCCTTGCTGATTTGCAGGGCTGGGATGGTCTGGCTGATGGCTACCTGTCTTTATTTCCATTTATTGCGTTCTTCTAGCACAGTTTCAACTCCTTTTCCTGATGAGGAAGAATCCTGGTGTAGCTCTGAGAATTTGCCCGAGTGGTTGTAAAATTTTGCATTTCCTGATGAATTTTGAAAAACCCTGTCAATCCCTGTCCTCTCCTCTTGTTTCTGATTCTCACTTCACAATAAATGCAGGATGAAACCAGAGGAAGCAGCAGCTTCTGGAGTGGCTTAGAAACCTTTAACCAAGAGGAAAGGTTAATGGAGTAGAGTTAATGCAGTGGAGTTTATTTTTAATAGAAAAGAAGAGACTTTGAGATGACTTGGCAGAAATCTTCAGCCTTAGGAAGGAAAAAGATGATAGTGGGTAGTTTTCTCTCTGATGTCATGGTTAATAAACTCAGGATATAATTTAAAGCTGAGATTATTTGGGAGATGTGCCACGTCAGGCAAAGGGAAGGAGATATAAGCAGTGGGTTTCTAATAACTTAAAACCTCCTCCACACTTGGGTTAACAGTCCTCTGGATTCTCAGGTTTGTTTGTTATCCAGTAAAATCCACAAACACTGACCTTGGTTCTTCACATAGCTGCATTAATAAATTGTTGAAGAAAGACAACTCTGTAATTATGCCAGAGAACCTTTCTGCAGGTAGGTGAGTACTTGGTGCTCAAGATGAAACAAGGTACCACATGTTAACATTTCTGTGGATATATTATGCTTTTACGTTTTCCTGTGGCTTAGATTCTTTTCCTTGGTAAATAGCAGGAATGTGGAACACCTCGAAACATGGACAGCATCAGTTGTTGGTTCGTAAACATTTACAGAGAGCTTGGATGGCAGAGACTGAATAAGCACAAAGCTTTTTCTTGACCCAACGAATGAATTTGTAACTTCTGGAATCTTTTTTTTTTTAAATGTACCCTCCATTCAGTCAATTTGCAATTAACTCCAGCCCTGACACTTCTGGCCGTTTGAGCCAGCAGTACATCTGTGTGCTGGAACCCAGTCTGCTGGGCACAAACCACGTGAAAAATTGCTGCTTTTTGGAAGATAATTTGGGGGAACATTGGCGCCTCTTCATGGCTTGGAATGGATGCAAATCGTGTCCTGTCTCAGGGACCTCATTCCCTGAGCCATCCCCCTGGAAGCTGGGTGGGAAAACCTCCCCTGAAGTGCATTAGCAGTTTTCTCAACACTTAATGTGAGCTCTGTGGGTCTGAAGTGGGGCCTGGTGGCATCACTGTGCTTCAAGCCACGCTGCTCATTAGGTAATCTCAAGAGATGACGCAAAGCTCTGGAAGCTAAATTAGCCCTTAATTAAGAGAACTTAAAGAAACGTAAGAGCTCTTAGCTGCTCTTACCACTCAAGCCATGATTAAAATGCTGCATCTAGCACTCGATAACCCTGTGCAGTGAGGTGGGTTGGTGCCAGCTGGCTGGGAAGCAGCTTTGTGGAGGAGGAGCTGGGGGTTTTGGCAGCACACGAGTCAGCAGTGCATCCTCGTGGCAAACTGTGCTCAGGGAAGTGTTCACCAGGAGGTTGAGAGAAGGGGCTCCTCACCTCTGAAGCTGCAGTTGTGACACCACTTCTGGAATGCACTTCCCAAAACAACAAAGCCTGGAGCATTCAGGAGTGAGCCCTGCAAAGTGTCACCAAGAGGTTCAGGATCCTGGAGCATGTGGTGTGGCAATGGCTGAGAGCTGGGTGTGCTCAGCATGCACAAGAGAAGGCTTGGTGGCATCACGCTGCCATCTGCAATATCCAGTGTGGTCCTGGAAGAACCAGAGGTGATGCACATGGGAAACTCTTATTGGATGTAATGGCAAAACAAAGTCACCCTGTGACTGTTGAATCACTGGAATGGGCTTCCCAGAGAGGTTGTTGGCTCTCCATCCTTGGAGACATTCAAAACTCAGGTAGACAAGCTCTGAGCAATCTGATCTATTTGGCCCTGCTTGAGCATGGGCTCTTTTCCAGCCTGTTTATATTATATTATATTATATTATATTATATTATATTATAATATTATATTATTCTCTAAAATTGACTGCTGTCTCATGTAGCAGATTTCTCTTTTTATCAGCTGACAGAGCTCTCTGGTGAGGTTATCCTAACCTGCATCAGGGAAATTGAATGGACTTAATCGGTATATCTTTACTAAAAATGTATTTTTGTCTGCAACAAGCCAAGCAATGAGAGAATTGATTCTTCCCAGAGAGGTTGTAACCTTCAGCAGAGTGTGAATAAAGAAAATCTGGGGGAAGTGATCTCTGGATCTAGAAGACGACTGCTCTCGATAGACTTGGATATTTAATTTTTTTTCACTCTCTTAAATCAGGCCAGCTCTTGCCTGGGGCTCTTTTTGAGTTGTAGCATACAAATTGCTTTGGGGGCAACCATACCATGGAATTTCTGTCATGAGGAACACACGGAATGATAATAAAGGCAGTGACTGGAGGCAGGGAGATTTTGGGTCCGTGGCTCCCAGGCTTCGAGCAGGGTCTCCAAGCTTGCAGCAGCCTGGCACTGCAGAAGGAGCAGACAGACACTGAGCTATCAGATTGAAAACTGTGCTGTTCCATGAGTGATACGAGCATAAGATGGGCTGTGGAGGGTCAGACAAAGCTTCCTGCCTCCAGAAATGGCTAACAGCAGATGCCTGGGGCACAGTGCAAGCATGCAGCAGCACAGAGCGATGCCTCTCCAATATGTTCTGCATGTCTCCAGCAGGTGGATTAAGGGGATTGAGAATTGCTGTAATCTTTGTTTTTAGAAGCCCTTGATTTGGCTTCTCCTCTGTGAGTTGTTTTTTGCAGTTCCTGGGAGTACCTGGGCTTTGCTACAGGCCATGTGGATGACCTTTGCTTCTGGTCAGCCCCAAAATGCCACAGGACAATGCTGTGGAGTTCACGAATCTTTACCTTCTCTTCATCTTCTTCATGCTGATCCAGCACTACTCAGGAAGTTGTATTGACTGGAGTTTGATCCAAGCACCAAGCTGGAGATTGTGGAATCACAGAATAGTTTGGGTTGGGAGGGACTTTGGAGATCATCTCGTTCCAATTCCAGTTCCAAGAGACACCTTACACTACCCCAGGTTGCTCCAAGCCCCGTCCAGCCTGGCCTTGGACACTTCCAGGGATGTAGCATGAATGCTCATGAGGGTTCATGGAGGTTCCGTGGCTCATGAAGGTCCACCTGAGGTTGCTCCTCAGGCCAGCAAGGAGGCTGGAAGGTGCCTTCAACCCCATTTCGAGCTATGGCACAGCCTGGGGGCTGAGAAAAATTGTAAACCACAGAGGGAACAAGTGAAAGTGACCTGTCAAGAGTTGCTAAAATTTGGGCTGACATCAGCACTTCTGGAGCTAAGATACCATCCTCTAGGGAGAGGAAAATAGGGAAGGCAAGGCTGTGAGAGGTCTTGGAAGCTGGACCTGACTTCACTGCAGTGAATAGGCCACTGCCACTGTTGTGGTTATTCCTCTCAACATTTTTTTTTGCCCCTGCTGCTGTTTAAAATGATGGGAAAGGGACTTGCCAGCTCCTGTTCCCAGAATAAGACTTGCTGTCTTATTCCGTGTTTCCAGAGTGAGTGCATAATGATGGACCAGGGTTCAGCTCACTGAGAGTTTGTTACAGAGTTGGAGCCATTATTATGAAATTACCAAATAAAACATACATTTTCATTCCCATTGGTAATAAAAATTATCGAAGTACCTCTCCCGGGACAATTATAATGAGATAATGCAGAACTCCTGACTGATTCCAGGGGCTGTAAAAAAAAATAAAATCAAAGAGCATTCAACAAGACATTAGTGTATGCCTTGGCTCCAATCACTTCCCTGTCTCATGGGGTAATGAAGTTATCAAATTAGTTTTAAAAAGGTGAAACTTCCATTTTTCAGCCCATCTGACAGGTTCTCCCCTGAATAATGTCATTACAATGAGGTGCACAGGACAGCATGAGCCTTTATTGCTTTTGGTCTAGACACTACAGGACATTAAGAAATTTTGCCCTCTTGTCTCCACGGTGTAATGTTTATACTCAGAGTGTCCAGGCCAATCAAGTGATAAAGAACAGGGGTTTAGGTTTTAGGGGTATTTTTTTCCCTTCTGCACACCCCAAACATAAATACAACCGTATGTTCCAGCCTGCATTTGCAGAAATGAAGCATAAATGGCCTACTGGGTTATATAGCTCATCTGTTTCCCATTACTGCTCTGCAGCAAATTACATTCTTTCCCAAGAGCGATGCCGGCATGGACAGCCTAACAGCCTCCTTTCCACGGATCCAGGATGGAGGTCATGAAACGTATTCAGTGCTGCTCTAACAGCCAGTTTGTCAGCCTGGCATGAGCAGAAACCCTGCCCTGAGATGCTCTGGTGGCATTGGAGAGAGCGAAACGCTCTGAGAAGATGCTTCAACCATCTCTGGAACAGCTCCCTGCCTTTACTGAGCATTGAGAGTTAACAGGACACCAGCGCTCCTGATTCAGGCACTCCAGTCACGTTCCAAAGGCAGGGCTTTGCCCCAGGGCTGATGCCTCCCACAGTGTTGAGTAAGAGGAATATTTTTCATTTTTCAAGCTTTGCCGTCTCTCCATTTGCTGGGAAGTGAACCCCAAACTTTCAGGAGCAAGAGCATCATCTCCCGCGGTTCCCAACTGAACGGCTCAGCGACCTCCGCGAGAGCAGGAGCACATCCTGCATCCTGCACAGGTCAGGCTCAGCGGGGAGTGATTTACATACCCCTGGAGCAGCGAGCAGAGGCACTCGGAGCCCCTTTCGGGAGCAGGGATGGTCCCACTGCCTGGCCCGAGCCGGCTGGGATAGCCCAGGTAACACCCCTCTCTGAAAGATGGAAATGGGCAGCAAAGCTGAGCAGCCTCTGCGTCCTCCCGAACGACCTGTCAATGCATCAGCGCTGGGCACCCCCCCGCCGTGATTCCAGCCACAGAGCTGTCTAATTTCCTTTGTAAAAGAGCCCCACAGGCAACAAATGCACACGCAGAGCAACTTCTGTATTTACCTTGACACTACATGAGTCACAGCGCTCGCCTCTTGCCGAGCAGCCGTATACATTATCGTCACTTTGGCATCTTGGTTGCTGCTCTCTCCTATTCTCCTTCTGTTCAGCCGAGCAGAGAGGTTGTTTAGGGTCCCCCCCAGCCCCCTCATGCCTGCACTGCTTCCCTGAAAACCATTACCCAGAATTCCAGCTTTCCTTGAAGCAGCACTGAACAAGCTGTGCTGTGTTTTCCCCCCTCCAGGCTTTTTTCTTTTTTTTTTTCTTTTTTTCTTTTTCTTTTAGCAATTCTTGCAGGAAGGAGTAATTTATCGAGAATTAAAACATCTGGTTATCGTGCTCCCCGGGTAAGTCAGCATTGAAATAGGAGGGAAACAAAGTGCCTGGCTGTCTCCATCATGGGAGAGGAGGAACACGACCCGTGTCTCCATAGAGCCACAAGGTGACAGCTGACTGTGGAGCTCTGTGGAGTGGCCAGGCTTTGGGAGCAGAGCTTGCTGAGGCTAAAAGTAGAAGGAGAAAGTGATAATTTTTTTTGAACCTTGCATTTTTTAAGGATCATCCAGTTGCACCCCTGCCATGGACAGGGACACCTTCCACTATCCCAGGTTGCTCCAAAACCCATCCAACCTGGCCTTGGACACTTACAGGGAGCCAGGGGCAGCTTCTCTGGGAACCCTGTGCCAGAGCTTCACCACTCTCACAGTAAAGACTTTTTTTTCTAATATCCAATCTAAACCAGCTCTTGTTCATTTTGAAGCTTTTCCCCCTTGTCCTGTCACTCCAGGCTCTTGTAAATAGTCTCTCTCCATCCTTCTCGTCAACTTGTTTCTCTTCTCCAGGCTGAACAATCCCAGTTCTCTCAGTCTAATTCTGTAATACAGCTGCATGGACAGAGTACCTGGAGAAAGTGCTGAGATGCTGATGGGGGGTGGACTTTACAGTGAAATCACCTTTCCAAGTCTCCCCCAGATTCTGTTTCTCCCCTTAGCTCAGGAACCCAGACATGGGAGAAGCCAGCACTGCCTCATTCTCCCTCCCTGAGGATTTCCCAGCTTCAGTCAGGTGGGGCAGGAAGAACCACCACTTCCCAGTGAAAACAGTTCCTTTTGCACCAATCTTCCTTTGCAGGTGATGACCAATTCTGCCCATGACTTTGCACAAATACTGCCACTATTGCAGAGGGGCCTCTCCAGAAGGATTAAGAGGAAAAGCCATGACCTGGGAGCCTGGGCAGAGGAATTAGGGCAGCTCTGGTGAATGTGTGACTTTCCATTAATTGTTAATGCAAACCTTCAAAACTATCACTGTTGTGAGCGGTGCAGGATGCTTGGGTCACCCAGGAATGGCTTTTGTTATGGATACAACAGCCATCCCGAAAGGCAGCCATGAGGAAAGGCAGAGATTCAGTGGTGACATGCACAGGTGACAACACCCCTGGATTTGGGAGTTGCTGTGCTGTCAATGGCTGTGGGGACAGTGGGTCTCCTGGGACCACCATCAGCCAAGTCCTGAGCTTTCCCTGTGCTCCATCTGGTTTTCCTGGTGCTCTGCTCCCCGTTTCACTCCTTTGAGAGCTCTCATGCTTTTCCTAACATCACAAGTAAGCATTGCTCTGGCCCCAAAACCTGTGCTCACCCCATGAATGAGGTTCCAGTATAGCAGAGCACTGGGAGCCAGTCTGGACCAGGAACCTGTCCCGAGCAAGACACGTTTCCTGATAAATGATACAGAGCTGCTGGAATTTGAGCTCTGTATAGAAGGTGAAGTATTTCAGGTCTTGAAATGGTGCTGCCTTCAATAACATCTTGAGTGTGGATGGTTGTGACAAAGCTCCAGCAGCTCCTTCTTCTGGCACTGCGTGGTGTCTTTGTCAGGGACAAAGCAGGACATAAATTTACAAATACTACAGTGTGCTGTCAAGTGAGGGGGTGTGTCCAGAGGAGAGCTCAACTCCTCCACCTGAAATCCAAGGATGTGCCCGTTGGATGTGTTTGGTACAGACTGGGATGGTGCTGCCGCATCTGGTGCTGGCCTGTGGAGTAACCTTGAGCAAGTCACTGCACCCCTCCACTCCTTCCCTCTCCTCCCAGCTTTGCTCTGATTAGTTAGGGAAGGAACTTTCCATTCCAGAGTGTGCACCCAGTGTTTATCACGCCGGTGCATCCTCAGGCTACCGCGTACAAATAATGAAGAGCAATAATAACTGGTTGCCAATCAGCACAGGATCAGGTTGGCTGTTTCCAAATCAGTTGGAAATTGTTTTTCTCTTGCTTTGAATAATGTGATGGGAATATGTAAGAAGAAGTCTTGTTTCTTTTTTTTTGTTTTTTTAATTTTGTTTTTTTGGCTAGCAGCTAAAACACCCTTTATCAGCATTCCAAAATATGATTAATGCTAATCTTGACCTTTCCAATATTCCATGCCAGGCAGTTGATGAGGCTTCTGTGTTGTAAAGAATCAAACAGAAGGTGTTTCTATCCACAATGAAGTGTTCTTTATTAATGAATGATTTGCTTACCAGGAAGTCCAAGAATTCCTTTGCACTGTCTTTTTTTCTTACAAACCTGAGGGAGTTTAATCATTTGGAGTGGATTGGAAGCATAAATATATTTATGAATTCCTCATCTCTTTCCCCCCTTTCTCTAAAGTCAGAACACGAAGTCTATTAGCTTATTACTTTAGGTCAGAGATATATATTTTTTTTTTGCCCTTCCACGGAAAACACCTGGGTTATCAAGGAAATGAATGTATCAGATCAATCAACATTGTGATTTCTGGTGTCAGCTGTTTCTGAGACTCCCCACAACAAGCAAAGAGTACATCTGCAAAATGTGAAGCAGTAAAGGCTGTAGTTGTCCAGCTTCCAAAAAGGAAAATATAGAATAGTTTTCTAGACTTGAGTCAGGTGTAGGGATCTGAACCTGGACCCTCCAGCATAGTGACGAACTTCCCATTGTCTTCTTCTGTGAGTAAAGCAGAAAATCCTAAACAACTTCCCAGACTCTCATAAACGACATGAAAATGCTTCAGCCATTGCTCTGAAAACCTGCCAGAACCTGAGGTTTTGTCAGGTCCTTCCAGAAGTTTCAAGTCCAAGGTCAGAGAACAGTGGAATGAAGATTATGGAGGGCAAAGTGCTTAATAGCCAGAAATTGAGGGATCATTGGATATTTTGCCTAATTAATTCACAAACGCAGCATATTAAGGTGACCAAAATCTTCTGCTACCAAAAGGGTCACATGGATTCATTAAGTTCTTTGAGAGTCACAGACTGGGGGTATGAAAGAACTGTAAAATATATTTCTTATTTGTCATTATTCGCAATTCAGGCCACTTATCTGCAATCACATTTCTCCTGACTCCTTGTGTTCCCTGTGATGGGGATGTCTCAGGCCATTAGTGACTAACCCTCTGAATAATTAGGCTGTGAAAATCTAATGGCAGGATTTATTATTTTTTATTATTATTTGCTACTTTCCACTCTGTTGTGATAACTCCATTTGGTGTTGGTCTGTTTTCATGGAGAACAATGCTCATTCATATAAAATCTTTTTGTTGTTGTTGTTCAAAATGCCTTTCATCATGTGATTTAACAGACCATGAAACATCTTAACGTTGGTTTTCAGATTTTCAACCCAGTGCCAATATTTTGATGACATTAATACGTTCCTTGCATCACCCCAGGAATACTTATATGAAGTCACCGTATTATCTTCTTCTTTTTCAGCTGTCCTTTGTGTCCTTTCCTCATGGTCCTCCTGTGATGCATAACAATTTCTGTGCTAGAGGTTTCACTGACAGGCTTCTTCCACCCTAAATGTCACTCTTGGACACACCTGTGGTGAGAATTCCTACTGGTTCCACGAGAAACTCCTGGCTCCACCCCACCCTGCATAAAGATGCTGATTTTTCTGTCTGACTTACTTGTCCTCAGTGACCATCAGCTGGCCAGGACCCTCACAGCCTCCTGCAGTCCTTTGCATTTCATTTAAAACCAGATTTCTTTCACCAGGCCCCGCTCCATGTCACCCTCAGCATCCCATGGGGCAGGTGATGAGGAGAGCAGGGGGTTCCTGCTCAGGGAACAAATCCTGCTGTGGGACTCTCTTACAGCTGTCAGTGTGGGCAGTGCTGCAGTCATGGAATCAGGGAATGGTTTGGGTTGGAAGGGACCTCAAAGGTCATCTCGTTCCACCCCTGCCATGGGCTGGGACACCTTCCACTGTCCCAGGCTGCTCCAAGCCCTGTCCAACCTGGCCTTGGACACTTCCAGGGATCCAGGGGCAGCCACAGCTTCTCTGGGCAACCTGTGCCAGGGCCTCACCACCCTCCTAGGGAAGAATTTCTTTCTAATACCTAATCTGAATCCCTCCTCTTTTAGCTTAAAAACATTTTCCCTTCTCCTATCACTGAGGAAAAAGTCACTCTACCTCTGTTTTATGAGCCATCTTAAAGTACTGGAAGGATGAAATGAGGTCTCCCTCTCCTCTCCTCTCCTCTCCTCTCCTCTCCTCTCCTCTCCTCTCCTCTCCTCTCCTCTCCTCTCCTCTCCTCTCCTCTCCTCTCCTCTCCTCTCCTCTCCTCTCCTCTCCTCTCCTCTCCTCTCCTCTCCTCTCCTCTCCTCTCCTCTCCTCTCCTCTCCTCTCCTCTCCTCTCCTCTCCTCTCCTCTCCTCTCCTCTCCTCTCCTCTCCTCTCCTCTCCTCTCCTCTCCTCTCCTCTCCTCTCCTCTCCTCTCCTCTCCTCTCCTCTCCTCTCCTCTCCTCTCCTCTCCTCTCCTCTCCTCTCCTCTCCTCTCCTCTCCTCTCCTCTCCTCTCCTCTCCCATTCCTCCTGACAAACACTAAAGGATTTGAAGACCAGATTTTCTCTGTCTCTACACCTTAATTTTAAAACCAGTCCCTTGCATTTTCCATTCCCCTCACGAATCCCTGACTCTGTTGCTTTCTGCATTCCCTGCACTCGAGCAAACTCTGCTCATTTATCTGCAACTTGCTGAAAAAACCCATTTTTTTTCCCCCCACCACAAAAAGCTGTTGTCAAAAACTTCAAATCATCTCATCCATCAAGTGCCATGTGTAGAGGACGAGTGTGTGACATGTCCAGCTGACAGATCTGTGCTCCTGCTGGGGCAGCTCCAAGGTTTGCTGGGCTCCTTGGGGTTTGTCTGGACCAATGCTGAGCACAGACACAAACCACACGCTCCCCCAGGGCACTTCCACACTTCCCTTTTTCTTAATTTGGGGAACTAAATTATGGGCACAGCAAAAATGCTTTGGTAGCTGTGGAAAAAAAAAAAAAAAAGGCCATTTCACCAGAGCTCTTGCCCTGAAGCAACTTTGAAACCCTCACCCTGGGATTTGTGAGGGAAATGCATTCCTTCTGACAGCCCAGTCCATGCCTCAATACCTTCTCCTCACCCCATTTGTTGTATGAATTTATTTCTCCCCACAAAAGAAGGTTGAAACAGCTGGGCTCTCTTTGCTTTCCTGTTTTTGCGTGTTCTGCTGGCTCATCTGAGAGCTAAATCATTGCATTTTTGAGCCAGTTTTGCCTGTGAGAGTCTAAGTGCCTCTATTTTGGGAGGCGAATCTGTCGGTGGGAGGAGGGGACACCACATTTTCCATGGGCTGTTCTGCCTCAAAAGCCAAGAGGTGAAACCAGAATTCATTCCCAAAGCTGCCACTGGTTTGTCAGGCTGCTTTGGCAAAGCCACTTCACCTCCTGGAATCTCCTGGGATGCTGATGCTCCACGCTGGCAGACAGGGAAGGATCTGCTGGTGAAGGTCTGAGGGGACTGGGAGCCAACACAGCCTCGAGCATGGAGCTCTCACATGGCAGATTTAGCATCTTGCATGGCCTTGTCCCATCTGTGCCGACAGCTGGGGCCAGGAGGAGCTGGAATGCATTTCCCTGCAGAGCTGTGGCTCTTCTTGGAAGAAGCAGAAGCAGGGAATGGTGGTTGTGGCAGCTGGAGAGGTTAATCCCCACAAATCCCTTTTAACTCTGCTGATCTGCTTCCTAGAGGAGAGAACTTAAAAGATGCCCCTGGATCCCTGGAAATGTCCAAGGCCAGGCTGGACAGGGCTTGGAGCAACCTGGGGTAATGGAAGGTGTCCCTGCCCTTGGCAGGGGGTTGAATGAGATGATCTTTAAGGTCCCTTCCAACCCAAACAATTCCATACCAAAATTACAATGAGGTGCACACCTCCCTGAGCTATGTGAGTGGCACCTCAAAAATTAGCATGTGCCCAAATCACCTTGGAAAGAAAATTAACTCTGCCCCAGTTAAAAGCAGCCCATTCTGCCATCCTGTGCCCTGACTCCTCCAGCAGAGACAGATTTCATTCCACATTTCTCTCTGTGGCCATTTGTTGTGCCAAGAAAACGGGAGTGGTTAATGGCCAGGAGAGATGGGAACTTCAGGTGGGTTTCAGGGAAGAGCTGTGTAATTTCTAAACTCATTTAACAGCATGGAAACACAGGCTAAATATCTCGACTTTCAATGTCATTTTGAGCAATCTGCAGAGCACAGTTTTCTCCTTCAAGGCGCTGAGCCTTTTTTAGAGGGTGCAATTCCACAATGAAGAGCAGAGTCAGGAGGGTGGAGCCGGCCATGGGGCAGAACCTGAGTGAAAAGAGGCTGGGCTGGAGGTGGAAGTTGAACCTCCAGGGCTGAACTCACAAGCTGTGAACACAGGGTGGTAAATAAGGGGGTGGCTGAGCATCAAGGATGCTCAGGAAAGGAAGGTAAGGTTTGCTGACATCTTTCCTGACTCATCTCTAACAAGATCCTGCTTCCATAAGCTGCACCCATATCTGATGCCTATAAATACAACTCCAGAATGAGGCAGGCTCCCACAATAAATGAAGGAAAAAGCCATGTGGGAGACTTTCTCTCTTTGACTTTCTCATTTCTGAGTAATTATTTGGCCATGCTTCATTGGGACAGAAGTTGTATCTTTATTACTCCTTATTATATCTTTATTTTTAGCCCTCATCACTTTTTGGAAATGGGCACAGCTGTTTTGTCCCTGTGGGATGATCTTTACACCAAAAGCATCGTCCAGGTCAGTCCCATTTTCCTTGGAAAAATGTAATTCTCCATCTAATTTTGTCTCCCTCTCAGTCTCCCAATCTGTTTGTTTAAACCATAATCATTGATTTGGAAGAGGTTATGCAGGCTTTTATTTAATTTTGGAAGCACACCATTCTAAAAAAAATTAGTAGGCTGGGATTTTTAAAATGATTTTTTTTCATTCTCATTTCCTCCAGCTATTTGCTTTGAACTGGCCGGGCCTGGAGAATTTCAGGCGAAAGGTGATGAAAAATGAAAGCAGAAATGTAATACTGAAATGTTTAAATAATGTCAACCACAGCTGTCACCAGTTGTTCTCTGGGGAAGGAGTGAAGAGGAGAGCCCTGTCAAACAACCTGACCGTACTTTATGGGGTAAGAGATGCATTTTGGAGACTTCTGAGTCTGTGGAAGTTTTATCAGTTTGATTTTGGAGAGCTCACGGATGCAACAATGAAATTTTTTTTTCTAAATGAATGATTTTTCCTGGGAAACGTGTTTATATTTTCACTTCTTCCTGCTGCAAATGTGTAATAAGTGGGAAGCAGTCTGCTGGGGGTCCTGTTCTTTCTTTGCTCTCATTCAAATTTTGTTGAAACCCTCCTACCCTGCTGAAAACGGCCTCTTTCCTCTCAAGAACATTCCCAAACATAAGGCACTTTCAGCACAGACTGCGGAAAAAACTGAAAGCGTGCCTCACATTTCAAGAATATTTAGTTTTATTGCCCAAATCTCATTCTGCTCCAGGAAATGCAATTCCCATGTTTGCCCTTTCCCTCACCAGCTCGCCCGTGGTCCCGTCTGCAGCATCTGCTCTGCCAATCCTCCCACCAGGATGACTTGCCTTCGCTCCACAAACTTCTTCCTCGGGGATTATTTATTTTCAGAGCTGATCTAAAGCTCTCTGGAAAGGATGGGAAGATTGGATGGACTTTGGAGCAAGGAATGACTCTTCAAAGCGCTGTAGGAAGCAGTTTGCAGGACAGAAGCTGTTTTTTTGGGAGCACCCGCCCTTGCAGGCATTGCTCACATCCATTCCAGCCCCTTGAGGGAGCCGTCCTGGCAGGAAGAAGAGATAACAGAATCAGACCCAATGGTTTATTTGGTATGAACTGATTCTGTTGCACGAGCTGAATGCCAGGAGAGGGAGGAAAGGGCACGTTGCAGCACCTTGTGCCTGCAGAAGCAAACCTGAAGTATTCCCACATGCTCTAGATACAAGATTCCCCTCTCCATCTGCTTCGAGAGCTGAATTGGTGCTGTCCCCGATGATTTCATTCCCAAAAAAGCAGTGGGTTGCTTCTGCCACAAGTCATGTGGACAGGAGAGGGCTGGGAGGAGGAGAAGGAGGGGTTTTACGTCATGAGGAAAACAAAATCATGCCCGTAGTGTGCTGTGATTTATTGCTCTCACTAGCCTCGTGGCCTCAATAACTTTGGTATCCTTGCACAGCATCAGCTCTGGATTCTTGAGTCTTACCCTGTTTTGTGCTGCTGCAGCAACTCAGCCCTTCACAGTCTCCAGGAGAAGTCAAGAGGGGTCTCATGTCTGAGGTTTATTCCACAGTTTCAATGTCCCCAAGTTATTTGCAGCATCCTCCATCAGTTGGTGTCCTGGGGAGGGCTGGCCAGGTGTGGATTTGAGTTACAAAATCGTGTCTGTGCTCTGATACCAGCACTGAGAGCAGCCAACAGAGCCAGCTGTGGGTTTGGAGGTGTGGGAGCAAGCAGAGGGAGCAGGGAAGGGTGGCATCACCAGGATGTCATCATCAGGATGCAGCAGGAATCACCAGGATGCCTGCCCCAAACTCCTGAGGCAGGGGTGCTTTTCTCTAAGCCCTTTCTCTGCATCTTTTGCTCAGTTTATTGCCCAGGGAAGTCCTGCCTTTCCCAGAGTCTTGCAATCCCATTCCCACCCAGGCTTAAAGCCCTGGGACACCTCTTTCTTCTCTGCCCCCGTCACCAAAGAGCTCAAGAGCTGCAAAAGGATGGGTCAGGGAGATTATTTTGCTTTAAAAAACCTCATTTTATCTCAGCTTTTTCTTGCAGGGAAGGATCCACAAAGCGCTGTGCCAACAGGGAATTTCTGCTCCAGGAGAGCCAGCAGTCTCACAAACCCACTCAGCTGTGATGATGGAGATTCAGGGCATGAACCAGCAGAACCCTTTGGTAATTCCTGCAGAAATGAAGAGTTCTAGCTGGAGACCAATCCCCAGGACATTCTTTCTAGGATGGAAAAATTTCTTTGCTCTGTAACTGGCACAGCAGGGACGTAACATTCGGCTTTGCAAACGCCAGGAGAGCACTGGTGGGGGGAAGGAGAGCTTTTCTCTCACCTGCATTTCAGGAACAAAACTTGAAGAGTCTGAATTCATCCCTACATAAAATATTATGAATTCCTGCAGAATTTAAAATGGCTTTCCAACCAGCTGTACCAAATCACAGGCTGGTTGAGGTTGGAAGGGGCCTCTGGAAGTCACCTGGTCCAACCTCCCTGCTCATACATGGCCACCCAGAGCCAGCTGCACAGAACCATGCCCAGACATCTTCTGATCATCTCCAGGGATGGAGATTCCAGAGATTCCACATTCCCAGTGCCATTTCAGGGAAAGAAAGACTCAAGCCTTGCAGTTCACTCTGAAAGATCCTCAGCCCTGTCAGCTGTTTGTGGATGCAGGGCTTGACACTGCACATGTCTTTAATTCCAAAGGTGTGAAATATTGCCTCGGGTCAATTTGGAAAGCATTTTTCTTCTAGAATTCAGCCTTGAAACCCACAAATCTCATCAACAAGAAGCAGAATGAATCTTTAAAATTGGCCAGCGTGTAGGACCTGCTGCCTTAAATTCTTTTTTAACCTTTGCAGTTCTTCTGTTCTTTAAATTGCTGCTACAGCTACTTAATTTCCCTCCCCAACATTTTGGTTGTTTATTGTTATTGCTATTGTTGTCATTGCTGTTATTACTATCATTATTATTATTATTATTATTATTATTATTATCATTATTATTATCTTGTTTCTTTTCCTGTCACAGGACTGCAGAAGCCCTGGTGATGCCATGGCCATGTCACAGGAGGCAGCAGCTTCCTACAAGGACACTGACCTAAGGATAAGGAAACAGCTCCTGTTCATATCCCACCATGGTCCTACAGGCATCTGGAAGCTCCCCACAACCACCAGTGGAGATCTTCATCACCCCCCCTTAACTGTGTGTGAAACTTATGACAGAAACAGAAAGTACCAAAAATAAAAAAATTCTTGAAATTCTGATTCACAAGTCCCTTAAATAGTTCTTGTGCTTTGTGTTGTGGGGTTTTTTTGAGGGAAATCTTTGGGGGATTTTCATTTTTGTCCTTGTTTTCTTATTATATTTACCATGGAAACAGGAAATCATGGAATGGTTTGGGTTGGAAGGGACCTTAAAGATCATCTCATCCCACCCCCTGCCGTGGGTAGGGACACCTTCCACTATTCCAGGTTGCTCCAAGCCCCCCAGTCTGGCCTTGGACACTTGCAGGGATCCAGGGGCAGCCAGAGCTTCTCTGGGTACCCTGTGCCAGGGGCTCCCCACCCTCACAGGGAAGAATTTCTTTTTAATATCCAATTTATGTATCTTTATCTTTTTAAACAAAGCATTACTACAGCAGGTGCTTACAGGGACAGTTCTCACCCCCTTCCCAGATGCTCCCACCACTGCCCTGGCCCCTTCCTTGTTCCAGGGTAAACATTCAAGCAGCCACAGGGAGTCTGATCAAAACCAAATCCACCTTAAAAAAACTCTTGTCCTTTCCCCCTGCAATCTGGAGCAGTTCCCTGAGCAAGGGCTGTAGTTTGAGGCCGAATTATTGTGTTATTATTGCTTCTACAATTGCTACTTTTATTTTTCTATTAGGGTTATTATTTCTGCTATACCCACCTGGCTTTCAGCGAGGAAATCTCTGACAGTGCTGCTTTTTTTCAAAAACTCACACAAGGATACTTTTACCTCTGGAAACAGCCAACGGCTTGGGTGCAGCTCAGTGAAATTTGCAGGTGGAGAAAACTCATGGCATTTTCTCCCCCATCATGGCTTTCCTCCAACAGAAAGGACAAGTTGCTCCTAATTTTCTTTATTAGCACCGGGCTGCTGGAATGTGTCTCTCCCTCTATCAGCTCATTGCAACACCTAGAAGAGCCAGGCACTCTCCCCAGGGAAGCCAGCTCCATTTAAAATGGGAATTACAAGCATTTTGGTGCTGGAGTCAGTTGTTTGAAACTATCTGCAGTCTTGCTGCAGTGCTGCTGTATCCTAATTCCATCTGTCAAAGCCCAGGAGAGTTGAGGCGATGAGCGCGGCGTTGTGAAACAGCATCGAGCTCGGGCAGGCAAGGGAATTCCACATCCAGGAGAAAATTAGGGAATCTGAAGCTGTCACCACTGGAAATAATGCTCCCTGTTTAATGAAGGCAGGGGCTGCTGAAATCCTGTGCTTAAAGATGTGAGCAGCAGAGCTGCGGAAAATGTTCTGTGCTCTGTCTTCAAAAGCCTGTCTTAGGTGTCCTCTGCAGAGCTGTGCTTTCCCCTCAGCTTAAAAGCCAGAAAATTCCCCTTGTCTTCCCCAGCACAATCTTTATTGGGATGATTGCAGTGCAGTAATTCTGGCTCTAAAACCTTCTCTCTCCAATTCTCCATGCGTGAGCCAGCTCAGGTTAGTGGAGGTGGGGATTTTTGCTTTACCACACCTGTTCACCCTGGATTGGGCCAACTGAGAACATTCAGATCCCGTTTAAGATTTCCTGCCCTTCCAAACTTCTCCCAGTTGTCTCTAACTTGGCTTCCTAAACCCTCCTAGTGGCAGCTCCAAACTCCTCAGCCCCTCTGATCTCCATCCTCTTCCTCCTCTGCAAAGCACACTAAATACCCTGTTTCCCAAGTTCAGGAGGGCTGAATTATTCATGGCAGAGGGATGAATGGAGCTCTTTTTGTCTGTCCCTGAAGGGATTCTGATTTTTGGTGAATGCTTATTGTTATTCATAACTCCTCTCCAGCGAGTTTGGAGAAACAGCTTCAAACCAGGGGGTTGTTTCCAAATTCTTTCTTGCTGTTCCACCCAGGGCTGGTGGTGGAAAAGTGCTTTTGGTACCAAGTGGGTGGCTGAAAGTTCAGAGAGGGAAGAAGAAAGCTGGGAAGCAAGGGAGAAGCAGGGAATTCTAATTTGCTTTTCACACTGCTGTCCTTCTTTTTATGCATATGTGGATATTTGCTGGGAAAATGAGCATTCCTTGAAAGTTGCATCCTTTTGTGGGAATTCTCCCAAACAGCAAATGACAATGGATATGGACACCCAGAGGAGCTGTCTGGAATTCAGAGGGGTCTGTGTGAAAATGGCAAATCTCATCAAAAATGCTTCACCTTTCTTGCTCCTCATCTCCTGCTCCTCCTCTGAGAGCAACCACTCACCTCCACACTGTTTCCTCTCACTGGGAAATCTGGAGGGGGCTGTGGAGATCAGAACACAGCTTTGGATGTGAGGACAAACATCTGAAGCCAAGGTGTAGCTCGGGCATGGCCTGGACTTCTTCAGAATCAAGGTCAACATCTGGATTTGCATCATGTCCTGTGAAATATGGGGCTTAGGCTGCAACTGTTGGATCAGATTCATTGTTGGATCATTTTGTGTTCAAGAAAGGACTGGATTTGGCACTCAGTGCCATGATCTGGTTGTCAAGGTGGTGATCACAGGTTGAACTCGACGATCTCAGAAGTCTTTTCCAACCTAAATGGTTCTGTAACTTTAAATTCAGAGAGGTTTTGCTCCTTGCTCTGCTTTCCTAAATTGCATCTTGTGAGGGACCTTGAAGAAAACTCTATGGATCACCCAAAGTGATGCTTGGAGTGCTATTCCCAGGTTAAGAGGAATAATCTGCCTTCACTGCTCTCACCTCAGCTTGGCTCTCTCAAATGCATTTCAAGGGATTTCAGGGTTTCTTGCAGAGCACTGCACAGTGCACAGTGAGATGACAACATGTAATTACCTGCTGGAAATGTGTCGCTTCCCACATCCACAGGGAACAGACAGAGCCAGGCAAGGTGGACAACTGTGGCACTCCAGCTCTCCCCGAGCATCACCTTGTCTGATGCTTTGGGAAAAAGGCACCACTTCAGCAGTGACGGGGGAAATTCTGTTTGTAAACAAAGTGTGAACCTTCAAGGGGAATGGTGATGGAGTGGGTTAAGCATTGCAGGCTCCTCGACAGAGGAGAACATTTATCAGGGCAAGAACAAGCACAGAGAGACAAAGTGGGAGTTTATAAAGGAGTCACATCCAATCTCTGAGGGGAAGAGGGAAATTGCAGAACCGTGCTTGTGTCCAGCTGGAGATCACAGGGAGAGAGCTCAGTGAATGTTTCTGCGGTGCAGACTCAGGGGAAGGATGGTCCAGTGATTTGGGCATGCTCGGGGGACTGGGAATTTATTCTTCCTTCATTGAACTGATGCCTTAAGAGGCCTCCTAGAAAACAGAGACTAGACAGGAGTAAGGGAATAAAAGAGGTATTTATTTGAAAGGCCTTCAAAGGTACACCCTGGGGAGCCTGAAGCTTTTCTCAAAAATGGACCCCAAGATAGACCCCAGGTCACAAGTTCTTTGCACTTTTATAGGTTTGGTTCATTTTCATAGCAGGGTTAATTCTCCAATTAAAGCTTCAGTTCAATGATGTAATTTCCCCTCAGCTTACCCCCCCATTAGTGGCTCTTTGGTTTATATTTTTGCCTAGGACAGTCTGTGTGTCCTTGGAGAGCAGGGCTGCAGAGGCTTTGTTATGTTTACCCAGCACGAGAACAGAAATCAACAGGCTACAAGAAATTTCAGAGTCACACACCAAGCAGTACAGAATTTGAAAAATATAAAAGTTAAAACCTAAGGCATCATTTCAAATCCTCATCTTCACTTGCATTCCCAAGAACTCTATGCAGCTGGGAAAGCAGGAGAGAAGCAAAACCTCCACATTATCCTCCAAACTGCAGCTGAAATCCCTCCTGCAGAACCTCTTCCCTTGGTGGATGCTGAGTGATGGACAGGTGGATTATTCACATGCCAGGTGCCATTCCCAGTGTGGAGAGTGAGGGAAAAGAAGCCCCTTCTTTTGCTTTCCAAACTGAGCTGAGCTGACCTGGAAGCTACTGAGAGCAAATAAATATGGAGCATGGCTGTCTGTCCTTCCCACATGCTCACAGCTACTGGACTATTGCCATTACCTTAAGAAATAATTATTATCTCCCACAAGCATAAATCAATACTGGCCTCAGCACCAACGTGGGCCACATCATCTGAGCTATTTCAAGTTCTCTCGAGAGAAAGAGGGACAAAAAGCAAAAATCAGGGAAATCCAGCTTTATTTATTAGGCTACAGCACTGCCACAGGCATGGCCATAAGATCTCCATGTGAGGAAATCCATGTCCAGAGCTGGGAGAGATGGACCAAACTCTGAGGAATCTTTGTGATTCAGGACCAGCTGAGCCTGTGAAACTCTGGTGTCCTTTGTTTTTAAATTCAGCTCCCAGATAAATCTAATGAAGATCTTGATGTTGAGAAAGAGTAACATAATTCTTATGCTAATGAGAGATGTGCAGGGTACCTGTAACTGGTAACATTTACAACATTCCCTTCCAGGAAATGTGCAGTGGGATGGTTCACATCTGGTCTCTGTAAGCCCAGAAGGAATTAAGGAGGGTCAAGGACTGAAACTGCCTGCAGAATCTATGTGTGGCTTCCCTGCTTGCAAGAAAAGTCCAGAGCTTAAATGCAAGGAGGAATGAGGTTGGGAAGCTCAGCTGAGCCCACTGAGCTTGCTGGAGCTTGAATTTCTTTGGCGCATCAAAGACTTGCAGCAACCAGTGTATCAGTCTTCATCAACTTAAAAATGGGGGGGGGGGAAGCATTAAAGAGTCACCTTTAAGCTAATATTCACCTCTTTAGAGGATACAAGAGTGTGGGTTTTTGTCCTCAGTGTGCAACCATCACTGTCTGCTGGGGTGTCAGAAAAGAAACATCTCCGAGGTTTCAGTGCAGGAGGTTTTTCTCTTTGTTGTGCTGCAACTCTCCTTAAGGGTCCTTTTCTGGGGAGTTCTGGATGGGTGTCCTCTGGTAACAAGTGCCAGCCCTAAGCCAGGCATCACCCCACAATGAGGTTTACTTCATCTTATCCACGGAGCAGACTCACCTTGGGAGGCACCACGCTTTCTGCTCAATCAGATTAAAGGGAAAAGGGCATTTCTGGACTTTCTGGAGAGAACCCTTGGTTGGTGCCATTCACCCAGGGCTCCCCTTAGATGAGGAGTTTGTGTATTTCCCTCACAGCTGCAGTTTGCACCACTCCAGAGTTCTCCAACAGGAATGCATCTCCAGATCCTTCCTTACCTGCTCTTCCCTCTCCTTTACATCTTTGCTTTATTTCCTGCACTCTGGGGGAAGTTTAGGCTGGGGCTGGGATGCTGTGATCAATGTTAGGCCCAATTTGCTGTGAATAATCAGGCAGGACTCACAACTCAGAGCCACTCTGTGTTTGACCCTACGTTCCCATCCCAAATGAATGGGAATGCTGCTCTGTCTGAGTGCTCACATCCCCCAGGAAGGGTTTACTTGACTCTCTCACTCGCTGCTCTGCCATAAACACACTGGACAGTGCTTTGAGTAAGAATCTGTAAATCCTCTTCCTTCCATCCCTCTGCTCAAGACACCTGAATATTTTCCCCTGCCTCGCATATTCTCTACATCTGGTCTTAAAATTAAGGATCAAACATGGTTAGAAGGGAAAAAGGGATTTTACCTTGGGATTTATTTTAAGGATCCTTAGGTGCACATGTCCAGGTCTAATGCACTGAAATGCACACCACAGTGCACACCCCTGATAGATCTGGTATATCATTATAGGTGTTACTAATTAGCATATCTATCAAAAATTCCCCAATGAGAGGCTTGAATGAGCCCCCTCCCCAAGGAGCCTTCCCCTGGATGGTTCTATCTTAGTTTACAGAATGTGTTCTGGAGAGCACCTTGGGGTCTGGGGCACACTGATCCCTACCTATGAAGCTTCTGAGATGTTTGGTCTCCTGGCTGAACAAACAAGTCCAACAGTGTAGGCAAAAAGCACTAAGAATACAGAAGTTGTAAAAAGGTATAACAGGGGTATAAAAGAAAAGGCAAAAAATCATCATGGCATTATCTGCAGATCTCTGCTTTGCCTGAAGGACTGCACAAATAATTTAAATGGCTGGTTTATTGTTAAAGGCATGTTCCTGATTTCCCCGGTGCTGAGGCGGAGTGAATCGTCCCAGCTCCATTGATTTCAGAATTAGAGTGTCAAGGATCCAGCCCACACCTTATTGAAATCAATACCAGTGATCAGGACCACACAGAAACTGCTCATAAGCTGTTATCTTGATATCAACCCCAGTTAACTGGCAATGACAATAAGATGGGCCATTAAATTTCGACACTCAAACCCTGAGCTGAAATTCGAGTCAAACATTAGCGGGAGAGAGACGCTGGCTCTGACTCTGACCCTCCTCACGCTGGACTGGTGTTACCAGAGGTTTTAATTACGCAGGGTTTCCTTTGGAGCTGCTTTATTAGCTCACTGCTTTTGTGGGTTTTCTTTTTTAATGGAGCGTGGCTGGAGGAGAGCAAAAAGAAGCTGCTCACCTGCCTCTCCAGCGAAACCTCGGCCTCCCCAGGGCAGGCAGAGTAACAGTGCACACCAATAAAATCATCACACACCCAGCTGGAAAGTGATAAGACAAAATCAAGCTGCCTGCAATAACAAAGACAGAGCCTTTGGATGGCGAGCAAAGAGGGAGGGTGTCATAATGAACATTTTATTACTGCGTTTCTCAAACCTCGCGGTGGTGAGGATTTAATTCCCTGCCACGCTGGTGCTGCACCTGGAGCAGAGAGGGAAGGAGGGAGTTTGTAGCTACCCTGGGTATCCCTGGATGGGCAATCAGAGCCTCCTGGGGCTGGAGGCAGGAAGGGTGCTCTCACTTTGGCCACGCCAAGCAATTAAAGTGTTGGGCAGCTCAAGAAGTTCCCGTGGGCGGCTGAGCCCTCCTGCCCGTGTGCTCACACCCCCCTGGGCTGCAAAGTAAAACGTGTTTGATTAAAGGCAGATTGTTTATTGATTAATAATCCTTTTTAACTCGGCTGCTTCAGATGATTGGGAATGGGCAGCAATCCGAGCTAACGTGTTCCAAGTGCTGGTGGATGCACATGGAGGAATAAAGCTCAGTTAGGAAGGCAAGCAAGAGCTTTTGAGGTGTTTTTTCAGCGAAGGGGGAGTTAAGGACATGTGAACAGCTCGTGGGAGAGGCTCATTCTGCAAAACTGGGGAAGGGGAGTGTTGCAGGGACAGGCCATTACTGCTGACAGGTAATAACAGCTGAAAATGCAGGCACTGGAGTGCTTGTGATTATGTCCCTGTGCCCTTTATGTACACACATACAGCTCACCCTCCACACCAGGGGTTTTGAAGCACAGCTATGCAGAAAGCCATGAAATAATTGAGGTGGCAACTGAGCTCTGAAGGTCACCTGGTCCAATCCCCACCCCATTCAAAGCAAAGACAACCTCAGAATTAGATCCAACTCCAAAGTTAGACCGTGTGGATTGAGGTCATGAGCCCATGTCCAAGGTGTCATCCCACTTAGAAAAAGACATCTAGGGCAGGATTTCATCCCAGGGTGGTGGGAGCAGCTTTGCTGCACTTTTCCTATCATCTCTGTGATGGTCAACATGGCCTTGAAATCAACAGGCATCTCCAAGGGGTCTTAATGAAACACATTTCAAAGGCTCTTTACACCTCAGCGCCATAAAAGAGACCGAGTCCAAGTAAAAATTACTCTTGTCCCCTGATTCACAGCTCAGGCTTATTTCTCACAGGAAGAAGCAGGAAGATATCATTTATGGGGAAGAAAAGGGGGAAAAAAATCGACTTTTGTTCGGCATGTGCCAACAGGCAATGATAAGGTACAGCTAAAGTGGCAGCCTGTGCTCCATGGGGGTGAACTACTACTCAGATAAGATGGAGGCAAGAGATCTTCGTTGGGCTAAGGCAAAAAATCCTGGTTTAAGGTTATTACACAGGAAGCGCCCTGCTGCATGAAATCTATGGGAAATTGCATATTTTGTCACATTTAGTTATTGAATCCCAATTTCATCCTAGCACGAGGAAAATATACATCACCCTCCCTTGTAGCTCTTATTAGATTTCACAGCCTTTCAATATTAAAATGCCAGCCCGGGGAGCTGTGTTTCTCTTTCCATTTTCTCCCTCTTCCCCCTCCTCCCCTCCCCTCTGCGACACTGCAGTGCTGGAGGTGTGGTGCAGGAGCCCTGGTGCCACAGAATGAGTTGGAATTACCAGCTCTGGGCATAAAGATCCCTCCAGCTTTGTCCCTAGCACTCATTTATCCTCTAAAAAAACATAGACAGGCCCAGCAGCACCCATGCCCATGCTAAACCAGCCTAGGGTTGCATCCCCTCTCTTTTTTCAGGGATTCCCCAAATCTGCATGTTTTGCAGTGTTTTAGTTCCTGCTCAAACATACAGGAGCTTAAGAAGGACAAGCTCACCCTGTCCTCCCCTTCCACTCGGATTTATCTTCCCAGCAACACCCTTAATGCATTTGAGTTGGTTGATGAACCAATGTCCTCATGCAAGAGGAGGATAAATTGCCCGGCAGCCCAAATCCTGTCCCTCCTCTGGCCTGAGGGCTGGAACGGATCCTTTTGCAGTGGGGTGGCACTGGAGGACCATTCTGGATTGCAGCTAGAAGGATCCTGTGCCCAGAGAAGACCTGAGATTTTAGGACTTCTTGAATGGATTAAGTCATATTCCCAAAGTTCATCCAAAAACCAAATTAATTTTTATGCATCCCCCAGTCAGACTCCATGACCCGTCTTTTCCACTTTCCTACAAGTGAGAGAAGGGAAACCCTGCTCTGGTTACAACCAGAAGTGTTCCTTCGCCATCCCCAGCCTTGTAAATCTTCCCTTGTTGTGCAGGGACTGGCTCTGGAGTGAGTGGGTGTTGAGGGTGTCAGAGAAGGGCTGTGAGTGCTGCTCCATGAAGTTATCAATCTCTCTCTAATATAAACCAAACTGCAGCTGCTGTGGGGAAAAATGTGCTGATTTCTCTTATATTAAAAAAAAATACTCTCCTCTGTCTATAAACAGATTGAAGGAAACATATTATTTTCCCCAGTTAAATACTTTAAAGAGCAATCCAGGCTTTGGTTATCATCTAAAGTAGGGAGGAGAAAGCAGTTTCAGGCTAAAGGAGTGATTGCTTTCCCAGTCTGCAGGATGCACCTTGCATATCTGACCTGAGTGCTCTCTACCTGTGATGCTTTCCTGGCTCCTGGGAGGAGGAAAATCAGGATGAACTCAAGTCAGGTCAGGTCAGGATAAACCCCAGCAATCTGATCTGAATTTGTAACAGGCCACAGGAGGAATAAATCCCACTACTCCATAGTAGAAATGGGAAAAGTACTGGAGTGCTCGAGGCTCAGTTCAGATAAAAGTCGCAGCTAATTATCCAAACAAAATATTCATATCTTTGAATCAGCATAAAACGGGGCTGGAAACTTGAAGGGAGCAGCCTCTCCTGTGATGTCTCAGTTTAAGATTTTGGTCCCTGACCTTTGGCAGGAAGGACAGAATTAAGAGAACTCCAAGTGAAAAGTGGCCAGGACTCAGGGAAGACCTTGCCGAGGGCCAGAGGAGCAGCTCGTTTTTCTAAGCACTTCTAAGGAAAAACCTCCTCCCTTCAAAGAGAGGAAAATAATATTGCACCATCCCAAAGGCTTCCACCAGCGCTGCTGGACCTTTCCTGATCTGTTCCCAACCTTCTTAGGTGTGTTCCTTCCCAAATCAGAGCACTGCCAGGTGAGACAACAGAGGCACAGGTGTGACATGTGCTGCCTCACACAGCCCAGGAAGGATGAGAGCCAAATTCCCTTAGTGTTCTTGGATGAACAGCCTTAAAAAGAAATAAATTAAAAGAAGTACTAAAACCCCTTCTGCCTCTGAAGCACTCCCTCTGAATAAAAATAACAGTGCTGAAGCAGCACTTTCCATCCTTAAATCCCTGTGTGCTTTTCCAAAGGAAGGTCAGAGCCATTGCCCCTGTTCACAGGTGTGGGAAAGGAGCTGCTGCTTTTCATAAAGGGTTTTCCACCCCACAGCACGGCCCTGTGTAATGAGCCACTGGCCTTGCCTTTTTCCAGAGGTTGAACCCAGTCCTGGGGGTTTCTGTGGGGGCTTTGATGCCCCTTCTTGTCCTCCCTGCTTTAAGGAGAGCAGGGTTGTGTTCCCTCATCCCGGAGGCCAGACTGGCCTGCATTTGCTGTGTTCCCCTCCTTGATCCAGCCAAAATCCCACAGCACTTCGCTACAGTGAGGATGGAGCAAAGAGTGAAGGAAGTGGAGGCTTTATGAAATTAAGATTTTGCTCTTCCTTGTGTCCTTTTTGAGATGGCATCTAACCAAAACTGCTCAGTTCTTGCCTGGCAGCACCTGAGTCCAGGTGAAAACCAGGCAATGGGGCCAAGCCCACCATCTTCTCACCTGCCCCATCCCTGCTACACTCCTTGTTTCTTTTGGAAGCGTTGTGTGCATCCTACAGATTTGTCTAACCCCTCTATGCCTGGCTTTCTCTTCCTTTTCAGTTCATGGACACCTTCCACTATCCCAGGTTTTTCAGAGCCCCATCCAGCCTGGCCTTGAACATTTCCAGGGATGGCACATCCATAATTTCCCTGGGCAACCTGTGCTACCCATGCAGTTATCACTGGAGGTCTGATTCAAGTCATTCTTATGAAGAAATAAATTCTCCAAAGACAGCAATTCCCCCCCCCCCCCAGATTTACATTAATATGAATAGAATCAGGACCACATGGGCCATTTTTAGAGCATTAAAACAAATCTTTTTTAGCAGGCTGCTAATGGCTATAGACTGTAATTCACACCCTGTCTGCTGACTAATTTTGCATGGCATCAAAGATTTTTGCAGGCAGAAATATGGCCAAAATAACACTTCAGTGGATCAATACCACTGAAATATAAGGCTATCCAGTTGCTAAAGAGGTCTGTTTAGTTTCTCTGTCAGATGCTGATCCTGGGTAGGATCAGTTGGTTTTCCTTACAAGCATTAACACACTGTGTGTGGAGGACTCCTACCCCAGGGGCAGGAGTGCTGTTCCTGGTAGGGAAGTGGAGAAAGGGCTGTAAAACATGTGCAGAGCGTTCGAGGAATTAAAATCTGTAGTAGTTAAATGTCAACTTTGTGGCACTACTTCATTTCAGCAGGTGTTTAAATCATGGAATTGTTAAGGATGGAAAAAACCACTGAGATCATCAAGTCCAACCCAGCACCACCATCACATTCACCATTAAACAATGCCCTCAGGTGCCACATCCCCAGGTTTCTTGAACACTTCCAGGGGTGGTGACACCACCACTTCCCCAGGCAGTCTGTTCCAATGCTTGGTAACACTTCAGTGAAGAAATTTTTCCTAATATCTAACCTGAACCTCTCATGGCACAGCTTGAGGCTGTTTCCTCTTGTCCTGCCGCAGAAAATAGATGGACATCTGTTCCCTTGCTGATGGCCTGGGAAATAAAGAGCAGAGACTTTTCAGCATTGGTCAGACAGTGTGGGTACAAAATTCTACCTCGTTCAGGGAGAATATACAACACACGTGGGAAAGAATTTAAGGAAGTGTAAAGCTGTGAAGGGATGGAGGAGGCTGAACTCCTCCTGTCTCTGTCATTTTTAATAGGTTTTTGAATTAGCATTGTGCCTGTGATGAAATAAATGTACTTCAACTGCTTTGCCTCAGCCTGTCTTGCAGTAATTACCCCAGAGAAATTAGGACTCCTTGTTTCCTCTCAAAAAATAATTCATGGAGCTTTTCTTGAAGAAAAATCCCCCAACAACTTTTCTGGATGATACTGTTGGATACTATTAATTAAAAGGGGTCAAACAAAGTTGAGAACTTGGCTGGTGAACCTCAGAGGATCAAAGAGTTGGCACTGTGGCCTTTGAAAATACCCTGTCCCCTAATTCAGGCTGTACCAATAGTTAGGAAAAGCATTAGGGGGCACTGGAAGCACTTTTGTAACTTATCTGCATGTTTTGTTTAATTAACAGCTGGTTAAGCAAGTGTTAAGCCACCTAAAAGCCTTTCAAACCCTGCAGTGCTTATCTTCCCAGCACCTGCAGCTTTCTTCCTGCCAGTGCAAACCTGCTCCTTTTCATTTCCCTGCATCAATTGCAGAGAGAATATAGAAGGAAAAAAAGGGAGATATTCACTGAGGTGTCCAGGTGCCAGACTCCAAACTGATGAAAGCAGACACGGCTCCACACAATCAGGCCCTGGCTGTTGTTTCCAGGAGGTATCAACTTCGAGGCCTGAACCTCTGTGGGTTTCTCCAAAGCCTTGTGCATCTCTGTGGGGAATGAGGCCATCCAGGAAAGAGATTAAACAACCTGACACAGACTCTGTCCTCAGAGTGCCAGCCAACGTCCAGCTAATGAGCTTGGGGAAGGATTTTACTGTCTGGGAAAATGGTTCCATGAGTGTCAACTCCAAAGTCCATGTAGAAGGAAATATCCAGTCAACGGAGTCACTCATGGGGACATGATGGAGGCTCTGGTACAGGTTGTCCATGAAACTGTGGCTGCCCCAGCCCTGGAAGTGTTCCAGGCCAAGTTGGGTGGGGCTTGGAGCAACCTGGGATTGTGGAAGGTGTCCCTGCCCATGGCAGGGGGTGGGACTGGATTAACTTTAAAGGTTCTTTCCAATCCAAACCACTCTGTGATCCTGTGGGTCTATGACTAAAGGCTTTAGTATCCCTGATGCTGAGGGTAACAGAACATATTTTCCCTTCTAGACTGAAAATTATCTAACATCATTCCCAGAAAACAATAATCTAACACATAATCCCCAGCTTCTGGAAATGAAGGAAGGACAAACATACAATTTTTAAGTTGTTTTTTTTTTGGGGGGGGGGGGGGGAAGTTTTCTGTTGCCTTTTTTTTTTTTGTCAAATTTGAAAATGTTGTCAGCAATTTGCAAATTCCCCACCTGTTCTGTGCATACATGAAAATAGCCTGAGTTCCTGCTCCTTTCTAAGTGACTTTTAATGTATAGCAAGAATGCACAGTGTTGACAGCTCTCTAATTTTAGCACAAGCCTCATTATCCTTTTTTTTTAAGCGAAGGCCACCTATCCCAAAATAAAAGATGTGTTGGTTTTGGTTGGGTTTTTGTTGGGGGTTTTTTGGTGAAAATATGCATTAAAAAGTCTCTACTTTTTTTTTTTTCCTTTTTGTTTTAGTCAAGAAATTTCGAGTACATCAAGAAACTCTATTTAAAGATCCACCACCTTTACGGGGATCACAAGATTACTCGTGATTCTTGTCTTCTGTTTGGAAAAGGAAGCAAGAATGTTCCAAGACTTCATGCAGTAGGGCAAAAAATGCTTGGAATACCATTTCCAGCAAACCAAAGTACGGAAAGCTCAGTTATTTAAATATGGGAGTTTTTTTGGAAGGAGTCTTCTCCATAACTTTTGGACGTGTTGGATTTGGAAATCATGGAATCACAGAACAGTTTGGGTTTGAAGGGACCTTAAAAATCATCCAGTTCCACCCTCTGCCATGGGCAGGGACACCTCCCCTATCCCAGGTTGCTCCAAGCCCTGCCCACCCTTGCCTGGAACACTTCCAGGGATCCAGGGGCAGGCACACCAATGGTTACAAGGAAGAACCAGAGGTATTTCTTATGACAGGGTAATGATATGAAAGTTGTGGCAAGGTAGCAATTGCCTCCAGGTGAAGGCAGGAATTTTGTCTGCTTGAAGTTGTGACAATCAGCAAAAATAAAGGAAAAAATCAAAACAGAACAATGACAAGGCTTTGTATCTAGGTCAGCTGTGGAGGGACATTTCCATTGCTCTGTTCCTTGGTAGATGTGCTTCTCTTTAGGTCTGAAAACTGCTATGAAAAGTTCTTCAGGTACCTAAAAGAGCAGGTATGATGGATATACAGTGATGTCTTTGAGGCCTTAAATTCAGCTGGAATTCTGTGCTAAGCACTCCTGTCCTTTCGATGACTGAGACTCAAATCCCCGGTAAATGTGGAGCTATGATGGTGCCCTCATGGCTAAACTGGGAGTACTGGAGTTAAACCCTCCTTCAGAAAGCCCAGATTAGCTTAATTACCACAGAGCTCCAAATGCAACTCATCACACTGAGTTCCTGCATTCTTTGAGCCTTGACTGGCAAGTTTATTTGCTGATGTGCATAAATATTCCTAAAAAGGGATGAATTCTTCTGTTCTCCATTTTCCTTACTGATGTTTCCCCAAGCTTCTGTCCCACCAGACAAAGTTTCTCCACTTTGGTTGCTTTGTTGCCTCTTCTTTCCCTCCAGACCCTGGGTCTCTTTCTCCTCCCGACATAAAATCTCCCCGTAAACCATTGCCTGCACTCTTCCACCCGTGTTTCCATCCCCTTTCTCTCTTTCTTGGAGTGGAAATCATGGACTCTGTGTAAGGACAGCTTAATTCTGTGAGGGACACTTGACTCCAACCCCAGTGAAAAAAGAGATCAATATAAAGTACATTGACAGTATAAAGACATCAATTTACAGTATCTCCATGAGATTGCCTAAAGAGTTTAAGATCCTGGAAGACCCAATATTGCAAGAATTGTACACAAAATTTGCATTCTGTTTGGATGGAAGTCGTGGCTTTCAAGTCCATTTTCCCCCAGAGCTCTGGCGGTTTTGACTGACCCCGTACAATGAGAGGAACTGTGAAATTTAGATCCAAAATTCGAAGCTGGTTTAGTTCAGGTTTTATGATTCCTGTCCTTGCCGTGCTGGTCTTGACGGATTAAGAGAATTACCCATGCTCCTCTTATTTACATGGACGAGTTGGTTTGTGATCCCCCACAGAGCTCATTTCAAAACCCCCTTGCGCTTGGCGAAGGAAGAAACTTCAGTAACCATCAGCTGTGGCATTGATCCTTCAGAAAAATTAACCAACTGAACTGAGACATACTGTGAAATCAGTGATGCTCAGCAGCCACTAACTCCATTTGGAACTCACTAGTGTTAATGCATTTAAAGTATTGATCCTTCCTCGTGTGCTTTGCAGCCCCAGCTCCCTTTTGGCATTGCAAACACAAAGGCAGCTCTCTCCAAAGCCAGGATGAGCAAGCAAAACCCTTCAACCCCGAAAACAAACTCATTATTCAAAATGCTTGTTGGGCTCGCTGCAGCAATTGGATTGATTGGGGGAAAAAAAAAAAAAAAAGAAAAGAAAAGCACTGAGGCAGATAAAAATCGGATTATTTCAGAGCATGGGAAAGGAACAGGCAGAGGAAATAACCTGATGTCTGAAGAGAGCAAATCTTCCATTGAGCCCCCATAATTTTTTGCTTTATTACTGCATTATTGTGATACTGTTGGGTTTTTACTTGCATGTAGCACATGAGATTGAGAAAGAGCACTCAGAGCTGAGGCTGTGCTGGGAGTAGGATATTCAAAACCACAAGGACCACAGGATTTGCACAACAGGATTTCTAGCACTTTTGCAGGTAGTTTTGGGGAGGACATTGCCCTTTTCCCATGCTGGGCTCCTAAAGGGGAGGCTTAGCTTTTAACTGATTACTGAACCAAAGTAGCCTGATTTTTTAGGTGGTTTTAATTTTTTTTTTTTTTTTTTTTTTTTTGCTTTTGCAGCAATAAATGAGCCTTCAAATGAAAACTGCAGCTGAAAGCAGAGGAGCTGCAGTTTGCAGCCCACTCTCTGTGCTCTCCAGCATTCCCTGGGCTTTGCAGTGAGTTTGCTTACACAGTGCTTTCCCTTGCCCTATTTAAGTGCCTCTGCAGTGTTCTCATGGTGAATTAGGTTACTCTGTAGAAAAGGATACTGCAAATCCCCTTCTCTGCTTCAGCTGCTCCCCTTTCCCTGCATGACAAGCTGAGTGCTCTCTATCTTTCTCCAGTTTTTGGAAAATTGCAACCCCGTTGTGGGGGCTTCTACACGGCAGAATTGGCTTCTCCCTAGGATTAGTTCCACTCCAGAAGCGACTGGTTCTCCAGCTTCTCCACAGACTCCAAGCCTTCTCCCCTTCCAGTTCTTAAATTGTTTTTAATTCCTTTATCCATGTATTCCGTGCACTCCCAGGCTCCAGCTCTCAGCAGTGATTGCACTTAGTTTATGGTCTCTGTCTTTAAATGTCACATCTGGGCATCTTCACACGCACACATCTCACTCTTTAAAATATGCAGGTGTCTTATCCTGACCTTCATTAGTGCTGTGACAGATTCCAGCCATCCTGCTTGTTAGTCTATCATTTAGCTGCCTGTCAGCCACTCTCTGCAGCTCCCTGTTCCTTCTGATGCAGAGATGCAATAATTGGCTGCTGTGTTTTTCAGGCATCTTCAGCATTACTTGAACTTACTAAACTCAGCCAGGATGAAAACCCAGCTGTTTCCAGGCTGTTTGTAGAGGCCCCATTGTTTTCAGTGACACAGAATAGCTTGGGATGTCTGGAGGGGTGCAGGGCTCAGACCCTGCACAAAGGCGACTTCATTTACCTTCAACAATGTCTGCTGGTCTCCAGGAAACACACAGCAATGCTGCAAAACTCTGGCAAGAGCCAGGTAGCTCCTGATCCCTTTTCCAGCATAAACCACAATGTGGCAGCTCTAAGTGGTCTCTTAAATAGTGACACACTCCCCAACCACTGTGGAAAGACTCCAAAAAGGTCCTTTCTTCTAATTCTTCTGACTGTACAAAAAACATCTGACTTTTTTTTTCTATTCTTCAGCACTTGTGGTGTTTACACAAACTGTTCTCTGATACAAAAGCTTGTTCCAGTTCCTTTTTCTTTTCCTTTTTTTTTTTTTTTTTCTTATGTCCTTTCACTGGCATGTTCTGCTTCTTGGTTTTGTTGGGAATAAATAGGATCAGCTGTGTCATAGCATACCTGCAATCCTACTCCCTTATGGATTTGCCAGCACTGTGATGGGACAGAGGCTCCAGCACCTCTCTCAGGGTTGGACAAGTGGGCTGAGCAAACCAGAGGAGCAAAAGCTCAATGGAGAAGGGAGAGGACAGGATGTTTCCTCCTGCCTCTTCTCCCTCCACCTTGGAGAAAGATGCTGGTTGGTGTGAGAAAGCCCAAGGCTGTGCCCAGAACTGATAAACCCTGCTCTTTCAGTGTCTTTTTCCACTTTTTTTTGCTGATTTCCCTTCCCTGCCCACTGACCAGACAGCATTCCTGACCTTTAGAGGACAGGGAGGTTGCTGTGGGTCAGTCTGTCCCTGAGCATCAGCAAAGTAGGAAGAGAAGCCCTGCTAGAGATTGTGCTGTGTGAGGGCTTGTGTGTTTTAGATAGAGAGAACAAGCCTAATTTATTATGAAACAGAAGTTAGCTTTACATTTTCATAATTAGGGAGGATGCTAATGTTGCATGATTGGAAAATGTCACCCTGCACAACTAATTTGAGGCCTAATTGAAGTTCAGCATCATCTGCAGCTCCTCCAGCGATAACTTTTTCGTAAGGTGCTGCAGAAATGCAGAGAGTGTGGTTAGCAGGGAGTCATTTATCACCTCGTTTCCCAGCAGATAGAGGGATCTGGGAGGAAATGACCAGAAAGAAGCAATCCCAAAGCCCGGAGCATCAGGCTGGCAGAACAAAGCGCTCCATATAAGCACAAACGACAGGGTTAATTATCCCAGGGCTGCTGCAGAGGACAAGACATTTCTCGGACATTCTGTCCAGCAGTTGCTGAAGAAAGTTGGATTGGGTGTGTCACTGTATCACAACACGGGAGGTGTCCCCAGGTATGGATGGGGCTGCCCTTATCTGAAGTACACTGGGGGTTGCTTTGTGTCTTGAACACAGAGGAGACAGGGGCCACAAAGAAGGCACAAAAAATGCCACTGCAAGAGTTACATCTTCTCTTTGCCATCCAGAGCCTGTGTTACTGTGGGGAAAAGCCAAGCCTTGCTCTGGTTTCAAGTGCTGTCACACCACTCCGGCTTAGTCAGGCTTGATGCAACAAAGAAAAGCTGTGACTTTAACTCTTCTCAGACATCCAAGGTTTATCCTTTCAGTACTTAAAGGGGGCTTAACAAAATGAGGAAGAGAGACTTTTTACATGAGCAGGTAGTGATAGGGTAAAGGGGAATGGTTTTAAACTAAAAGATGAGAGATTTAGACATTAGGAAGAAATTCTTCCCTGCGAGGATGGTGAGGACCTGGCACAGGTTGCCCAGAGAAGCTGTGGCTGCCCCTGGATCCCTGAAAATGTCCAAGGCCAGGCTGGACAGGGTGTGGAGTAGCCTGGGATAGTGGAAGGTGTCCCTGCCCGTGGCAGTGGAGCTCCACAGGTTGTTCCTCCTAACTGGCTGTCTCCAAAAGTAGTTACAGACATATGAATAATGCATGAGGACAAGGCGAGGGTTTGTGGAGTTTCCTCCCTGGTACTTTCCCTGCCTCCAGCCATTTGAGACTCAGGGACTTCCATATGTTCTCCCTGAATTTAATGACACTGACTGGATTTTTCTTTGAACTTCTCTGCTCTTCCCTGAACCCTCATTAACTCTGAGCACCGATTATATATCCGTGGCAAGAAATTCCACAACTTGGTTGCACTTTCCCTGGGACCCCCAAGTTCCAGAAAAAGCCACGAGCAACCATTGTCCACCCATCCTTTCCTTGACACTCATGATTTTATGTACTCCACCTCATGCCTTCCCAGTCATCTCTGCAGCATCCTAGATTATACTCTTACTCCTTATGGAGAGCTCATCCCAGCTCTTTGAGTGCCCCTGTATTTGTTTTTCCCTGAGCCCCATGACTCCCTCTCCTCTTTTCCTCTTTGACTAATAGGTTTCTATTGATGTCTGGTGGTCTGGGAGCACTAAGGAGAGGGATCCTAGCAGGTGTCATGAAGATGAAAGCTTCTACATGTCCCCCTGTAACAAACAACCACTGGGAGAGCTCAGGTGTTTGCACTGATAATCCCAAATTAAGATAATCCTGCTTGGGCAGGATTAACAGGCTACAGCCACGAGGAAACAAATGAGAAGATTTGACAGAAGGAAGAGAGGGAAGGCTGCCTATTGAGCTGGACTTCATCCCACTCTCATCCTGATCTAAGATCCTAGAGAGATGGAGAAACAAGGACCTAAAGGCTGGGCTCTGCTGGCTCTGTGACTCATGGATATGGTTGAGAAAAAAATCATTCTGGCTCTCGTCCAGGCTCCTCTTCCCCAGCCAAATCTCCATGAAGAAGAGGATGCTGTTGCTGTAAGCTGGACTCCCGAGTGTCCCCACAACATCTCCAACTCTACTCAGTGCATTGAGGAACCAGAAATGAGACCTCACATGCTCCTCCTGGTCTCCAGCTGCCTCCTCCATCCCAGTGTCATCTGGGTCATCTCACCTGCTGGGGATGGGCCAGAAGCTTCTGGAGTCCCTGGGACCCCCAGCTGCCAGCCCCATCCTGAGGAGAAGCCCTGGGATTTTAGGGTGACTCTGGCTGACACAAACACACAGTGAAATTTAACGTCACACCCCCACACAAACACAGGTACCCATTTCACTGCATGGCCTCCTCCAAACCCCAAACACATTTAGCATCTCCCTCCCCACGGGATACCCAGAGCAAGCCCCGTGCACGGGTGCCCTCTGAGAGATTTAACACCAGCAGGGTTATAATGAGACACACACCCCCCTCAGTTTAATGTCCCAGTGCCACCCAACAGGGGAATCACACCAGCTCTGCAAAGCCCCCTGCACTGCATTAGCAGAGAGTTAATTCACTGGAGGCAGCTATAATCTGATTTCAGCCTTACAAGCCAACATTATTATTCTTTTCCTTTCTATTCTTTCACGCTTAAACTGATCCGCTGTCATCCTTTGTCTCTCTCCATCTCCAGCCTGTATCGCTTTCAGGGCAGCCTGTCTCCATTAGATTTTCCAGCTCCTAATATTCAATTTAATTTTAAAGCTTGTCCATTCTCCCTCCCTTTCCCCCCTTCCTCTTCCCCTCCTGCCCTGCAAATCCCCCACCCCTCCCCGATGACACAGCTTTCTTCCTGATTTCCTCCCTGTGATTTCTCCTCCCTTTCTTCATTATCAGCATGTCAGATTAGGATCTGACAAGAAAGTAGAATCAACTGTTCATCCAGGGCTTTACAGCATAAGCAGGATTAGTTACCCTGATCTAAAGAACATTTTCATTTTTCTGGAACTGGAATACATCTAAAGATTCCCATCATCCAACCAAGGATGTGGGCTCCTGGCCTTTTCCACTGGGAAATGGGCAGTCCATCAAAAATTCCTCCTTGGTGCTGTAAGGCTCTCAGGGACATGGAGGGGAGAGAGAGCTGGGACAGAGGAAACGTGGAGGATGAAATCCCAAGGCTTGATGGAAGCAGATACCTGGAGTGGGAGATGTTTGGACCTACAGCAGCCTCACCACAGATCAGTCTCATCCCAGGGGATATTTTGCTGTTCAAAATCACCTGGGATCAGTCTCATCCCAGGGGATATTTTGCTGTTCAAAATCACCTGAGGAACACCAGCAAACCCCAGCCCATGAACATTCCTGCTCCCTCCTGCCAAGGAAGGGATGCCATAGACAAACCCAGCTCAATCACACGGTAAAAGACCTGCTCCAGGTTGGAGAGAGTGAACTGATTAACACATTTTAATGATGAGGCTGATTTCCATACAACAGCACAGATTTTCATGATGAGACCCCTTGGCCTCCAAATTCCTGGGCTGTAAAATCTCTGTGTTAATGCAAACTCTCTGGCTGATTGACTCACACAGCTCACACCAGTAGTGCTCCAACTCAAGCCATAAACCTTTAAAATTGGAAAGGGAGCAGCAGGGAGGGAAATGCAGAACCCGAATAAAGGCAAAGAGGGCTGAAGTTTCCTCATGGCTGGAAGGACTGAGGGAGTGAGGGCTCCTGGGTATCCAAGGTGAGGGAGACAACAGAGATAACCAAGGTGAAGTGATTGTGTTCCTTGTGGGCTGAGGGCACAGATTCATCCCTGCCGTTCTGGCCCACACAGAGAATTCAGGTGTGAAGAACCCCCGGGTACAAAAACATGAATTGGGAGCAGCAAGGTTTTACCTTCCTGTGCAGAGTTTCCCTTCTGCTCTCAGTTTGGCATCTGAGCTAGATCACCAAATGTACATAATTAAGGGATATCTTCTCCCTGGTCACACAGGGGTTGTCCCAGCACCCAGGGATCTGGGCTGTCAATGCAGGACACAGCTCCTGGCTGTGGCCATTGGCAGAAGGTTCCAACAAAAGTGTCAGTAGACTCCAAGACAGAGGGAAAATAATTTGTTCCCCCATAACAAGGTATCCTCCTAATAACTAAGAGATTAATTTAAAGTCTGAAACATAGGATGTTAGATCCCTCCTGAGAGTTTTTTATTTTACATCAGCTGTTACAACTTCAGATGTTCGGGTTATCCTCATAAATGTCCGAGCCATCCCTGCGTCTGGCTGAGTTCCTGGCCTCATTGACATCTTATGGAAATGAGTCCCTCAGTCTAATTACACTTTGGAAGACAAAAGATTTCCTTTGCATTGAGTATCTGTCTCATTTCTGTCGTCTGAGACAGAGAGAGCCATTCTCAGCCTACCTCCCTCATTTTACGTGCATCCTCTTGTCTCTGCCCTTTCCTCCCCTTTCCAATATACCAAAGTGTAATTTCATTGGCTTTATTTGCAGAAGACATTTCTCAGGAAGTTAATCCTTCTTATTTTTCCTCAAAACCTCCCCTGTGTCCTTTGACAGATGTGGTGACCTTCCAGGTAAATCGTGGCTGCAGTGATTTATGTGATTGCAATGCCAGATGTTCTGTGGTGTTCACCAATTCTTTCCATGTGCCATAAGGAAATGCCATAAGCATATTCCATAAAAATATGGTATAAGGAAGGACTTGGTCAGTAAAAATATGGCATAAAATATGCAATGCAATATCTGGTTAATTTTTGGAATACAGCTGTCCATGGAGATGGAGCCTCTGCTGGGCTGACTCTGGGTCCCTTCTTGGTATAATATAGTTAAGTGAGAGGTCAAAAAAGTCAGTGAAAAGTCTATTTTTAATTTTTTTCCATGATTTATTCTGGGAGAGTGGATTTTTCAGCTGCCTGAGGTCCCTGAAGCAGTTCCTGATGTTGCCAGGGTTATTGAGAGAATCTGGTGGGTGAGGAACTCTATAGAAGATGCTCTGAACTTCTTAGGGTAAGAACAGGTGAATATGGGATGTGAATGGGTCTGAAGTGTGTATGGAAAAGGGATGCCTCCTTGACCCAAAAAGTGTCCAAACAGCCCCTAGGAAATTTAGGGACTGACTGTGACAGTGCCACTCCCCCATGCTCTGTATTTCTTTCCTTTAGGCAAGATTTCTTTTAATGGGGATGATTTGGCTTAAGCTGAAAACTGAGCTAAACAGGCTACGAGACACTGGAGAGAGATGAAGGGGAGTTAAAAATAAGTGAGAGAAGGGAAATGCACGAGGAAGAGAGGGAGCAGCATCAAAGGGGGGCTCAGGTGAGAGTCTAACCCACATTGTTCACGTAAAGGGGGAAGCCTGCAGAAACTCTGTTACTGTTCACGTGATTTCTCCCAGAGCATGGAAGCGAGAAGCAGAGGAATATCTTCCCCATGTTATGCCTCTCATTTTCTCTCTGGAGCTACTAATTTCAGAGTCATTAGGGGAGCAATTTCCAAGGCACCTTTGTCTGAAGTGCTTTTTGAGGCCAGGTCTCCAAACCTGCAGGGTGAGGATGGCTCTGCCACCCTCTCTGATGGCCATGGGACACTGAGTGTCCACTCTGAGCCACCAAATCCCACTCTGGAGGCCAACAACAAAGACGAGGTTTTAGTCCACAGCATTTTGGAGTAACCAAACAGAGGCAATTTCATGACCCCCAGTTGTGGCTGCCCCATCCCTGGAAATGTTCAAGGCCAGACTGGATGGGGCTTGGAGCAACCTGGTCTAGTGGGAGTTTGGCTACGGCAGGAGGTTGGAATTAGAGGACCTTTAGGGTCCCTCATAACAAAAAAAGTCCTTCCTTATCTCTATTCTGATATAACCTAGTCTAGAATCCTACAAACTACCTTAAAACCCCAAAGCAAACCCACCTACCACTTAGAAACAAACAAATAAACAACCAATAAACCCAACTCAACCTACAGCCCACAGGGGTGAGATCTAGAAGTTTTATCTCTCCATTTCCTTACAAATCAGCGACTTGGGCAGACCTGAAGAGCTGGGTGAATTTTGATTGACCTGACACCTGCACTTATGGATAAGAAGCTCCCAGAGCAGCTCAAGAGGAGATGAGACAGTGCCAGGACTATTTAAAGCAGTGGTTTTAAATTTAATTTCCTAGCTGGGGGAGTAGGGGGAAGGATAGAAGGCAACAGCTGTCTCATTATGCCACAGAGGGTTCCTTAAGTGAAAACTGAATAGATTAGTCATGGAGAAAATTAAGGCAAGGTCTTTAAGCCATCAATATCTCCCAATTTGAGTGCAGGAGGGAAGGGAGTTGGTATTTGACTTCAATCTCTATGTCTGGGGTTCAAACTTTATTTTTAAATCTCTCTTGAGGCCAGATGTGAAATATTTTCTTTCCCCCTTTTATTTTTTTAATTTTCCAGTCCAGCAATGATGTTTTTCCATCTGTTCCAAGACCAGCGTGTGGGATTGGAGAAACTTGCAGAAGTCTGCATTGTGTTTTTAGACAATGATTTGAGTTTTCCTTTCTAGTAGAAAGTCAGGATCAGTTCTGCCTCCCACCAAGGGATTATATCATGGCCAATGTCTGCAGATCCATCCCATCACTTCAACAGGAAGACCTGCAGGTGTCAGGACAGACATGAATATGGTTTGGGGGTATTTTTGGTGCTTTTGAGGCTCCCCTGAGCATTTGCATCTCACCACCAGCACTCTGGGGAAATGAGCATTGAATGGTCAGTTTCTGAGCGCTGGTTTGAGGTGGTCTCTGATGTCCTTCAGGGAAACACAGGATGGGTAAGGTTGGAAAGGATCAGTGGGGTCATCAGCTCCAAGCTCCTTTCCTCATGCTGGCTGTGCTCCAGACTCCAGCCAGCTCTCCAACTCTTTCTTTCTTTCTCTTTCTCTTTCTCTTTCTCTTTCTCTTTCTCTTTCTCTTTCTCTTTCTCTTTCTCTTTCTCTTTCTCTTTCTCTTTCTCTTTCTCTTTCTCTTTCTCTTTCTCTTTCTCTTTCTCTTTCTCTTCCTCTTCCTCTTCCTCTTCCTCTTCCTCTTCCTCTCTTCCTCTCTTCCTCTCTTCCTCTCTTCCTCTCTTCCTCTCTTCCTCTCTTCCTCTCTTCCTCTCTTCCTCTCTTCCCCTTCCTGCTCCCCCTTGGCATCTCCTTGAAGTATTTGACACAGCAAGATGAAACGTGGTAGAGAGGGGCCCCCAAACCAACCTCTGCCCACTGCCCCCAATTATTTGGCTGATTTTTGATCACACCAATTGCCAGTTTGGGGTGATCAAGCAGCCGAGGCATTTACTGATGGAGAGGATGTTGCATGAGCATGTCAAGAGCTTTGCCGAGGTTAAGCTGTCTTACATCTGCTGCTGCTCCCCTGACCCACGAGGATCATTACACTGTCATAGGAGGAAATTAGGTTGGTTGGATGTGATTTGCTCCTCGGAAATTGAGGCCGGATGCTACTTATCCCCTTGCCATTTTCTAGGTGCTAAGAGACAGACTGCTTGACTCTTCACTCCAAGATTTCTCTGAGCACTGAAGTCGGGCTGATTTGTCCCTAATTCCCCAGACTCTCCTTTCCTTTTACTCCCTTTCAGGAGGATGATGTATTTGCTAGGTGATAATAGCTTTACATTTCTACCTGATCTTGAGGTTCAAATTGACAAAGGGTTGTTCTGCAGTGCTGAAGGTCCTTCCCGTGGCATGTGGGCAGGTCATCATATAAAGATTTGGTGATTTTAGTTGCCCCATCCTAGAGCTAAGTGGGGCAGCTCTGCCCCAAGCTGAGGGGCTCTGCCTCGTACAGTTTCCCAGGAGAAGCTCTGGGAATCCCAGTCCTTGCTTGCTTGTGTTTAAATCAAACCAACTCATTATCAGGCAAAGCTAAAAGGCAGGCAGGGAAATAAAAATGTGCTCAAACTCCCTTTATTATTTTTCTTTCTTTGTTTTTTGGTGTGTGTTTTTTTTTTGTTTTTTTTTTTTTATCCAACCTAAGTATCACCTCTGTTGAGACTTTAATTATTTTTTTTCCTTTAATAACAAGCCACTGCATTGTTGTCTCCCCGCACCCTCATCGTTGTGCCTCTGAAAACACAATTAGAGTATACGTTGCTAATTTAGTTTTGAAGGGTGTATTGTGGGGAATTAAAAAATAAAGGCGAGAGGGGACCTTGTGTTCGCCGCCGTTGCTGCAAACAAAAGCGAGCAGGGTTCAGACAATTGGCTGGCTGGGATGGCTCTTGTTTCCTGCCTGAAGAGAATGAGCAGGACACAGAACAAAGCCCGGGCTCAACATCTCATGGAGTACGCTCCGATGGCCAAAATGGAAGGGTTGCTCTGTGTGAATAGCACGAAACAAAGGAGATTTTAATTGCAAACATTGATCATCCCCTTTGGTTTCTGGCACAGATTGCTGTGGCTTTGTCACTTGGAAGCTTTGCTCGCTGCAGCTTTGCAAATATTTTTCGGGGGCCTCCGTCATGTGACCTTGTCAAAGTGACAGAAAGTTGCTTTCCTTTTTCCCCTCTCAAACAATAATTATCCAGATTTTTTTAAACTTCTTTTTCTATTTTAAGGTTGCAGCAAAACCCTGTTAGCTGCAAGGCTGCCACAGTTTCACTCTCATCTGACCAAGCTGCAGGAAACCGGGACTCCTGTGACCTCCAGCTAAAGAATAAGGTGGTCTCTGACTTTTTCTCTGCTCATAAATTCTGTTTGGGTAGATAAAGGTAGCAAAAGGTCTGTGTTGTGGCCTCGCCACAGATCTGCTGGCTGGAAGCTCTCCTGGGAGGCCAGGAGAGAGATTACATCTGCCTCCTGGAAAACCTCTGCAAATACCAGGCTGCAGAGCAAACGGAGCAGCCTCCGCCTCCTCTGGGCGCTTGGCTGAGGAGAGGGACGTGGTGCAGGGAGTGAAGGTGGGTAATGAGTATCTGTGGGTCTGCCGAGCACACAGAGCTGGAAAAAAACCCAATCCAGGGGCAGTTCTCTGATCCTGAGGCCAGCTGGCACTCCTTGCCTTGCATCCTCACTGCTGAGCTCTCCTCGTCCCCACATCACAGTGTTTTTCTGTTGGGAATGGCCCTGGCGTGGGGTAACCCCTGAGCTGTGCTGGACTGGGGTTCAGGACAGTCCTGTCTGGACACAGAGCCATTGCCAAGGGTTTAGCATGTGGATGATGGAGGGTCAGTGCTTGGTTAGGTATAGCCAGAGCTCAGTTAGGCCAGCAATAACTTAATTGTGATGCTTGTCTTAGATATGAAACTTTTCCTGGCTACTTTTACAGTGTGGACAGCAGGGAAGTTGTTGATGAGGTGCATCATGCCTTGGTTACAATATTTACTCACACAGAGGCTCCTGTGTGCTCCAGGACAAAGCTTAAGTGAAATAATGGACAGAATGTCAGGACTCGCTGTTCACGAGCTGTGGAGTGCTCCAACAGCTCCTTCGAGCAGGGCTCGAGGTTTCCTGACAGCAGCAGAGCTCAGCTTAAACCTCTCCTCCTTTGATGCTTTTCCTCTTCAGTGTCATTCTGGCTCTCTGCCTTCCTTCTACCATAACAAAATGTGCTCTCTCCCTTCTCCTTCCCAAACCTTTCCTGTCCCTCTTTGGGCTCTGTCCTTTTTTTTTTTATCTAGACAGCCCTGGGGTACTTCTGCTGAAGATTCATCTGGCTTGAAGAGATATTTACCTGTGTCCAACAAAGCCTTGATCCTTTTACCATCACTGGAGGGAAGGAGGCACATTCAGGGTGATGCCATGATGATTTTTTGCCTTTTCTTTTATACCCCTGTTATACCTTTTTACAACTTCTGTATTCTTAGTGCTTTTTGCCTACATTCTTGGACTTGTTTGTTCAGCTGGGAGACCAAACATCTTAGAAGCTTCATAGGTAGAGATCAGTGTGCCCCAGAGCCCAAGGTCCTCTCCAGAACACATTCTGTAAACCAAGATAGAACCATCCAGGGGAAGGTTCCTGGGGGGGGGCTCATTCAAGCCTCTCATTGGGGAATTTTTGATAGATATGCTAATTAGTAACACCTCTAATGTTATACCCAATCTATCAGGGGTGGGCATTGTGGTGTGCATTTCAGTGCATTCGACCTGGACGTGTGCACCTAAGGATCCTTAAAATAAATCCCAAGGTAAAATCCCTTTTCCCCTTCTAACCTGTTTGACTCTTGATTTTAAGACCAGGAAAAGGCATCACAGGGAACGATTAGTTCAAGTCCACATCTGAACCAGATCAAGGAAACTGTGCTAGGTGGCATGAAATCCTGCCTGGCAGGGTATCTGTGACCTCCTCAAAAGACAGATGTCAGGAGAGACAGCACTGGCAGAGCAACCTGAACTATCCCCTGCTCTGCATCTTTAGTCTGTTTGCCCTGGAAATTGTAGCTGGAGGTACAGGTGGGAGTGAGCTGGAGAAAGGCAGCCCGGCATGTTCTGCTGTGGCTTGTTTGCTATTTTAAAGTTCCCACCATTCTTTAATTTTTAAACATTTTTATGAGGTTTTCCCTCTGCAGACAACTGCCTCCCTTACATGGATCCCACTTCCTGGACCCAAAGCATCTCTGAAATGAGGAATGCTGGTCTGGAACTGCACTGGAGGCTTTGCTAATGTCAAAGTACATCTGAGTTTAGCCACAAATATAGGTCTGGTTCCTGTCACAACTCCTGGGTGCCCCATCTTCCCACCCCACAAGAGCTTTCTGTCAGCTTCCTCCAGAGCCACAGGGAGCCTGTGCCAGTGCCATTCGTGGTGGAGGCTGAGGACAAGCTGTGTGCAATGGTATAGAAGAGGAGAGTAGTGTAAGGAATTACACATTTAGTGTTGTGGTACTGGAGGAAGGAAAGTCCTCAGTCTCACACAGTGTTTGATGTTATCCGAGGTGAAAACATGGGGTGAATAATTTCAGGCCTGTGTTCATGGTGTAAACCTAACCAGAATCTTGGCTCCATTTAGAAACTTTTTGTAGCATGAAGGGTAAAAAGAGCAGCAAAAGTCAGACTGTTGATGCTCCAAGGGCTGGAGCAACTCTGCCTTGGAGCCAGGCTGGGAGAGCTGGGGATGTTCACCTGGAGAAAAGGCCAGCGAAATCTGAAGAGTCCCTTCCAGGGCCTAAAGGGGCTCCAGGAGAGCTGGAGAGGGACTTGGGACAAGGGTCTGCACTGATACAACAAGGGGGAATGGCTTCACACTGAAAAAAAGCAGGTTTAAATTGGATATTATGAAGAAATTCTCTCCTGTGAGGGTGGTGAAGCTTTGGCACATGTTGCTGAGAAAAGCTGTGGCTGCCCCTGGATCCCTGGAAGTGTCCAAGGCCAGGCTGGACAGGGCTTGGAGCAACCTGGGATAGTGGAAGATGTCCCTGCCACGGCAGGGGGTGGAACTGGATGGTCTTTAAGGTCGCTCCCAACCCAATTCCCTGTGATTCTCTGATTTCATTTGGCCCTCTGGCCATGCAGAGCTGGCAGATTGGGATGTGGACGCTCCCAGTATTCCCCCTCCTTCCCCAGGCCTCTCCATGCACTCCAGATAGCAACACCAATAAAGATCCAGGCTCTGACAAAGCAAACGCATCTTTACTGGCATGCAGCAGACACAGGGCCGAGCGCCTGGCTCCTGTTAACCCTTGACACCTGCTTTTTGAGTGGTCCTGGTGGTTTGTGTATGGAAAACAGACCTGATCTGTCCTGGGAATCTCAGCAGCTCTCCAGGGTCTTCAGTGCAATCCTGGGGCTGTGTGTGGCCCTGGCTGTAATGCAGCATGGGAAAGTACAAATGCTACTGCAGGGAGATCATTTATAATAAAATTTAGAGTGTTTTGCAGTCATTTGCACAGAGATCTGCCAAATATCTGGAGTTTGTCTCTGATTTTATTTGGAGTTCTCTCTGTGTGCTTGTGTGTGTGTGCAGGCACAAGTTTTGGCTGGGAGATGCTGTTGCCTTAAATTCCTACCAGCATTTGCAAGTTTCCAGCCCTTCAGGGACAATTTCACAGAACAACTCCAGTTGCCTGTAAACATTTGAAGCCTTCATTCAGCCCAACTCAATTCCCAAGGAGTTCTTATGCCCGGTATTCCTTACGGACTGGCTCTCCATAGCTCCCTCTGTAGCACTTTCCTTAAGCTGTCTGAGTGGCTGAGTCTCAAACAAGCAGGGAATTTAGGTAGGAAGTTTAAGCTTCCTGCATCTTGGCTTTCTTTCCCAAAGAGCCACGAGTGCAGCAAAATGCTCATCATTTTCCCCAACCATCCCCAGCTTTGTGAAGGGGCTTTGAATTCTTTGAGTGCCTGAAGACATCACCTCACTCAACCATTCCTGTCCCAATAAAACGTAAATGGATTTGCTTTGGTGCAAAAAAAACCCCACCCAACTCTGCTAATGGATTTTTATTATGTTTGACTTAATGCTGGCATAAATTCTCCCAAATTTATTTCAAATTTGCTTGAAAACCTCATTTGCCTAATTGTAATAATAAAACATCATATGCAGATGTCTCCTGTCTTTTTCAAACTCAATTTATTTTCAATTAGCAGTGATTCAGTGTTTGTTTTTCGGGGGGAGGCACGTGGATGGCTGTTGGGGAAAAGGTGTGTGCGTCAGGTGGCACCTCGGAGTTGTTAGAAAAACCAGCAAATTCGGGCACAAGGGATTCACAGAACCCATTGCCCTGGTCTGGCTGTGCAAATCTGCGAGAGATCAAATCCAAAGCATGAAAAAATATGATCTGGGAGGCTGGGAAGTGCCAGGAGAGGAATGTACTGTCCAAAGCGCTGTGCCATGGGCAGGTGCTGCCTACCAGCCTTGGGGAGGTCTGGACCACATTGCGAGTCATTTGGGAGGTGCAGCCATGCAAATTAGGGAAAATCCAGAGAACATGATGAAATTATGAGAGGAAATGACTCCACTTTACCCTGCTTCAGACAACACTGAGAGCCCTGCTCTGCTCTTCATTTCCACAGCTGACCGAGGGCTGAGCAGCTCAGATCACAGTTAAACCCTGCAGGCACTGGTTTGGGGAAAATAAATGGCATCAGCTTCATTTAAGAGACGGGGAAACCGAGACACAGCAACTCTGCCCATGGCAGGGGCCAGGGGAGGTTGGAACTGGATGATCTCTAAGGTCTCTTTCAACCCAAACCATTCTGACTCTGGGATTGTATGAACTCTCTGACTCTGCTTTGGCCACTCAGAGTAACGTGATTTTACAGGGTTATGAAACAAACTCTTTTTCTCCATGTTGTGATTGTTAACAGGCTCCAACTAAGGCTCAAACCTGAGCTGATGGGGAGCTGAGCTGTCTTCATCTGCTGCAGGATTTGAAGTGACTTGAACCAGGCTAAAACCCACGTAGCTGCAACAGGTCTGGAATAAAATCATCCACCTCCCTGACAGACACCTCTGAAAGTCATTGATGCAGCACCTGAGAGCAGCAGGGAAGCTGTAGCATGGCTGAGGTGCTGTGGCTTTGCTTCTTCTCTTCTTCCTGCTGGGATAAACGAGGCAGAGATCTCCCAAAGAAATCAGCATTTTCCTGGCATGTATTTGTACAGGAGAGGTCAGACGGGGCTTGCAAGAGATGCAGCAACATGCAGGGAGAGCAAACCATCAGTGACCTTTCCAGGTGTTTGCAGAGTCATGTTGGTCATGATGCCCTGGCATACAGTTGGAACTCGAGCCCTTGTACAGCCTTTGGCTATCTTGAGCTGTGCTGAATGAGATGCAAATGAATTGTGATGAGCATCTGGAATTCAAGGAAATTGCTATAAATAATGCATGGGACTTGGTCAGGTTTGTAGGTTTGCCAGGCAGGACTGTTCTGTAAATCATTTAGGGCCGGTGAAAGGTGCCAGGTCAGTGTTTGTGCAGAAAGAGGCTCAGGTTTGTGCCCCACAGCAGCAGTGCCCTGATCGGGCTGCCCAGAACTGCCACCTTCTCTCTCTAGTTTATCATCCAAAGAGTTTTCAGCTCCTGAACTTATCCTGACACTCCAGAAGAGTGTCCATCAGTGCCAGCTGCCACTGTGGTGTTCTAAGATGGTCAGCAGCGTGATGAGACCAGGTTGGAGGAAAAATAATCATTTAATAGGTTCTTAAAATGGTAGGATCCCAGACTGATTTGGGTTGGAAGGGACCTTAAAGCTCATGCAGTTCCAACCCCTGCCATGGGCAGGGACACCTTCCACTATCCCAGGTTGCTCCAAGCCCTGTCCAGCCTGGCCTTGGACACTTCCAGGGATGGGGAATCCACAGCTTTTCTGGGCAACCTGTGCCAGGGCCTCATCACTTCACAGGATGCTCAGCAGCCATCAGCTGCCAACCACCAATCCCACCCCCTCTTCTGCCTCTGAGGACATGTTGTTATCCAAGACAAGAGAGTTCCTTTTTCCCATGCCTGGTCTTTCACTTCATCAGCCTCACTCAGCTGGTAAAGAGGGAAGGAGGACTCTCCCAGTAATGCTCCTACCATGGGAGCTCTGCTCCCTGTCTGGTGGTTTTAATTGCTTGGAAAAAATCTGACGGAGGGTTTGTGTGCCCTGAAGCTCATCCATTCCTTCCAGGGGCATGCATGAGCTGATGTAGCAGATGATTCCTCCCTCCCTTTGTGCTGCAGATGAACTGGGAGAGTTCATTCTCTCAGCCCCTGCACGGGGTTGTAAAGCACCTTGTAACTGGGTCACTTGAAGGTTTCCAACTCCAAGGGTGTCTGGGTAAAACCCAATCCTGTGCCGATGTGTGAGGGAGCAGATTAGAACTGGGAATTAATTTGCTTTGGTTTTAGCTCCGTGAAATTTGTGAAAGCAGAGAAGTCCGGCTCTGCAGTCCCAAAGGAAAGATCTGCTGTTGACTCCAAGATCCTGGCTCCTGCCATGGGACTGGGAGGTTTCAGGGCCATCTGCCAAAGGGCAGAGGGACCCTCTCCTGCTGGCTGGGGCACCAATGTGAGACTGAACACGCACAAAACTCACACAAAATCTGTGAGAGGCCTTGCATGCAAATTACTGCAGGATTAGTGCTTTTAGCATCAGGGTGAGGCTTTTCCTGAGTGTTGTAGGTGAAAATTCACACATGAATTCAAATTCAAAAATTTTTATGTGCCTCCTACTGTGGCTGTGTTTTGGTCAGAAGCATTCAAGAGAAAATTTAGAATCAGCTCCATGCCATCTCTTTTAGCCTCTGCCGTGAAAAGGTAATTTATGGAGTAGACTTAAATGCAATATTTAAGGCAGGATAGCTGCAGCTGCAGCAATAATGCCTCCTAAAATGCTTGGAGCAATCAGAAATTTCCATGTCCTATCTGCCAGTTTATTTTACAATGTCCTTGGACAAAGAAAAATAAAAAGTTGACTCTTGCAGCTATGTAGGCAGGAGAGAAAAGATTCATATGGGGAAGGAGGCTGTAACCTTCACCTGCTCTTTGGCTGTGAATCTGGTCCTTCTGAGATGAAGTAAGATGTTTCTTCAACTCAGTCTGAGATGTTTTACAGGCTCTGAGGGTTTTTTCTCTGAGGGTTTCTTAACAAGGATTTCGGGTAGTGGTCAAGCTCCCATAAGACACAGGAAATTCTGTTCAAACATAAAAAGAAAACCAAACCTTTTTACTGAGAGGGTGATCCAACACTGCTACAGGTTGCCTGGAGAAGTTGTGGACTCTCCATCCATGGAGATACCCAAAACCCAATTGGACACAGACCTGAAGGAGAGCTGATCCTGCTTGAACAGTGGGATTAGTCCAGATGATGTCCAGAGGTTCCTCCATCCTCCAGCAGTTTGAAAATGGCAAATTTTAACTACTTTGATCAAACTTTCTTCCACAGGTCCTTAAGAAGAGAAGACTTTAATCTCTGACTCACCATACCCAGGTGTGTTGGCCTAAGATGAGCATTAACACCCTGTTCTCAAGACTGCTCTGAGGCACAGACACAAGGAATGGCGAAAGCTCCAGCGCAGGGAGGTGATGGAGCTGATAAGATGAAGATGTGTTTTTCTGTCTGTCAAACTGACTACTGAGCAGGAGGACAGGACTGGTACAAACCACCTCATCAACCAGACACAGAAATGGGAAATCTGGCGTGTTCCAGCTGTTTACCAGCGCTTCCTGTGGATTTGCACGGCGTCTTCCAGTGGATGCAGCTGCTCACTGGCACTTCTCCCTCTGCATTTGGAGAGACTTAAGGAGCCAACTGCCAAAACCCAGCTGTTACAGATGCACCCAGCCTGAGAGCGTGTTCCTGTTACCTTTGATAGCAATTTGTGCTTCCTCATCAGGGGACTGAGGCTGGTCAACCAGCCAGGGCATCCACCTCAGATTGACTCGTCTGCTGAATTACTGACAGCCCAGAAGAGAAGGTAGATGTCCATTCATCTTAGAGGATCCCAGCCCAGCTCTCAAAAAACCCCCAAACCCTGAAAAAAAGAGGAAAAAATCCAACAAAATCTAGGCTGCTTTTCTCCAAGGCCATCTCCTCTCACTGGTACCCTATGCTTGTTCCTATTTTCCTTTTCAGTCCCTGTGCTGCTGTGGTCTCCAGATTAAAGCTGATGGGGATAAAAGCCCTGTCCCTTAGTTTTATGGGAAAATTATGTGTCTAAATCCTGTCATCTTTTGTTTGACCTTTCTTTTTAATTTTTAATTTTTTTTTTTTAAATCAGCTTTTAAACACCTGCTCAGTTTTCACAATCAGAGAAGTGTAGTTCAGGCTGGACTTGACCTTAGTATTAAATGACCAATGCGTGGTATCTCTGTTTCTGTGTTGACCTCCTCTTTTCCCCTCGTGTTCTCGTTCCAAGCCTCCTTTGTTCCACCTGATTTCTAATCTGATCCCTTTCCTCCTCTTCCCATGAATGTTGGCTGCAGCCTACCCTGCTAAACAATCGAATTTATAAACCAATATATATTGTAATTACAACCTGAAGCTGATTTCCGGGATGTTATCTTTGCCCTGAGACTGCGAGGCTGGAAAATAATGAGCAGAGAAGGTGAGTTAGGATGGCTTCCAGGAGAAACTGGGAGAATTAACACAGGGTGACAACATTTGGATACAGGCAAGCATCATCCTGAACTCCAGATTTGCTTTCCCTCTCATGGGTTAAGCAGGGATTCTGGGAAAGGCTGTTGCCTTCCTGAGGAAAGAAAGAAATTTCTGAGGAAATGCCTTGAAGAATTCTCAGGAAGAGACAGGAGCTTTACAAATCCACTTTTTGGATTTTACTGTCCCATCAGCTCAATGGCTCCAACCTTTTGGACTCTTGGACTGTGTCGTGACTCCTGAAATCTTTGTGCTTATTCACTGGTGACTCCCACAAGTTGAAGGCCACATCATCTGATCCGTGTTACGGGCCAGTAAAAGCCTGAAGACAACTGGAAAAAAAGCAGAGCTTTTCCATTTTGTCTATTCCTCTGTCCGAGCACAGAGCTCATCCTATCCTGGTTTTTGTACCAGGATGCTTTCATTGACCTTCAACAAGGAGATCCCAACACCTGTCAAAGGCATTTTCTTGAGCATTAAATATTATCCCAGTTTCTGCCCTGCACATCTCTCTTTGCCATTTAAGTTCATTATTGTGTCCTACATGGAGACGCCATCACCAGCAGGCACAGGGAGCAGTGCTGCCTTTGATGATGAAGGATTTTTTGACCATTCCCAAACCACCTCTCAGTCCTATCTCCTCTCTGCTGAGCAGCACTGACTTTCCCAGCAGGATTTATTTTTCTGGGCCCATTTGTGACCTTTCCCAGACTCTCCAATCACCCCACATTTTTTGGGAGGAGCACAGCTTTTGCTGAAAACTTCCTCGTGCTGTCTCAAGAGTAACAACTCATATCCTCCATAAATTTATCCTGTGGTCTATGACAGCTTTCAAGCATAATTCTGGAGCACTGCTGCCCTGCCCTACACACAACACACTGCCCCAACAGATGTCCTGTCCCTGTTCAAATTGTTCCTATTTTCTTTTTCCATCCATTTTCTCTGCTCCCTGGTCTTTTTCTTTCCTACCAGGTTTGGCACCAGGACAGAGGATGTTGACTTTTAAAGCAGGTGGGGGTTGTAACAGAAACCAAGTGGATAACTGTGGCATGGAATAATAGTTTCCCTCTCAGGTGATTGCAGCTACTTTGAATTTGAAGCAATCCCTCCTGATGTTTCGCTCAGTGGATTGTTCAGAAGTGGTTTCCTGGAATACGCCTCACATTTGGCAGCTGAGCTATGCAGCCCAGCTATTTTGAGGTAAGAAACACCCAAAGTCCCGCTCCCAGAATGTCCCTGGATTCAGCTGTTTTCCAAGCATCAACCTCTGCTGGAGTGAATTTTAAGCAAGGACTCTGTGGGTAGCCGTGGAATGCGGTCCCACCGCTCTGGATGTGATGAGGAACTGCTGCTCAGTCCTTCCGAGCTGTTCCCTCAAGGATGGTTTTTCAGCAGAGGATTTTTGGCTCTTTTTTTTTGCTGGAATGAGCCATGGACCATCTCCATGGCTCTTCTGGAGTGGGACTGGGACGCTTCCTTTGCTCACAGTAGGATTTGCTCCTGTGTTTCCAACACTTGATCGAAAGTTCTGCCGAGCAGACACAACTCTGAGCATTGGTTTGGCTTTCAGGAAACCTCTCCTGGAAGAGCTGATGCTCACAAGACCTTGTATTACCCAGCATCCACAAGAAGCCCAATTTGCCCTCACAGGAACATATTTTGCACTCAAAAGACCCGGAATTTCCACAAATTGCTTCCCACTGGAATCAGCACGCGCTTGAAAATCCTGACCAAGGCTCCCAAGTGGTCACAGCAGGAGCGTGGTTTGAAGAACTCATGGGATGTCACCATGCACCAGTCAGGGTCAGGGGTGCAGCTGAGGACACCAAGGCTCCAGGTGACACGTGGAGATGTGAGTGATGGTCTGAGAACAGATTCCAAGGGATAATTTTAAAAATGGTGCAATCCCACACAGGTTTCAAAATAGGTTTAAAACACAGTCAGAATGAAACCAGGATGGCTGGCGAAACTTAGCAAAAACTGGTAAAAACAAGCAAACAAATCCACTCAAACAAAATCATGGAGTTCCCCACCCCCAGGACCGATCATGGTTTTTTTTAGCAGGAAAGTGGTAGGAAATAGCCAAATAAATAGGATCACAATCTTAAACTCATCTTGGAAGGGGAAAAAAAAAAAAAAAAAAAGAAGCCACAGATGCAGAAACAGGGAAATTAATTGTGTTTTCTGATTAACAAACACAATTAAGGAAACAAAGCAAGAAAACCACTGGCAGCGCTGGGCAAGGTTATTTTTATATTATTCTGATTACATGAGACGGTCAGTGCTGGGTGACAGCTTTATTCCAAGAGCTATTAGAGGGACAGAAGCAGATAATGCTACCAACTAATTATTACTGCAATCTGTAGTTTCTCTGCAGGGAACTGGAATTGCAGGGACCGGGGTGAGAAAGAGAAATAACCAATAACAACAACAACAAACGCGAAATTGCGGAGATGAAGGAGGAAAGCGGAACCAATGGGGAAATTATTTTCATAAAGCCGGAGTGAAAGGATGGGAAAGTTGTTAATCTGATTTCATGGACTAACACTGGCAGGTCTTTTAAGGTCAAAACAAAGATTAAAGAGTCCTGTACGAGGGAAACCAAACAAACTGTACTGGTGTTGGGAGCAAATAATACATGACTGGGTTATCAGCAAAAGCCAACAACTATTCCTGGAGATTACAGGGACCTTTTAAACTGTGAGGGAAGCAGAACCACACTGTCACTCCAGATGGGATTTGGATGATTAAGTGTAGCCAGCAAAAGCTGAGCTGGTTGCCCACAGATCCTTTCAGAGACAGTGGAGCCGACCATAAATCCTGGTTCTCTTGGGCCGGGGTCTGCTTTAGGGTGACAGGACTGTGGGTGAAGGGGGTTTGCTTTGCTGGGAGCATCTCAAGGAGGAGAAATGACTCTGAGGTAATTTCAGCTGAAGGAGGGTAGGTTTAGATTAGATATTAGGGAGAATATATTTACTATAAAGGTGGTTAGGCACTGGAACAGGTTGCCCAGAGATGTTGTGGACTCCTCATCCCTGGAAGTTCAAGGCCATGTTGGATGCGGTTTTGAGCAGCCTGGGATAGTGGAAGGTGTCCCTGCCCATGGCAAGGGGTGGAACTGGATGATCTTTAAGGTCCCTTCGATCCAAACCACTCCATGATTCCATAACTGTGACTCCTGTTCCTCACGGACTTTGGTTATACATGAGTAGCTCAAGGTTGGATAAAAATGTGATTTTTTTTTCCTTTTTGAGATGATTTACAGGCTGGAATGATCCCATGGTGACCTGCTTGGGAACCCAATGTCCTTCCAGCATCTAATGTTAGCCACAGCAGTCCCAGCAGGTGCCATCCATCCCACCTGCTCTCATGGTGGGATTGCAAGAAGGTCTGCTGTCCCTGCTGCATGGATCGATGGCATTTGTGGGCAGGTCGGACTTGCCACAGTGAGACAGGTAGCTCTTCACCTCCAAAATTGCCTGTGTTCACCATGTAAATCAGTGGTGGGCCCAGACTAAGTCAAGAAGGTTGCTCAGTTGCTTTTTTATCTGTAAAAATAAAAAAAAAGTCCTTGGGATATTTAAGAGAGAAAAACCCAGCTATTGGAGTCAAGCAAGAACCCTGCATTAGTTTTGTTTCCTTTAGCCTCAGCATCAAAGCTGCTCTATGTCCATGTATGTATTAGATGGCACATCCATGGTCCTCCTCTCTGGACTCATGACAAGGGTGGAGAGGACAAAGAAGAACCAGGAGAGACACCCTGGGGCACCACACCACAGTCCCAAACTCCTGCTGAGCCTCTTGAAAGTCAACACAGAGATGGGAGCTGCTTTCTTTGGTGTGATGGGGCGATCATGGTGTCATTTTTTATTTCAAAGTTGTAACAGGAATGTATTAAATTAATCAAACAAAGACAGCTTCCAGAAGCTGACTTGTTAAAGGATGCATTGCGCTGATCTGCTGGAAGTAGTTCCTGCTGTAGGAGGGGAAAAAGGACAGGTGGGTTTTATGTCTGCTGGAACCAGAGGACAGGAATTTTGTGCCTTCTGTAATCCTGCCAACAGGCCTTAGAGACAAGATAAATCCATCCTCTTGGCAAAATGACCTAAAAACCAGGACCACATCTTTTTACATTATAATTCCAAACCTCTCTCTTCTCCCCACTCCCTTTTTCCCTTTGAGATCTCTTCTAGGACATGAGAGCAGGGAAAATTGATGTCTGTGGCAACTTAAATTGCTGTAAAAATAGAAGCCTACACCTGATAACATCATGGGTGACATCAGTTACAGAATCTCAGGCAGAATGTTCATGTGACCCCTGGTACTTGTTACTCCCTCTCATACAGAGTTGGGCTTGCTTCTTGGAGTGTGGAAGGTCAAAATATCTCAATGTGTGGGTGCTGAGGCAGATTGATGAGATGGGAAAACATTTTGAAGGGAAAAGATTTATTTTTGTAGATAGAATCATAGGATTGTTAAGGTTGGAAAACATCTTTAAAATCATCAAGTCTAGCCGTTAGCCCAGCACCACTAAACCACATCATTTCCAAATGCCACATCCACACATCTTTTCAACACTTCCAAGGATGGTGACTCCACCACTTCCTTGGACAGCCCATTCCAAAGCCTGACCACCCTTTCAGTGAAGAAATTTTCCCTACTCCCCAACCTAAACTGATGCCTTTTCATGGTCTTAAAATCAAGAGTCATACACAGTTAGAAGGGAAAAAGGGATTTTACCTTGGTGTTTATTTTAAGGATCCTTAGGTGCACACATCCAGGTCATGTGCATCGAGATGCACCCCACCGAGTGTATGTCCCCCCAACATTGGGTATATCATTATAGGTGTTACTAATTAGCAGATCTATCAAAGATTCCCCAATGAGAGGCTCAAGTGAGCCCCCCTCCCCAAGGAGCCTTCCCCTGGATGGTTCTATCTTGGTTTACAGAATGTGTTCTGGAGAGGACCTTGGGCTCTGGGGCACACTGATCCCTAACTACGAAGCTTCTAAAATGTTGAGTCTCTTAGCTTGACAAACAAGTCCAAGAATGGAGGCAAAAAGCACTAGGAATACAGAAGTTGTGAAAAGGTATAACAGGGGTATAAAAGAAAAGGCAAAAATCTTCATGGCATCAAAACCAGTGAGTGTTTTCTGAGGTGTCAACATCCTTGTGGAAGTCATCAGGAAATATCGAAGTGAGGAATCCCACATAAGGCCTGATCCCACGAGAAGTGGGATCACCTGATACACAAACCCCAGCCCACTCTTTTCTCATTGAGCCTGGTATTTAACATTACCAGTGTCTGGTTACCTGCTGGACCATGATTTCACACAGACCTCACTCCAATGAAGGTGCCAGAACGTCCCTCAGGACGGGATTCCAGGTGTTGTCCACCACACCTCCCGCTTTCCCTGATCCAGGGGAAACCTGTGCTATCAAGCATTCCTTGTGGTACCTGTGGGTTACATGTTAAATATGATGCATATCAGAGTATAAATCAGTTTATATCATAGTATAAATCAGTTTATATCACAGTATAAATCAGTTTATATCACGGTATAAATCACACAGATGTGTGGGGCAAATTCTCTACGTAACTCGTTTTTATTAACTCTCTATATTAAACTCCCTGGTTTTATTCCTCCATAGTTGCACTTCACCTTTATTTTTCCATTTCATTTGCAGCCTTCTTCCCACTTTATCTGTAATATTTTTTTTCCTTGCCCAAATATTCAGACTTTTAAAGCATTCCTGGTAGAACCATCTTGGCCTCCTGCCTTGTTTTTTTTCCCTGTGACACTGAGGTTTGCTGATATGGATTTGATGGACTCTTTCAGCAAGAGCCAATATTTATTTCATTGCTACTGAGCCTGTTTACCAAGGAAGCAGCATTATTTCTCACATTTGTTGCCCACTTTGTCAAGCCTGTTTCTATTTGGCTGTTCCTACTCCTTCACTCCCTTAATAAAATGACAGTTACTGCCACTGATATCTCCTGGAAGAAGTTACCTTTCACCTTTAGATTTTTTAGCATTTTTTTTTCTCCTGCACTTTTTTTTTTCCCCTTTCTGAAATAAAAAGATGACTGAAAATTTCAGCTCTCCCTAGGTCACATGCTGCTGCATTTCTTTTCCAATAAATATTCACATCCCCTGGGACTTCCATGGTCTTCTCTCCTTCAGCTGCAGCTCCCTCTTTCCCCTGCGCCAAAACTGCACCGTGAAATTCAATTTTTGGGGATTTTTTGGGTCACTTGCCACCATATTCCTTCAAAAATGGTCTGAAATGGTCCTGGTGTTAGAGTTTTGTTGTGTGTGAAAGGGAGAGGACCCAACGACAAAAAAAATATTATTATTAGCCCATCTAACTATAATGTGAAAGTTAATTAAGTTACACTCATAATCCACACTGATGAGACTCAGTAGTTATAATAACATAAAACTGTTATATAAGGAAGCTTTCCAGCATCTACCCTTTTTCTCTGGTCCTGCCAACATCCCTGGGCATCCAAGGATTGACAGATTCCATTCCCTTCAGCACAGAGAGAGGGTTCTGAAGAGTGGTCACCACCCTGAGAACTTTCCTGGGAGCTTTGTGATGTTCCTGGTGGTGTTTTTCACTCCTGCATCCCCTCAAGGGTATTTTCACCCTTCCCTTTCCCATCCCACCACACCTGTAAGGACTCACAGCTCCTTCCAACCTCTGGGAATCACTGCAGGAATCCTCCTGCTCTGCAGGAATTTGCATTCACCAGCAGGCAATGCCCACTCCTGGGCCGCTGCTTCCACATTCCTGCCTGTCTCCTGGAAAGTCACGCAGAGAAAACGTGTTTGCAAACAGAACTTCAGGTGGCTGATACCTCCCCCCAGCACAAAAGCTGGCAGAGAAGTAATTGCTGCAGGGAGGGACGTTCAGAGGCTTCCCAAACTTTGATGCCCTGTGATTTGCAAGTCTCTGTAGTTGGAACTTGCAGTCTTGTCTTTGCTGCACAATCCTGCAGGGGATGGAAAACTGTGGAAAGGCTCTTGCTGATTTCTGTAGGGTTTTGACCAGCTCCTCACTGAACTTTTAGAGGACTTCAAGTGAGCTAAAACTTCACACATCCTTCTTTACCCCATGCAGTGGCCGACTGCTCTAAAGTTTCCTGGTTCTCAGCTTGCTGAGGAATTGAGGAAACTGTGTCACCTTGCCTGAGTGTTGTCCTTCCCTTTTAGCTCCCTGCTAGGTATTTTATATGTTAGATGAAAATATTTGCCATGATAGTGAGCACATCTCAGTGTCTGAGTGTGATCTGATGGGATTCTGATCCTGTGTGCAACCTTGGGCACTGCTGAAAGACAGAAAATAAACAATCACGGCACAAAGTACGAGATGTGACCAATTTTCCAGTTGTAAGCTGCTCTCTCTTTCTGGCCACTCAGAGCTTTCTGCTATTCATGAAATGTGCCACACAAACTGCCTGGAATTGGTTTTGGCTTCCTCACTGGATGCCTCAAGTCTTGAGGGTTGGGTTTTTTCTATTGAATGGAAAAATGATCAGTCACAAGGAAAGGACAAACTTGTGCCTGGTATGAACATCTAGGATCTTCTGTGATAATCTTACAACCCATCAGAATAATTCAGATGCAGGAATATCAGTGTCATTAACTTATTTGACAATTAATTTTCCTTGCTCTGTCCTTGCTGATTGTAACTCCATGCCCACGACAATCACCACACGTGTGTGGGTAATGTAAAGCATTGCACAACTAATGGAAGGGGAAAATACAATCTTGCTGTTGAGGTGGCTCCAGATGAAGTTCAGATTGCCCTGGGAAGTGTGGATTTCAACATGCTGAGAGGCAACCTCAGGTGGGAAGCGTGGAGGGGAACCCCTTGGCCATGGAGAAAGAGTGTGCAGAGAAACCTCAATTAAATTAAAAAGCTCAATCAAGTTGTGCTTCCAGGCAGGAACAGCTGGAGTTGGCTGCACCACGAATCTGAAAAGGGTTGGTGGCCAGCACCAAGCAGGTCTGGGAGAGGGACATTTGCAGGCACAGATAAGGAATGATCATCACCCTGATTTCAAGCCAGGTGAAAACAGCAATTAAAACATTCTATAGTGCAGGAACTGGAAGGAACAGAATCCCCTGCCCAAAGCCATGGCCCACCCAGCAGCTGGGCCGTGTGACCTGAGAACAAGACATTTGCTCCTCAGTTCAGTTACCTAGGGATTAAATATTTATTTTTCTCAACTCCTTCTGCAGTCAAAGCAGAGAAATGGGGTATTTTACTCCTCACACCTTAAGCTGAGGTTTCTTCCTCCTCCCTCATGGGTCTCCCCAAGATAAATTCATCCCCCTCCTCCCACCACTTTCTCCTGCCTCCTTGGTCCCCAGGTAATTTTCCTGTGATGCTCAAAGGCATGGCTTGTATTCTACTTTTGCCTGACATCATTTATGTCCACCTCTGTCATGCCCCAAAATGACACCTTAAACTCTCACAAACACCAGCTTTAGGGGACTCAGGATGAGGCAGGAGGCTGCCCCTCATTGCTGTGGAAATACAGAATAAACTTCCACTTCAAAAAGTCATCTCCATTTATACTCTGTGTGAGTAACAGGAGAGAAGAGTTAGATTCAGGTGGAGGAGAAACCAAGATTTGGGCATCCACAGCCCAAGAGACTCTCCCAAGCTATTTTATAGATGGAGGCAAGAAGGAGCTGCTGCATTTTAAAATAAACCAGCAGCAGCTTTGCCTCTGTGGCTGCAGAGAGCCTCGGGCTGTCTCAGAGCTGCTGAGAGATAAAGGGATGCTCAGGGTAGGTAAACTAAAGAGCAGGGGGATCTCTGGTTAGGAGTTGCTCAGCTTTGCCATGACCAAAGATCTTCTGTACATGCCAGTACAGGGGAAAAAATGGTACCTGTGTAGCTCAGGAACCTCTGGGATCAGGCAATGGATGAGTGGGGATTTTCAGGTTTGCTGTTTCAGAGTTAGGTGCCCAAATTCCCTTTAAATCCCCCTTTAGGTTTGTAAATCCTTTGTGAATGCTCTCGGTAAATAGGATTGCTGCCAAGAAATACCTGGATTGTGTCAGCCATTTCTCTCCTCCAGAAATTAATCCTGCAGGAGAGTGAGTGTTGGTTAGTCTGTGCTGAGCCCCACACGCTGGGAGCAGGAGGATGGAGCAGCAGAACTGCTGCCTGGTCATTGCTCTTGGAAGGACCTGGCTGGCTCCTGCCCTGAGAAGGGAAAAGGTGGGGAAAAAGGAGATTTAAGTCTCCTAAGGTAAAAGGGAGACTTAAATTAATCCCACTGTAAGCCAGGTAAGGGTGAAGAGAGGTGAACCCTGGTTTTGTCACACCACCAGTATCAGCATCAGTGTGCTGAGATCTGCCTGGTGCTTGAGTCCTGCTCTGTAGGGCCTGGTTCCATCACAGGGGGATGGCTCCTCAGTGCAAGCGAAATTCATTCCTTTAGTTCCGGTCCTAAATGCCCAGGAGTGGCTGAGGTCCCCAGTTCTCCCTCCTGCCATACAAAGTGGGCAGAAATAAAGGAGAGTCAGCCTCACACCAGGGTGGCTTCCCTGCACTCCCCAGCCCCAGCAGCCCTCCTTTTCTTCCCTTTTTCTTCTCCCATTTACATTTTTCATTCATTTACACGTGATGTTAATCTTTCCTTAATCTCCAATTCCTTGGTGTGTGTGGGGGGGGGGGGATGAATTCCATTTGTTTTTGTTCCACTCTATCAGACACAGCAGCTATAAGATTAAATGATAACTGTGGACCTAATAATAAAAATACAATATAATGTAATGAAAGTAATGTAGATCTAATCCTCTGTTTTATTGCATCCTGAGTGCCTTTGGTGCTATTATTTTTTTTTCTTCCCTATGTCTCCGTCTTTGACTTAGCTGCATCTTTTCAAGGAAGCAGAGGCATTTGTAAAGATTATGGTATTATTCTGTTGAGCACAGCCTTGCTGTGGGGCACCTTTAATTACAAAATGCTATCACTGCTTATAGGGCTGTGTGTTTCTATGTGTGCAAAGCAGATATTCCAAGCCCCCCAAAGCACTAATGCCAGCTCAGGCAGCTGCACGGGGGAACTTTTGCTCTCTCCTCCTTTATTTTTCGTGCCTCTTGTTGCATTTCCTACACACGGACACTTTCTTTCTGCGTTGTTATTTTTATTGTTTTAATCCTTGTTTAGGGAGAAACTTCAGAAGTGTTTAAAGCAGGACTCAAGTCTCTGTGCAAACTCCCACTCTGGTTTCATCTGCAGCTGTGGCTGGCCCTGCTCTTTGGGTAGAGAGGCTTCAGAGGTCTCAGAGGCACAAGGCACCGTGCCCTCCCTGACCTCTGCTGCCCTCCCCGTCTGCCTCTCTGTCTGGGTCATGCTGGGGATGTCACTTTGAATGCTGAAAGTGGCTCCATCTCCGAGTGCCTGAAAGCAAAGCCAGCCCTTCATGGCAAGGACGCTTTGAAAGCTGCTCAGGTGAGGTCTGGGATGGGGAAACAGCTGGCTGAGCTTCTTTCCTGGTCTCACAGCTGCGGTTTGGTGTGTCTGGCTGTGCTGGGGTCAGCCAGGAGAGGGAAGGAGCAGGTGAAGTGCCTGGTTTGTTGTCCCTGTGCTCATTGCAGGCCAGGACACGGGGACATCAACATCACTCTGCTGCTGGGTTCAATCCTCTGATTAAACCAGGGACTGTGTGCAGCTCAGGGAGCCTCAGAAAGACCCTCACCTTGTAGTGTACCCCCCCAGCCTGGGATTTCACAAACCCTTTCTAAATGTGGGGTGTTTTCCACTTTTCTCCTCAGCTTCCCAATGCTCTGATGCAGCTTGTTCCCCTGGTCCATGAAAGATTAAACCTGTTGCTTCAAACAGTACTAGGGAAGAACTTAAACATCAGGCAGACAGAAATCAAGAATTCATCCATGCAATAAAATAATTCAAACCTAAAACAATGGGGTTTTTTTCTGCATTGTGAAACACTGAGCCCTTGATGTGCTCCCCAGAGAGGGGAAATGAGATATTTTCTACCCTGGACATCCCAGAACTCACCTGGGATGTGACCTAGGCTGTCTTGGCCCAGCAAGGACCTGAGAAACCATTTTAATGTCACATTCATCGAAAGCCCTCTGGAGTCATGGGCACTTTTGGCTCCTGTGAACTGGTGTTTGCAGATGGAAAACCAAACCGTGGGGAAAAGCTGTGACATCCCCTGAGGGCACATCACCCTCATCTTGGGCTGAGTGCTCCTGCCCATCTGGCTGCTTCTGTGCAGCCTCCTGTAAACCAGCAGGTGCAGAGGGTGCAGTTCAGCTGTCAAACACAGATTCCTGTTTGAGTTCTCCTAGAGCACCCCCAATGCCCCTGCAGAGAGTCAGGGATTTCCAGCTGGTCTCGTGTCACAGATTAGTCCCATAAGGTGGCATCAGATCCCATAAAGCTTTGCAGATTTGCTTGGTTTCTGCTGGTACCTCAGTTTCCCCTCAATGAACCTCTGTGCTCCCAGCTTTCCCCCCTTTATCTGCTCACCTGTCCAGGCTCTGAGTTTCCTCAGGCGTGGATATATTCCAACAGAGTGTTCAGGCATTTGAACAGAAGGAAAACAGATCCTGCAAGTGAGATCCAGCTCCATAGGCACTGTGAGTTTCGATACAGATCCATATTTCAGGAACCTGGTCTCATGGAGGGTGTCACTGCCTTGGCAGGGGGGAACCCGAGGGTCTTCAAGATCCCCTCCAACCCAAACCATTCTATGATTCTTTGATGTCTCTCTATCCCACATTAAAGCCAGTCTAGCAAGCATATCTGGGTGACCCAGCCATGCGATTCAGCCTCCTATTTACTGTCCTGACAATGATAATTTTTCTAATTCTTTTTCCTCTGGACACCTCCAAATTATGAGGCTTCTGCCTGCCAGGGGGATGTGAATGCTGTCTGTTGATGCCTTAAGAGGCCTCCTAGACACAGAGACTGGACAGGAGTAAGGGAATAAAGGTAGGTATTTATTTGAAAGGCCTCCAAAGGTACCCCTGGGGGCCAGAGGCCACTGCTGAGATGGACCCCAAGGTGGACGGCAGGTCAGGAGTTCTTCACACTTTTATAGGTTTGGTTCATTTGCATAGCAGCGTTAATTCTCCAATTAAAGGTTCAGTTCAATGATGTAATTCCCCTCAGCTTACCCCCCCTTTGAGGCTCTTTGGTTTATACTTTTTGGGTCTAGGACGGTTTGGGTGTCCTTGGAGAGCAAACTCGGAGAGGCTTTGTTATGTCTGCCTAGCATGAGAGAGCAGAAATCAACAGGCTACAAGAAACTTCAGAGTTACACACCAGGCAGTACAGGATTTGAAAAATATAAAAGTTAAAACCTAAGGCATCACTGTGAGCTCCTGATACACCTCCTGCGGTGTCTCTCCCTGCTGCACAGAGCAGTGCTAACACAGCTCATAGTGAATCCACAGGGACACAACCTGGATGCAAAGACCCATCCCTGCTCCTTGAACTCTTGGAACACCGGGAAAATGCAAATCCCGACTGTTGGAGGGTGCAGTCTCTAGAGAGAGAGACATGTTATACCAATTTCAACAAGGTATTTCCTCCTGGGGTGTTGTGTTGGAGCACCAGGGACCACCCTGCACCCCCCCGTGTCAACTTTGCATCTGATCTCTGTCACCTGCAGGTGCAAAATTTTGGTCAAATGTGGAGAATGGCAATTCCTTGGACAATAATCTCCACTCAGCAAACAGTTTTGATTTTCTCTTTTCCCTTTCTGCAGAGCAATGCACCTCCCACACTGGGGAAGTGCTCCTTAAACACAGGACTCATTTTTCCTGGAGTGACATCCTGAGTGATTTTCTTATCAGTCTCACACTTGAGTGTTGGTGTCACCTGTCCTGATCTCTGCTGCTGTCTCCAACCTGCTGTCAGAACACAAGGAGGCACTGAAGCAGAAGGTGCAAGACTCTGGATTGATGCAATTGTCAGGTGAGCTGAGTTGGATGCCAAGCAATCATAAACCTCGGTTGTGGCTGTAGCCTGGCTCTGTGGTGATCTTCTGGCACTGGGAAATCACACTAAACGTTGCAATGATGGGGTTTCAGTCTGTCTGCTGTGGCAGATGTAATGTCTGGAGGGTTTTTTGAGCTCGTCTCTGGTCTTGATGCAGCTGGATGATTCTGTGAGCTGCAACTTCCAGTGACTGCATCAGATTTGCATCTCAGAGCCACAGGAATCCAGCTGTGCAATGATGGCACCTCTTGCTTTCTGCAGGGCTTAGCACAGTTGAGTCCCTACCTCTGGAATTTCTCTGCTTCTGGGAAGGAAAGTTCCATCCCTTTCCAGTTACAACAGCAGCAAAAGGAAAAAAATTATGCTCTACTTGGGCATAGAAGCTCTAGTGACAAAAACTGGATTGGTTGACTTTCAGAGGATTTGGTGGATCATACAGACTAAAATAAAAAGGGAAAATATTGACATTTTTGAAGGAAAATATTTCTGGCAACTCGTACAAAAGCATCATTTCAGGGGTGAATGGTGCTGCTGAATGTCCAGTCTGTGGTTTGCACTTGCCAGGGGTGTAGGAGGACAGAAACTCAAACCCTGATATCCTTCTCCAACCACAGTTCCTACCAACAATTCCCCAGATTTACCGGGTCAGGATTTACCTTCTCTCCCTCTCTGCTGCTGTTCTAACCTGTCCTTGCTCTCCCTGTGTGAGGAGATGGATACCTGGACTTGTTTAGACCTTGGGACACCCAAGCATGAGAAATTTGTCTCCACAAAAGTTGATTTCATTGACTTTCCAGCTCAGGGGAGGAGCTGTGAGATGGGTTTCTCAGTCTGTCCTGTACTGAAAGACAGTGTTTGTGTGAGACCCCATAACGTGCACCTGCGAGGTACTTCTGCCTTGACCTTTAAATATAATTGCCATAAAACAACTCTGTACCCCCCTGGATGGATAAAAGCACAAGATAAGAGCTATAACGAAGGTATAGCCCTGGTAAAAGATGATCCAGTGCAGACATAGGATGTAGTGTAAAGAAAGCCACTGGAAAAGAGCCAGAGAAAAGTTCCCTCTGCATCCCCTGCTCCTGTGAAATGTGCAGAAGGAGCCTTAGTGACCACGGTGGTTGGGTCTGTGTCTTACATCTCATTTGAAAGGCCATCTTATGCAATTAGCCACCTATTACTGGCGGTTAATTGACATCCAAGGGACATCAGGATTACAGTTGGAGCTAAAAGTCAATTAATGGCTCCTCGCTCAGCTCCAGCCGTGTTAAAGTGCGGGAACAGCCACGGTCCCAGGGACATGTGGTGTGTCCCAGGTCCCTGAGCCTACTGCTCCCTCCCCTTCCCCTCCCCCCTGGCAGAATCGATCATTATGATTGATGCTAAATGGCTGAGGTTTCCCATTATTGACAGATTTCCTCTTGCTTTTCCAAGGGGTTTCTCCCTCCAGCAGAGACCTCTTGGTGCAGTTCCAAGAGGAACTCATGGCTGGAGCCAGCAGAAAGGTCAGCTGGGAGTTAGGCACTTCAGCCCTCAGGTTTTCCAGCTTCAAGGGTTGCACTGAGGCTCTCCTGGCACTCAGTCTGGAGGGTAAAGTGGCATGAGAAATCCACGGAGACTCTTGGGTTTGGGACACCTGGGATGCACCAATCCCAATGAGGAATCACAGGTGGCTTGTAAGGGGTAGAACTCATACTGCAAAAGTTCTCTCAGAGCAAAAGTGGACTTGTGTCCTTTACTGCCAGTCACTTCCAAACTGTCCAGAACACCACCTTCCCTTTGCCAGCAGCAGGGACTGCTCAGAATCAAAGAAGAAATTGTTAAGAGTCAGGGGAGGGTGTACAAGTCAACAAAATTTACAGAGTGGTTTCCTCAGATTTGTCATAAACACACAGATTCTTGTTTTCCCTTTACAATCCAATTTCCCTTCAACAATTCATACCAAAGTCTGACCCCGGCCAGGTAAAGTTCTGATCAGTTTTGAGCAGCATGTTCTCTGTCTCAGTCCTGCTTCCCAGATATTGCAAGGCCTCTGAGAAGTCCACCTGATGCTGGATTTTTGTCCAGGGACAGGGCAAAGAAACAGTCTTGGTCAGATCCTCATTAGAATAACTCAGGTTCCCTGGCTCCAGTTGGTGCTGGAGTGCTCCCTAATTTATCAAGGAGAGCCCAGACTTCACTGGCTGTGCTGGGTTTCCTTAGGGATAATCACTCTGCCATTTGAGACTCCCTGTGGTACCCAGCTCATCCCCACGGGACCAGCAGACATGACACTGGATCCACTGGTGACCTGAGCCCCTCAGAAACAAAGGCTGGAAGGTAAATGGGACATTTCTGGGCATCTCAGATGACAAAGACATTTGACTCACAGGGAGAGACTTGTAAGTAGATGCCTAATTCAGGTGCCTGGATCAGTGAGGTGAGTCAGAGGTGGCTCTTATCAGGTAATTTGAACCCTCCAGAACAACACAGGAATGGCCAAATGCTCCGACTGATGAACTTTTCCCCCCAGGATCATGTCTATCATGTCTCCAGTCATGGCCAGCAGAGGTAAATACAAGTACAGGCCACATCAGAGTCACCATTCCCCAAGTTTAGCCCCTCCTCTGAAGTGATTTTTGAGTCACTATCCCATTACAGCTCCTGAAGTCTAAAAAACCTCACTTTTCCTCCTTAGGGCAATTTTTCTCAGGTTTGCATTAAAAGCCAACAGCGTTTTTTGTCCACAGCATCCTAAAAACGATGTACACTGAGAGTTCTCATCTGCACTGGACCTTCCCCACTCTGCACCTGTAGATCAGAGGCAGAGCTGTCACCCCTCTGAAGGACCAGGGAGAAGGTCAGACCCACCCCACTTTGCAATGAGGTGATTTTTCCCACTTCTCAGCAGTAATTTCTATTCCAGCTGCACTTTTGCAGTTGAAATAATTTGGCCGCCAGGTGTCCAAAAGCTGTCGCTCTCCTGTTCTTCAAGGTCTTCCTCTCCATCAAGATGCACATGCCTGGAATCCCTGCTGCTGTGACTCTGGCCACAGCAAGGACACAAACTGTGCTCCCTATTTTTGTCCTGAAAAGGTAAATGAAGATAAACAAATCAATAAACAGTGGCAGCTGGTGAGCTGCCTTCACCCAGAAGATGCAGTTGTGTCTGTGTGTTATTAAAAACACATCAAAACACAACACGAGTGAAGAAATCCAACACAAGCCAAAATAAAAGCACCAAGCCTTTGGTTTGCACCTTTTCCACTGGGGAAGCCACCACACAGATTGATAGCATTTTAAATTGGGCTGGTCATGGATGAAGAAGAATTTTAAAGGGGATCAATTTGTTTTCTTCTTCTGAAAGACAGTGTCTCCTCTTAGAACAACTTGTCTGGTGGAGAAGAAAAATAAACTCAGCATGAGATTTCTCCCTTTGAATGAGATTCTGGGGAAGAGATGGGCTTAGAAGTTTGGGTTGTGCAAGTTCTTACATTTTTTTTTTTTATTATGGGGCACGAACCACGGTTCTTGCATAGGCCTGATACAATGAAGGGCCAAGAAAGCTGCAAAATACAGAGAAAACTGTGAGTTTGCTTAATTGTCATAGAATCAAAGGATGGTTTGGGTTGGAAGTGACCTTAAAGATCACCCAGTTCCAACCCCTTGCCATGGACACCTTCGATTAGACCAGATTGCTCAAATTCTGACAAATTCTGGCAGTTCTTTTTGAGGTGAGGGTGGTTTGGTTCATGTCAGCTGCCTCTGCCCATCAGCTTTTTATCTGTGGCAGGTTTCCCTAAGGAGGGGCAGGGCTGGGAACAGAATGGCTGCAGTTCCACAGGCTTGGGTGTCACTTCATTTCCCTGCTCCAGACAGCCCACACTGCCACAGCCACCATTAATGTGTTATGAATCTAATTATTATCATGTCTCTGCAGACATCCCCAGGCATTTGAAAGGGCTTTCATCAAAAAAAAAACCACCATGTCCTGGGTTCTGCTGGAGTGAATGGAGAGATGGCTGCTTTGTCTTTCCTACTCGTGCATCCATCTAATGAGAACTGCCCTCAAACTGTTGGGAATTAAAGCCATAACTCCATTGTTCAAAACGTTTTTAGCATTGTTTTCTCTAAAAAAAAAGTATATTCCTTTTCAAAGAACCACGGTCAAAGGGCCCTTTTTATTTGCCAATACATTCATGGAGAGGAGAGCAGGAGATTTATCCAAGTGTTGTCAGAGTTTTAAAGGATTTAGAATATAAGTCCTTTACACACTAGTGAAAAAGCTGGAGTGACTCTTATTTTAGGCCAGCCTAGCTACAAGCACAACTTTTCTGCAGGTGGTTTGAGGAGGGCAGATTTTGCTGCCTTGTCTCCATGGGAGGGTTGCTGAGTATTGGAGAGGCTGCCTGGTCACGTAGTGACCGTGGCAGGCAGAGATTTGGATTTAGATCCTTTTCCTCCCCGTGCTGCCTGTGGAACTTGGCTGTGTTTTGTGTTGGTTCCCTTGGGATGGATTTTTCTCTGAGGATGAATGCATTACAGATGGGCTGTGGCACGACAGAAGGCTTAAAAACACAGACAAATTCTCTGTTGGAGGTAAATTCGGTTTCAGTGTGAAATGTTGCTTGCAAAAGTTAGGGGTCCTCTCAAGAGAAAAGAGATAATTTCACTCTGAAGGATTGCAGTCACCACTCCCAGTTCACCCAGTTTCCCAGTGCACAAGCTGTGCTGGGCTTTGAATGAAGACCAGGGCCCAGCTGGGAGCTCTCACTCCCCTCTTCCCCAGCATTCCCTTGTCTGGGAGGGTCACTTAAACGTGACACGACTTCCTGGTGAATTATCTCATCATTCCCAATAATCCTATTTGCCTGATGGGGCTGCCTCACAAACAGCCCCCCATGGACTATTTCCCCATCTCTGTCTCTTCCATGCATCTTGTCCTAATGACAAGCACTCCATTTGGAGCCTGCTTTCCCAGCAGCCTGATGGATGCCACGTGTGGATTGATTCCAGCTGGAGTCACATCCACCACCTCCTCCTCCTCCCCCCCCACTGCATGAGAGGATTGTGCTGTTGTCCAGTGACACCTCAAATTGCTTTTCTTCCCTCTGATACTGGGTATTGAACCATCCTTAAATGTTGATGGGTCACAGCCCAGTGCCTCTGTTTGGCTCATTCTGCACCTCTGCAACCTTATTTATAATCTTAATCTTATAGTATTAATTTTTAATTAATAGCCACACCTACTCCAGCAGATGCAATGCCCAGGCTCTGCCCTTCTTGCTGCTGGTATGGCCTGGTTTGCTCTGCCAGGATTGATCTCTCTTATCCCTGATTACATGTTCCCCACCTGTGCTACCCCTGGAATACCTCCCTATTCAATGTCCAGGCCTGGGCTATTCGGTATCAGTCAAAAACCAGGAAAATGCCAACAATGAAAGGGCAGGGCTGTGCTCAATTCCTAAATAAAGCCAGACCCATTCTCATTGCTGTTGAAAAGCTCAGGAATGGCCTGGTGGGAATCTAACTCACAGGAAGGCTTCTGAGATTAGGCTCAGCAGCAGGAGCCACGTCCAGCCAGGGAATAGCTCTCTCTGGACATGCTCTTATCACCACCAGGATGTGCCCATACTCTGGAGACTGCTCTGGCTCCAGGCTGGCAGGGACAGACATGCACATACTTGATTGAAATGAATCAGTTCCTCAGCCAAAGCAGCACGGGTCAGCTTTTTGTTTGGCAGTTTGTGCCAAGATTCCTGCTGTTGAAGATGGATGGACACTTTACAGTTTAAAGAACATGGAAAAATCCAGTTTCAGGCTCACAGAGTGGGAAATACCTGCATGCTTGGGATCTGTAGCAGCACTGGAGGGGGTGGAGGCACTCACACATCATGTCTACAGGTGTGCAGGCTCTCTAATTAACTCTTTGGAGGGTCCCTGAGAGACACAAAATCCCCCTTCAATAATGGAACTTATTCAATATTTAATTGGATGCTAATAATTAAAATATACCTCCTTTCAGCCCAAACCTACTGAGCACACACGAGCTGCCACCGTAATTATCGAGCTGCACTGATCGCTTCATTTCCATGATCCTTGCTTTGTGAGAGGCAGCACTGAGGGTGTGAAACATGGCAGCACTGCACAATTCCTGGGAAAAGATACCTTTGCAGCTCATGGGAACAGGCATCCACCACTTCTCCCCGACTTTTCCAGCCTTTGCTCTACACCTGGATACAAATAACTGATGTGAAGGATCAGGGAGAGCTGATGCCACGAAGGGAAGAGTAGCCACATCTGCTGCTGCTGGAACCTTCCCCTAGCAGAGTATGAGCTTAGGGGACTTTGCTGGTGGTGTTTTTCATCTGTTCACCTGGTTTTGTTTTGGTTTAGCAGCAGTTGGAGATTCTTATAGGCCATTTTCAGATCAACATTTGTAACGAGCCTGGGTTCAGACTTCGGCTATCAGACCACTGATCTGAAGAAATCAAACACTATTTCCAAGGTGGAAGCCAAACAAGGAAATTTTTTGCCCAGCTCTTACTATGGACATTTTGGGGGAGGACTGGAACGTTCAGAAGGAGGGAGCACAAAGACTGAAGATGTGAAAAAAACTCAGTGCCTGGTGGTTCTTGTAAAATCAGTGAGAGCTGGATTAGCCTTGCAGCTACTTGTCTGAGAGAGATGGAATGGTGTGCTGCTGCTGCTACTATTATTATTATTATTATTATTATTTATTTATTTATTATTATTGTTATTATTACCATCATCATCATTATTAATGTCCCACTTGAACTTAATGCAATTTTTAGCTAAAGGAAGTCCAAGGAAATGTGCTGGTCCATTAGTTCACTGTCTCAAGGATGACCCCAGGGATCAATAGCAGGAGAATTCACTGCACCTCAGCAGACAGGGCTCTTTAATCTGACCAAGCCTGAGGGATTTTTCCCCCCTTTTTCTGCCAATGTTGTCTTAGTGCAAAGGTTACAAGAACTCTTAAACTGGCAGAGTTATTGCCTGGGAAGACACACGAGTTTACTGCCTATGAAAAGAAGGTGCCATGTGCTTAACTCCTCAATGGCTGTGCCCAGCCTGCTGTCTGCCCAGAAGCTGATTTTTATGGATTTTCCTGCAACCTCACAGAGAGCTTGAGCTGTTCCTGGTTTGCCATAGCCCTGCTGCAATGTTTGGGGTTAGGCTAAGCAGAGACTTAATTCCCTTCCTCCCAGGAGATCCTCTGACCCTTCTTACAATCCCTTAGGATAACCTCACTCAGTCTGCTCGGAGTTGGAGGATGTGCTGCCGGTTTACATTGACTCTTCAAAGCCAGGAGATGTGCAAAGTGCCCTGCAAATCTGGCATGGGGACAGCAGACCTGGAGCTGAGATCAGAGATGGTTTTTGTTTCATCCAATCTGTCCTTAGGAGTTTGCAACTCCTATTCTCAGATCACCAGGGAATGAGACCCTGCACCAACACTGGATTGGCATTAGAAAGAAACAGGGAATTGTCACAGAATTGGCTGCTGAGGCTGTGTTTTTCCCTATTTTTTCCATTGGCATGGACACCAGGGATGTCATGAAAGCTTCTGTCCTGCTTCAGACTCAGTTATTTCCCAGATCTGCTCTGCATCTGCTGGGCTGTTGCTCCAGGGAGCTTTCAAGAGGAGTTCCTCTACCAGGTCCTGTAAAATCATGGAATAAAGGATGGTTTTGGCAGGAGCCTTCAGAGGGGACTGGGTAGATCTACCAACGTGGCTTTGCACCCTTCCATTCATCATTAGGCAAGACAAACCTCTCTGGAGTGCTGGGAATAACCCAAATGACATCATTCACCGACAGACACTGCCATGACTTTTCCTCTTGGACCTTCCAGCTGTGAGGAGCAGCTTTTCCCTCTGCAAAGCTTTCACTTTGCCTCCTCGCATGCACCCTTCATGATTTTTTGGTGGGTGAAACCTTGTCCTGTTCTTGTCCTGTTTATCTGCACTTTTACCTCATCCCTCAGCCAGAAATCATCTCGCACTGACCATCTGCCAAGCTCTGTGTGCACACCCTGCTTTGGGTTTTTCCTGCACACAGGAGCAACTTTGTAGAAGAGGCTCTGGGACCCACCTAAGTTAATTTGAGAAGGGAAAACCTGGTTTGCAATTTCTTTCTTCCCTTCTTTCCCCTCTTCATTTGCCCTTGACTCACTCAGCTCCTCCATCACCAGTTTGCTGTCTGGCCAGGGCACGCTGCCAGGAATCCCTTGCCAGCCCTGAATAATAAATACCAGCTAAGTGATGGACTAATGCCAGGGTGAGCTGCTCAGAAATATTCCCTCTAGGTCCCAGATCAATAACACTTAGCTCTTGTTCTGTGATTGAAGACAAGCAAGAAAACCACATCATCTCCCCAGGAGCACAGGAGGAGCCTACAAAGAAACCCATTTACCCCTCCTCAGGTCCCCAGGCATCCACATGTGCTTTAAAACCAGAGCTCAGGTGTGAGTTTGCATCTAGAAGTGCTTAGCTGGGACGTGATCAGCCAGGGAATGGTTGATACCAGGGTCTGGGATGTGGAGGGAAAGATGCCAGAGAAGAAATACCCATTTGTTGGAATGAGGGGCTTATCTCCATCAACATGACCAGGGCAAAAGAGTGGTGATGAGCACCTTGGATGCACCCAAAACTTCCAGGCCAGGTTCTCAGTGTGCTGGGATGTGGTCAAAAATGGGAGAGCATCCCTTTGGTTCATCACTTTTAAAAAAGAGACGGATTTCTCTGAGTTATCAAAGCCCTCACCAGAGCTGGCACCATTCAGCACTTGGAGTTCTCTTGACTGTGAATCAGGGCATGGCACTCCAAACTGGGGCTCTGCCAATGACAGAATGGATATGGATTTATAATAACACAGCAACGTTACTAAAAGAGGCTTTAGCACCTTGGTTGTGCATTTTTTTCTCCTCCTCTTCCACAGATGCAACATCTTCCTCTGACCTTGGGTCTCTCTGCTTCTGCATCTTGGATGAAACCAGGCTCACAGAGCTCCTCAGCACCGACTGAGAGTTTAACATGCCAGGCAGATCTCTGAAATCTGATGGCTTTTAAATTACTCAAGTGCTGGAAAATAATACATTGCTCTTCCTGACAGGTTAATTGGAAAAACCCCTGTTCCTCTGAGTGAGTGTGAGAAGCTGCTGGAAGCCCCTGGGGTGAGGGATGGATGTTGGGCAGTGATGGGAGGACAGTGGCAGCCCGGCCCCAAATCAGAGTTTTAGGTTTTAGCCCTACAATTCTCCTTTCCAGAGGGAGGATGAAGTTCTCCTAGTCCCTCTCCACAGTCTTGAGATGTCCCACAGGGGAGGTAAATCCTCCTCCCCTGCTGTTTAGCTGTTGGTTCAAGTTTTAAATCACTTTGGTGTTGGCTGAAATGGCACCAGGGCCCACATCCATGGAGTTCAATGGGAATACTGGGATGCAGAGCAGCAGTCTCTCCAGGGATTTCTCACTTTTGGGGGAGGAGCTGGAGGCATGTGGGAGATATCCACAAGAGGGGTGCAGAGATTGTGGTTATCAGTCACAGACTGAGGTGTTTCAAGAGGTGAATCTATCAACATTCTTCAGGTATGCAAACCCCGTCATCGAAATTCTAATTTGTGCCCCAGGAACACTGAAGATCTGGAGTCAGAAAGCAGGACTCCATGATGCTCAATGCTCTGTCAGTCTAAATAAGATAATTCCTCTCCACACGCAACATCTGATGGGAAAGGCTGATTCTTTCTGTGGAGCTGTGTTCAGTCACCTATAAAAAGATTCTGTTTATTTAATTTCATTTCATTTCATTTCATTTCATTTCATTTCATTTCATTTCATTTCATTTCATTTTTTATATTTGACCTGATTTTATTTTTTAATATTTTATTTATTTTTATTTTTTTCTATATCAGTGCTCCTCTGCTGGAATCCTTTGATGGATAACCAGAATGTCCAAGCACCAGCACCAACCCCTGACTGGAGACAGCCCTACCCTTGTAATTCCAAGAGTCAGGAGCCAGTGAAGATGTGTGCTGTATTCCCCACATGGATCTCAGGCACCCATGGTGAAGGAATTGTGCCCATTCATTTCCTTTGGATCACTTAATAAAATTTTCCTCATTTAATCCTTCTCACCTCAGGGCTCTTCCAAAAATCTTTGAGTTTTATTGAGCATGAGCATGAAGGAGAATTTAGATTGAAACCTGTCCTGGGTTGAGGCGTATTCTATTACCATCCTCATGAGCTGTGGAAATCAGGTGGGGCAGTGTTTCCTTGTCTCCTCCCCCCAGACTATCTTGCTGTTAATGGCCCATCATTGTCCTGCCCATGACTCAGAGATAACTCCCTCCGGACTATCTTCTGTTAATGAGCCTAATCAACACTTGGCCTCATGACTCATTACCCCATTGTGAGATGCTCCACCCAGAGGGAGGAACCAAGCATCCCATCATGGATATAATCTGGGACTCTGAGCACCAGAGACACTCTTTCCACTGGATTTCCAGAGGACAGGAGCTACACAGCCACTGCTGGACTTTCTGAGGAAGAGCAGACCCCTTCTACTACAGGATCACCACTTCAGAGGACTGCAGCCACCATTCCACCAGACTGCTACCACCACCCTGCCTAACAGGGACTCAGGTTGTATCTTGACTCTGTCAGCGTTTTCTTTTACTTTCTTTTCCTTTTCTTTAATTTCCATTAAATTGTTATTCTGACTTGGTGCCTCCCACTGGTTTGTTTTCAAACTAGCACAAAACCCTTGGCTGACAAATAGACCAGCAGTGGATTTGTGCAGGGACAGAGTGCCCAGCAACATCAGAAAGGAGAAATTTTGCTCATGTGGGGTTATGATGGCAAAGTGTGAATTATTGAGCACATCAGAAACGTTGTTTTAATTGTGTTTATGCATCATATATGTAACAATGACATGTCTGCCATGTTTAGGTGCTGTGGCCAAGAAAGCAGCAGTGATGGAGCAGGTGAACCAGAGCCTTTCTCATCCACCTGTGGATGAGCTTTTCCTGTCCATCCCAGAGGCGAGCAAATGTAATTCCCTGCATTCATCCCTGTCTGCACTGCTGCCTGGGTAAGATGTCTTGTATTAAAGTAAAAACCAAGGCCAAACTTGGATAAACTCCTCTTTGGTGTGGTAGCATCCCACAGCCTGATGATCAGGAGTACCACAGGGAAAGAAATTGTGCACAGAGGAAAGGGGAACTTGTGGCGATCTGCTCACCCATTGCTTTTCCTATTCCACATTCTTGTTCCTCCACTTTTCCTTGCCACTAGCCCTGGCCACTCCCTCAGGCCCTCCCTATTGGTTCCTGTACCCCAACCCCGCCCAGGTACCGCCCCCGAGCCCCTGACAAAACCACCCCACACCTGGACCACGAGGTCTCTCTACCTCTGGGGATTGCGGGGACAGGATGTGATTAAAGTCCTCTCACACCCTCACGGGAGACCCTTCTCGCCTCCTTCGCTGTCACTGGTTGTAACGCTGCTGGCTGCCGGAGCAAAAACCGCGGGGCCATCCGAAATGGGCTCTGGGATGCGACCGGGTCACGCTGCCCTAAGCAGCCCCGCTGCGCCCTCAGGAAGCTACAGCCTGCTAAGCTAAATCTAGCACTACAACAGGAACTCACCTACAAATGGAAATGGAGCTGCTTTTGTTCAAACCTAGCAGGACATACTTGAATTTTTCCCCTCATTTCAGACATCTGCTGGAGCGGCAGCAGAGTTGTCCCTGAAAAGACTCTCTCGCACTGAAATGGCTCAGGTGGTCACAGGAGGTGAGGGCAGGGACAGGAGCAGCCTCTTCTCCTTCTTTGCAGGGATTTTTTTCACCTTGGCACCAGGCTGAGGTGACTCCCCTGCACACATTGCCTGTCCCGGTGATTTGCATCTGTGTGCCTTGCCTGGGAGATGTCACCTCGGAGCCTGCTCCCCACCAGGCACAGGGAGCAGCCAGGGAGACAGGAGGAAATATGAGCTTTATTTGTTTAACATGGAGAAGCAAGGACAGGGATTAAAAGGATTTAAGATTCAACAAAAGGTGAATGCTAAATTGACACATGGCTGATTTAGAATAGAAGTTATCTGAGGAGGATTAGCCATGCAAGGGCACCAGCACTACAGGGAAGGGAAGCGGGTGGCAACAAGTGGCTCCAATGTCTTGCAAAGCCTTGCACAGAAACAGGTCATTCCTAACAGCAAATGGAGAGAGGCACCATCATCACAGGGGACAGGATGGATCACAGGGGCTTCCATGGGGGAATCTGCATGGGAAATAAGTGACAATGGGTCAGGGGGGAGAGAGAAGCACGGCCTGAGTGTGAGACACAAAAAGGGTGCAAGGTCTGAAGATCATCCAGTTCCAACCCCTCTGCCATGGGCAGGGACACCTCCCACTGTCCCAGGGTGCTCCAAGCCCCAATGTCCAGCCAGGCCTTGGACACTCCCAGGGATCCAGAGACAGCCACAGCTGCTCTGGGAATTCCAGCCCAGCCTCTCCCCACCCTCCCAGCCAGCAATTCCCAATTCCCAATCTCCCATCCAGCCCTGCCCTCTGGCACTGGGAAGCCATTCCCTGGCTCCTGTCCCTCCAGCCCTTGGCCCCAGTCCCTCTGCAGCTCTCCTGGAGCCCTTTTAGGCCCTGCAAGGGGCTCAGAGCTCTCCCTGGATCCTTCCCTTCTCCAGGGGAACATTCCCAGCTCTCCCAGCCTGGCTCCAGAGCAGAGGGGCTCCAGCCCTGGGAGCACTTCCGTGTCCTCCTCTGGACCTGTTCTAAGACATCCACATCCCTTTTATTTTGGGTTCTCCAGAGCTGGGCACAGCACTGCAGGTGGGGTCAGGAAGCCAAAGAAGCCACGGAAAGTCTGGGGTGGAGAGAAGCTACAGATGGAGAGGCCATTTGTAAAGCACTGGGCATGGGGTTTCTTCTCCTCTGTTTTTCCTGGATTTTGATCCTTTCTGCCAAGACTGGCTGCTTTAACAACTTTTCCAGACCAGAATGTGCAGTGTGGAAGCCAGAGCCTCTCTTCCATAGCGGGAATCACCTCTGCTGACCACAGGATCCATGACCAAGGGACCCTTCTGGTTTGTAATGCCTTTCCTGGGGACCTGAGGATCATCGGGGTCATGGCTTCCATGTCAAAGAAACACATCAGTGGGAAGATCATCATTCCCTGTGTGTCTGGAGAGGCAGCTCTGTCCAACTCTTCAGCAGCTGCCTGGAACACCGATAGCCCTGCACTGTAAACCCAGGAGCTGCTGTGCCAGGACAGGAACAAAAGAAGGAAACAGGATAAAAACTGAAAATAAGGAGCAGCAGCACCATTCAGGGTGCAGCAGACAAGAATCTCCCTGTGCATTGACCTGATTTATCTTGTCGTGGGCAGTTTGTTGGGCATCAAATAACAATAATTACTACTGGAGTAAATATATAAACTCTTCCCCATACATTAGTGTTTAATGAGCTGGGTTTTAGCTGTCTGTAGAGTTACTCAGGGTGCCTTCCTGCTGCTGTCCAGTCAGGACAGCACCATGACAGATGAAACATTTAAATCTGTTTATTTCCCTCTCCCTCCATCCTGCCTCTCTCCTCTGACGACACATGAACAATACACAACATCCCAAGCTAATCCCACCCTGTCACTCTGCTTTTCCAGTCCGCAGAAGCAGAGCTGGACTTGTCCTTTGAGTTGCTTTTTTTTTTCTTTCCTCCCAGTGTGGCTCAGCAGGAGAAAAAAGCATCCTCCAGTTACCGAGTGATTTGAAGGTTAACACAACGACCTTCATCGGGCTCCTAAGAGGGATAATGATCTCTCACTCTAATCAACAATGCAGACTCCTTTTGATACCAAAATAGCAACTGTTAAGTAAAGCTGCCTTTTCCCTTCTGTTTTTTTTTTTTTTTTCTTCCTTCTTCTTTTCTTTTCTTTTTTTTTTTTTTATTCTTTGCCTTTTTCCCAACTCTGAGCAGAAGCTCAGAAAGCAAATTGGGCAATCCTATGAGCTTGAAATGGAAGCGAGACAGTCTTCAATTAGACTGTTGATCATGCTCCAATTCAATTAGTTAGGAGCTGATGCTAAGTTTGTTACGGGGTCCTGGGGAGGAAAGGTGCTGACCCTGTTAAGATGATCACTTGTTGGAGTGGTTCCTAAGTGGTGCTGGATATGGATATGCACACAGTGCAGGACAGAGATAATGGCAAAGCTTTTCTTTCTGGCCCTGCTGGGGAAGGGAGCCGGCCAGCTCTGGGATCTGAAGGTATTGATGCTTAATTGCCATTTATCTGTGCATATCACACACGATCTGCAATGTCAACCACCAATGGCAAATGCAGATTAACTGCCTGTAAGTGATGTATTTACTGACACCGTGCACCTGGAGGGTTTAATGCTGTTTATTCTGTGTGGGTACCTGACGCGTGACAGCCAATAAAGTAACAAACACGTGCCCACAGAAATGCACAGGACGATTCCATAGTGCTGTGGTGTCCTTCCATATAATTATGGGGTGGTTTTCTTTGCATAATCTGCATGGAACTGTTTCTCAAAACCTTGCATTTGGAGGCTCTACCTCCATGTGCACTCTCCTCAGCAGGTGTGGATACTCCAGCTAACCTCTGTTACACCATGGAAGTGTCCAAGGCCTGGCTGGATGGAATTTGGAGCAACCTGGTCCAGTGGAAGGTGTCCCTGCAGGTGGCAGGGGGTTTGGAACTGGGTGATCTTTAAGGACTCTTCCAACCCGAACCATTCTGTGATTCTTTGTCAATTCCAAATGAAACTGAAAGTATTTATGCTGCAGGGTGTCATACAAGTCACAGAATCACAGAATATCCTGAGTTAGAAGGGACCCACAGGGATCATCGAGTCCAACTCCTTAACTGACAGCTCAACTGTGAGATTCTTTATCTTTTATCCCAGTTTCCATAATTTGGCCAAAAAGGCAGGAAAAGCAAAATTCAACATCACCAGGGGCAGATTGCATCCTGTAAAGATCCACAGTTCTGGTGCAGGCAGGGCATGACCCCAATGCTTTATCAGCTTGAGGTGAAACCTTCTGCTCAGTCTGCTGACCATTCAGATTTTCATAATTCCCTGAGATGCCTCAGAGCCTCTTCCACAAAGTGTCCTTGCTCCTGGGTCCCTGCTGTGTCTGATCAGAGGGGCAGTGCTGGGAGCACTGATGTCTGTCTGATGTGCTGCCTTTGTCCCTTAGAAAATGCATGGAAAAATGTGTCAGAAAATGTCACAGCACCCACAGGGTTGGTTTTCTGCCTGGGCAGTTCCTGCTCTGGACTGCTGAGGTGAAGGAGAGCTGGAGTGAGGCTTTTGGCTGCCTTGTTTCCCACTCACAGACATGTTGGACTGGGAGGTCACCACAGAATATCCAAGACTGTGGAGAGAAGATAGGATGTTCTCAATCCATGGAGTTGTGTTCTGTCTCCAGAAATGACTGAAGAAAAATAAAAGATAGGAAAAAAATGAGGCTGGTATGTGGCAGCATTTACATCTTGTTGCCTTCTGGGAGTAAGAGGCCTGAAATTGTATTTTCATGTTTAATGCACCCTCTACGTTTCTATTTCATCAGTTTCCTTCAGTTTTGAACCATTTGTACGTTCAGCAGCTGCAGCATCCTAAGAAAAGGAATTTCACAGGTGAACTTCTGTGTGTGAATTATCTCCATCCAGTTATGCTGAATTTACCTTCTGATGATTCTTCCTTTTTTTTGGGAGCCGTCAGACCCTGCTTCCCTTTCCTTGTACCTCAGCAACCAATGTAAAAGGGAACAGGTCTGTAAATCCCCCCCACACCATTCAGGAAATGATGTTTGCTGGGATGGTGTGAACTCAAACAACATGGATTACACTAATGAAGGAGGTCATATGGGAGAAACGTGGAGAACAGCACTGTGGATCTTCTGCTGGGATGAATTTGCAGCTCCAGGGGAGTTTGAGGTGTAAATACTGATTTACACCCTTGGAGTGTCCAGTATGGAAATCTGGCTGGAGGATGCTGGTGCCCTGAACCAGGGGATGACGTGGGGGATGAGGCAGAGCTCCCTGTGCAGTGTGTGAGGAATGTGTGGTCACCATCAGCGACAGGGCTGAATGACAGATGGTGATTTGAAATGTTTAATATTCCTGCCCTGTTGAAGGATGTTTTACATTCGGATAAAAGGAGCCATAAATCTTTCCTGGCAGTTGAAGCTCAGCTCTAGCACTCCTCCCTTTCCCTTTCCATTTTTTTTTTTTTTTTTAATTGAGAACTCACCTGGAAGAGAAAAAAAAAAAAAAAACAGATGAAGAAATGATGATGAATCGTAGCAGCCATGGAACAGCCCAGATAAGGCACAATTTGCATTTTCATGTGATAATTTCCCTCTCTTGACACTTTCAAATTACCTTTAGAACCACATTAATTCTGTCACCACAAACTCCGGCGTGGGGAGAGACCAACCATGAGAATGGCAATTCAAGGGGCTCTGTCTGGCCTTTCTGGGCCTTGAATGACACCTGGATTTGACAGGACACTCGGGTGGCTTTATCACACAGCCCTTGTCCCTTCCAGGGCGTAAAGCCATTGGTCTGAATGGGCTGGTTTGCTCAGCCTGGTCCAGATTAAGTTCTGGAATATCATCTTTTTTGTGATGTACCAACTGTGACACGTGCTAGGGGAGAACTGTTGCCTCACAAGAGCAGAGTCACCACAGCCAATAAATGCTGAAGGAAAATCAGTGTCCCTGGCTCTTATGCTCCATCTCTGGAAGTGTCCAAGGCCAGGCTGGGGGCCTTGGAGCAAGCTGGGATAGTGCAATGTGTCCCTGCCCATGGCAGGGGGCTGGAATGAGATGATCTTTAAGGCCCCTTCCAACCCAACCCATTCCATGATTCCGTAATTCTCTGATTCCAGGATTCCTACTACGACTACTGGCATGATTGTGTACTTTGAATTTTTTTAAACAACGACATGGATTTGGTAC